>NC_060130.1:360870184-361180473 GCF_021461395.2 Schistocerca americana | reverse complement strand
TTGGTAAAATCTTGCTGTTATAACCACCATAAAATTAAAATTAAAAAAAAAAAAAAAACAATGTGCATTAACAAAGGATCTTGAATATAGAGGTATATGATTGTGAAAACTAATCATCATGCAAAGGCAGGAAGGGAAAAATGGGCATGTACAGATACAGTTTTATTATTAAAGACTCTCAGGTGGTGCATCAATTCTAGAGACACATTGCCAACTTCAAAAGAAAATCTGAAAACTAAAAGGGATATTGTATTATTGTCGCCATTCTTCTGTTGATGACCTTTAATACAATATATGAAGGCTACTGACAGGAAAGTGAAATATTTGTGCACACATATACATATTGCCATCACAATATGACAAGCAGATGGGAAGAATAGTAAGGCAATATTATGTTAAAGCCATTTGTCCTGTAACATAAATGAAAAACACACATATTAATAACAAAGTTTCAAACTGGTAATTGTATGGATTGTTAACTGACGTTTTTAATTTCCTGAACTGGCTCATTCTTGGTGCAAGCAATTGTAGTTTGTGCCACTTTTCTATGTAGGTGGATGTGCATGCACATTATAACACTTCATTTATCAATATTGATGGTGAGGGAAGGAAGATGTTGAAACCTGGGGCTAGGACATACCCTACTTATCTCTAAAAATACTGATGTTCCCAACTGGCAGACAACTGACCGTGAACAATGTTCCATGCCCTCACTTCATAACACCCTGTAGAGAGATTTGAAATTTAATCCATGTGCACAGCCTAATGATCTAGAACTGTACACTAGCCTGCCTCTTTTCCATGTCAGACAAATTTTGGAGATGAAATTTGTCTTTTCCACCCGCATTAAAACTCTCTATCTCTGGGCAGAGTGGCACAGCACAAGTTCGCCATAGTAAATGAAGCTTAATAATCAAATGTGATAAAAAAAATACAGGCACCAACCTGTAAAGAAAATACAGACACCAAACCAGAAAAATGGGCATATTCATTGCTATAATCATGGTTCAGCATGAGCAGAGAAACCTGAAAGTTAGAGCACAATCTTAACAGTTGAATGTCAGAGTTACTTTCTTAGTGTCCTGAATGTGTATTTGTGCTTAATAGGTTCCCAAATTGACAAATCTCCGAAACCAATATTGAATGTTCATGAGAGAATGGTACATCCTACAAAGTTAAGTAGTATTACTGTAAGACAAGGTAAGTCAAATGAGAACAACAGTACTGTGGAAAACACAATCTGCTAATTTAATGAGTAAAGTGTGACTAAAAGAGAAAACTGACTAAAAGAGAAAACTGCTTTCAGTGTGTTACATTTAGATGCAACAATCAGACAACTCACAGAGCTACCAGTTTCCAGGAACTCCATCCACACAAATTATTACAGTTGTTAGCACCCAAATCAGACATTGGACTGAAATATAAACAGCTTTTCTGTAAAAAGGGAGTATTAAGAAGATTTATCTGCTCATCTCAATATGACAGAGTGTTAAGTAATGTAATACAATCTAGTGCAGGCACTTCTATTTGACACCAAGTTAATTCACAGTATTGCAGTCCAATACTTTCCTATAATAATGCTGACTGGAAAATGCAAACAATACTATGAAGCTGTACCAAAATCTAACATCCATACTTTAAACCCATTTCTATAAATACTTTCATTCTTTAAATAATTGCAAGATATTTTAATGAATGGATTTATGCCTGCAATATAAAAAGGGAGTTTTTCTCTGACATACGGTTTTATACTTTTATTAAGCTTTATATGTAGGAAATACATGTTAGCCCTAAGTATAGATATTAATGGCTGCTCAACAGCTAAATTAAGCTTATATGCAATTTCAGAAATCTGCACCTACATCTACATGAATGGTTTGCAGTTCACACATATGTGCCTGGCAGAGAATTCATTCACCCATCTTCACAATATTTCTCTACTGTTCCACACTTTAACCGTGCGCTGGAAGAACAAATACTTAATTTTTTCTGTGTGAACTCTGATTTCTCTTATTTTATTGTGATTATCACTTCTGCCTTGCTAGGTGAGTTTCGCCAAAAATTTGTACATTCAGAGGAAAATTTTTGTGGTTGAAATTTCATGAAATCATCCTACTGCAATGAAAAATGCCTTTGCTTTAATGACTGCCACACCCCACTCATGTATCCCATGTGTGATACTCCCTCCTCTGTTGTGTAACACAAAAGAAGACGCCTTTTTTTGAACATTTTTAATGTCCTCCATCAATTCTATGTGGTAAGGGTCCCACATCACACAGCAGTACTCCAGAAGAGGATGCACAAGTGAAGTTTATGCAGAAGAATTCTCGCGTCTTGTAACAGTGTGGCCAATAAAACGCTGTCTATTGTTTGTCTTTGAACAACATTACCTATGTGACTCTTTCTATTTAAGCTGTTTGTAATTGTAATTCCTTGATACTGGTGTTTAGTTGAACTGCCAGCCTTTAGATTTGTGTGATTTATCATGTAACCAAAATTTAATGCATTCCTTTCAGTTTTTTTTATTATTTAGAATTAATTGCAACTTTTTGTACCATACATGTGCCCTTATAATTCATATTCCAATTGGATTTGGTCCTTTTACGACTTTACAAGATTGTAAATGACAGCGTCATCTGCAAATAGTCTAGAGTGTTGCTGAGACTATCTATAAACAATTTATTCAGATAAGGAACAGCAGAGGGCCTATAAAACTTCCTTGGGGAACACCAGATATCAGTCCTGTTTTACTAGATGATTTTTTATTGACTACTATGAATTGGACAGAAAATTAAAAATCCAGTCCCACAACTAAGACAATATCACATGGACACATAATTTGATTAGAAGCCAGTTGTGAGGAATAGTGTCAAAAGCCTGTTAAAAACCTAAAAATATGGACTTATCTGAGATCCTCTGTTGATAGCAATAATTAATTCATTTGAATAAGGAGCTAGCTGTGTTTCACAAAAGGAACCTGACGTGGATCTGAATTTGGTGGAGTTAGATGGTATAGAAAACGCAAAAGAGGTACTAACCAGCGGTACCTATTATAGTGATGAAGGTGATGATGTTTCAGGTGATGTTGTGACGCCGAAAGTTGTTAAGGAGGGTAATAAGGACGGTGTAGCATTAGTCTTGTCAGCTATTGATGAATTTGTGTGTGTGTCGGCTGATATTGGTGAATTACTTTTGAAGGAAGGTAGTAATGATGTTTTATGTGATGAAGTTACGAAAGTTGAAGCTGCTAGAATTGATACTTCAGAGAGGTAGGAGTAATGCCATGCACATATTGTCTATAAGGAGAGTATACAGAAGGTTTCTCATTCAGAAATGGTGACTGAGAGATGGTCATGTCATGCCTTATGTAAGAAGAAGAAACGTCTACCAGCATATGTCAGAATTCAACTGTAGCAGGGTTGTGGCCTATTGAGACTGCATTTTATCGTTCTTCAATATCTGCTCATGTTGTTTTGTAATTTATGTCTGTTTCCCAAAGGGAAGTGCTTAATTGGCCCCCTCAACTAGCCCCTGAGAGAACAGACATATTGTGTATCCAGCCATGCAGCACTGTACAGTTAGGCGACATACCTTGTGTCAGGAAATTGACTATCCAGGTGGACTGTGTATGATGTATCGACTGCAATGGACTGATAGCACTGCCACCATTGTTGCAGTTATCTTTGATGTAGAAGCAGCTAGAGGATAGCTGACAGTGATGCACCCAGTGACAACACAGGACACAGAAATGGCACCATGTGTCTTCTCAGATGAGCTCCATTTCTATGTAATCCATTGTGATGGATTATCCATGTGCAGAATTTTTAAGGGGAATGAAAACTGCCAGACTACATTTATAATCAATATACATGCACAGCACCTGACATAACAATGTGGCATGCCACTTGGTGCACAACGTGATCATAGGGCTGTATGCATTGCTTGTGTACATTCAATACTAAAGTACGGTACCATTTTCTGGGGAAATGCACACCAGGCCAAAACAGTTTTCAGGAAACAAAAGGCAATTATAAGAATAATGAAACAAGTGAGCAGCAGAAAATCACGCAAACCTTTCTTTAAAGATCCAAAGATCTTACCCCTTCCCTGCATTTATATCCTGGAAGCAGCCATGCATGTCAAAAAAAAAGTATGCTGAGAAAAGAAAAGCTTTTTCCTCAAAACAAAAGTGTCCATGATTACATTACTAGGTCAGACAGTGAATACATGTCAGTCATTGTAACACTACATTATGCCAAAAAGGAGTATATCATGAAGGGAAAAAACTATACAACAGATTACCAAGACCTATAAAATCTCTTCCTGAACTACAGAGCTTTAAAAAGTCTGTGACAGCCTACCTTCTGAAAAACTGCTACTATTCAATGTCACAGAATCTTATGCAAGAAATAATGTGTTTTGTATCTTTAATTGTAGAAATAAGTTATAAATATACAGTGTTTAATAACATTTGTAACTATTAGCTGCATAGATCAAATTTGTTATAAAAATTTAAATGATATACCGTATGTTTGATGTTTGTAAAACCAATAGGCAAAAAGGTTTCTGTCCAATAAACTTTGTACTATATATGTACTCAGAAAGAGATTTACATGGACAAACAAATAAATAAAGTATGAAGAGTGCATTTTTTCCATGTCCACTTGTTTTTATAATTACAGTTTTAGCACCTTTCACAGCAACAGTTCAGTTACTCGGCATCAGATGCCAGAGGAGTTTCGCCCATATTTACTACTTGGCTTAGTTCCATACTGGTTTTCTTTAGGTGTTGAATGATAAAGCAATGGAAAGATAATATTTTCTCTTCATACTCTTGTGGCTTTTTCTGGGATATTTTGGTTCTGGTTTGAATGCTACGTCTACAATGTTTCATAAACCTGCAGCACCAACCAACTCCACCATTAAAGTCTGTTAAGTTCCACTGCAGCACTAGCTTACAGGCATGTATTTGAATCATTTTTGTATTAATTCCAATGCCTTTTGTCAGTGTCCTTGAACCCACTTCACTACATCATCTTCTAGTTTTGCCCATTTTACATTCAATCATCTATTTGCACATTTAGTCTTCCTCATTTTTTTCAGTTTTTCTTTACTAGCTGGCCAATCGCTAATGGTTTTTTCTGCTGGCGGAGGGCTGAAATGCCACTCAGTTGCTCTGTTTCCATATTCTTCTGCATATGTTATTACTTTTAATTTATAGACTGCATCACATGAATATCTTTTATTTCATTATGAAACCATCTACTAACAAAAATATTGTACTGTTACCAATAACATAGATCACTTTCAATTAAAGTGCACTGGCACCACAGACTGCCATGATGCATTATAGACTAGACAGCATTCTGTGTTTATGATGGCAGGACAGGAGGGAGACAATGTTAGCAAGCTTATGAATCCCCACAACTCATGTTCATCGCATCAGTGCACTTCTGTTGCCAGCTGTATCCATTGTTGTCAGATAGAGATGGGTTTCTGCAGCATGAGTGTATGACCAATTTAAAACAGGTGGGAATTTTATATCAAACACTGGACATTTCTATATTTATTTCAAGTATAAGACTTAACTGAATTTTGAAGGCAATTTTTCTGAGAAAAAAATGCGCATTACAGTCTGCAAAATACAGTAGTTTAGCATATGATAGTGCCAATGCACCTAGCTGCAGCACAGATTTGTTTATATGTAATGGAAAGTAATTATGAGTGACAATACAATTGGCCTTGGTGAACAGGAAATAACTCGTAGATATGCAGTCAATCAGGTATTGGGGAAGGTTGTGCTCAGTGACAGCAAGGCCATGGGAATTGGAGATTTTAGTGTAGTGGGATGTGGCATACCATCTGTGATGAGGAGGATGCAAGGAAGATCATGCTGGTTTTCTGGAATGGGGTCACTCTGGCAGTACTTATAGGTGTACATGTTTGACAGCTGCTGAAGACCATTAGCCAGGTTCATATTCACAGTGATGGAGCCTTTGTTGGCAGGTAAGATTGTTTCGTCAGGATCAGTTTTTAGGTGATGAATTGTACTTATTTCTAATGATGTGATGCTGGTTTCCTTGTTGAGGGATTTGGTGAATAATGGTGAGACACGGTTTGAGGTTAGGAACTTCTGGAAAGTTACCAGAGAATGATTCAGTAGAAGTAGGGGTGGATAACAGTTAGATGGAGCAGTATACTGAGTAAGGGAAGGTTCAGCAGCATTGGTTTTAGGTCGAGTCTGATTGTTAAGGTTGGAGAAAAAAACATGATTTCACTGTAGGACAAAATGGGAAGGATATGCAATTAAAAAGCCCAGCATGACTGAATTTTGGGGTGGACCAAGCAGTGAGGGCTTTGGAAAGGACTGATACCGCAGAGGGATACGCTATAATTATAATGCTGATTCAAAGTCACAGTGGGTCATATACAGAAATTATCATTGTTTTACTTGGATATAATGTGCATAAAAGTTTTGTTTTTGGTAATATTAATACTAATGTGGATAATTCTAAAGTTAGCCTTCAGTTACATACTTTGAGATGATCAGTTTCTACTGGCTGAACAGTATATCATCAGGGCAGAAAGGATACTTACATCATGTTATCTCAACCATTTAGCTGAGAGGGTGTGTGTTTGAATGTTGTGAAACCTATGCTGTCAGATCATGGTGGCATATATCTGAATCTAATTGGGCTTCATAATGACCATGGGCAAACAACACAATCCTAGGCTATGAGGTAGATAAATGATACGGACAATAAAATCTTCATTCAGATTTATTAATATGTGTAAGTATTTCACTGCTATGGAAAAATCATGCAAATACTGAAGCATTTAATTGTTTCCTAGATCTTTAATTAATGCTGTCCACTGAAGCCAAAATTAAATCAGTTGCATGGCAAGAAGCAAAAGATATCTGTTGTCCACTTGTTTACACCCTACTTTCATAATCCAAAGATTTCACTAAGTAATTAATTCCTTTTGTTGCTGCTTGGCAGGGCAATGTTATGCTTAGAAATAAAAGATCAAAAATTTTGATGTTTTACAGTATTCAGTAAGTTAGTTAACAAGTTCTAATCCTACAAGGCAATCATCAGACAATAACTGTCACCATCAAAGAGGATACAGTACTCATGAATAACTTTGAAAATGATAATACATGTGGAGGCTGAGATGTTAGAACGAAGTGAATGTTGTCGTTGATAGTGCAGTTGTAATATAATTGAAAGAACTGTGCTAAACAGTAAGAAATAAATGTGATGTGAACATATCAGAAAACAGTAATACTGGTTCAGATATGTAGACTATGTACCATACACATATATTGTACTACAACACAGTTCAACACAATTTTTTATTACATGAGCAGTCAACATCCAAACATTAGTTCAAAATATAGACTGACAGTAAACACACGAACTTGCTACATATTGATGTTGACATCAGTTAACAAAGAGGTTGTCTCAAAGCATACAGAGAAACTGCAACAGCCAACATAATAGCCTGCCTTCTTGCTCTCAATAGCCAATGGTACACAAATGTGCAACTTTCCATTTAAGATGACAGGCAGTCTGGCTGGAATGACTGAAGTTAGCAGTCACATGCATGTGAGGTGTGCTAGTCTGTGTGAATGTATGTGCATTTCTCTTTCTGAAGAAAGCTTTGGCTGAGAGCTTATATGTGCCTGTCTGCAACTCAACGTGTCATCTTTACTGTGAGTAGCAATTTGTCTTTTGCATAATGTTGTTCATATTACCACCTGAACTTTCCATTATTTGAGTCAGCTTTCTATTTACAATGCTAACAACCTCATTTTTGTTCCATAGTACAAATAATATTTCCAAGCAGAGTTAGAGACCATGACATTTATTACCTCCACAAATGCCAATAGCACAGTTCCAACTGACCACATCTTACAGAAAAGAAAACCACAAATTGAAAATTATACCCCTCCTGTATTGTCTTTCTGCTCTTCCTTTCAATGTTTCCAGAAAGTGGAGTGGTGCACTATCTCTTACCAAGCACAGATTATCAGAGTATGTAGCCAAAACATTGAAATTCTGCAACTATAAAACATCATACCTTGTGAGGGACACCATAGCACAGTAAACTTCTATCACCAAGAATAAGACTCAGTTACTAGACAACATGTTGTATACTTGTCTTGACTTACAATACATTTCATATTTGCATATCAGGCGGAGGAACAGGAGCTACATTGGCTGAACATGAACATAGCTGTAAGCTGCAGAATTCTATCTCCATATGTCCTGAACATCCACAGTACCAGGTTCTCCATGTGTTAAACATAGGGAGGAAACGGAATGTGTTGCAAGTGCTGGAGGTTGATGAAAATCTGCCATGCAGTTTTTGTTTAATGTTAAATAATAAACTCAGATTAGTGCTTCCCCTCTCTTAAACTTCATTTAAGCTCTAAATATCTCTAATTCTGTCAGCAATGTCTTTTCTTTCCCTTTTACTCTAGTTTACCTCACACCTTATTATAAATTTTATTGCTACTGTTAATGTATTTCAAACTGTTATGTAGTCTGTTGCTTGATAATATAGACATATTTCCTATAGTAAATAGCAATCCTTGATGATTACTGACATGCAGTTTAGCTTATGTATTTCCAGCTGTATTACAGTTGTTAAGATATTCTCTACTTTACTTCTGTATTACCTTTCTTATATAATACTTTTTCAAGCTATTCTCTGGTACTCAAGAGCATGTATCTTATCCTTATCTCATTTCGATTCTTAGTTTACTTTAAATTTTTAGATATTCTGTTATTTTACTATTCCTTTTGTTGACTGTAAATCTTCATAGTTTCAAATTTAAATATCATTTATGAAATACCTATAAGAGTTACAAAGTTAAAGAGTTACACACAGGTGTAGTGTGATTTTTCCTCATGTTTTCCTCATGTTGTCCTCCCTTCCTTTCACCTCAGCCTACTGACCATACACAGGTTTTTCAGTTTTTAGTCATAATGTTTTCTGGTATGTTCCCTTCTAAACTATTTACTGTTTAGTTTGTGTATTTTGGATTATGTTATAGCTGCACTGTGAGAGACACATATGCTTGGAAATATTTCTGTCTAAAACCCTCTACCCCAAGTATATAACAGATATTGCTGGTATCAACAAACTGAGCACCTCAAGAAAAGGATGTCTATAGTTTCTCTAAGTTTATCCTCAAAAGTGAGTTGGGTACCATCAGTCATCCCCCAATTTTAGTTACAAGTAGGATATCTAGAGGAAGCACATTTCCTGACTGCTTGCCTCTGTACCAAAAAGAAGACAGACATAATAATCTTGGTAGCTGTAGAACATCCAGGTGGCATTTTTCTTAGTTTGAAAATTACACTTAGTTTTTGAAAAGTTCTCCTTCTAGAAACAACTTTTTCTGTTTCTTAGCGTTTATTCTTTTTTAACTCCATTGCTACCTGTTATCATAGGTTTTCATTAACAAAACCATTTAATGGATACTTCTGGCATCACACTCATTGAGAACTGTAAATGATGCAGTTTTATAAATAATAAAATAAGGTTACTCTTAGGTATCAACACATGTAGGATTAAAGAAGGAAAATATAGTGTTGCAGAAGATAGTTCTTAAAAACCAAATTTAGGAGATAGAAACTCACAAAAAACCTACAGCCCTACTGCAATATTAAAAACTGTTGAAGCTACAAGTAAAAGAACTAACTAAATTATATCTGTTAAACAAAGCTCTATTATTGGTGTTAAAAAGGACTATCTAGAGTTAACCCACACCACTCTAATGAACAAGAGTAAAACATCTGACTGGTACTGCTACTACTGCTACACATATAACTACTAAATCTAGTACCTAGAACACAATGGCCTGTAAAAAACTCAGGCTGAACTTTAAAAAGACTCAGTTCTCAAATGAAAATATACAAAGGTGTCCTGTTTACAGAAGATGTCAATGTTAGTAGTGAAGGACAGATTTATCATAAATGATATGTTAATAAGACAATAGTTCTGTGCACTCAGTCCTTAGTTATGGAATCACATTTTAAGATTCAGCTGACCAAAACTAGGGCAAAATTTCTTAACTGTATCACACAGGAAAAGAAAAAAAACTGTACAATTAATGCAGCTCAAAGAAAATATATATTACAGAACAGTAGATGTTAATTGCATCATGTGACTACATTACCTAATCTGTTGTGGACATAAAAATGTGTTTCTTACAATAATCACTGTCTCCATTATAATATGAACAGAGGCACATTTAGATTCCACAAAATTATAAAGAAAAAACTTAATTCAATATAAAACAATCTGTCCATAGTACACAGTAAAGCATTTAATAAAATCTATTATTTGAAAGTTTGGCCTATATCTTCAAAGTATAATTCATATTGTTGGTATCTCTACTGCCCTAGATCTGGGATGGATAATACCAAATTCCTGTCACCTTTCAAATTTCAACATTACTTTCATATTTCGATGGTTCCCATTTCAATGTTTCAAATAGAAATATGTGACCGCGAAGGGAATGTAATGGAAGGTTGTGAATATCATCATGGTTGTTGAATGTGTGTGTGTGTGTGTGTGTGTGTGTGTGTGTGTGTGTGTGTGTGTACATGTACGTGAGTGGAAATGTGTAGTGACTAATTATGAGATACAAGCGAACAATATAACATAGTTAGGGAATTATTTGTTGGATTGTTTGCAAGTATGTATGTAAGGAGCAAAACGTTGCCCACAATATATAATTATTTTTGAAAGTAGACTGCACAAGCAATCATGTGCAATAATATGTGAATTACTTACTCTTTAATTATGTTTCACCTTTGTACGGTACCAACCAGCCCAAAATGACAAACATTTTCGATTAAATTTCTTAGACGAAAAAAATGACTAAAATCGAAACGCGTGAGAGAACTTTTAAGAAGAAAATAGGAAGAATAAGTGAATACCAAGTAATCATAATAGTGCTGGGGAAAACAAGAATGGATGGATTTCATGAATGCATTAATAACTGTATTAACTTGTGTTACATTTTAAGCTTGAACTTCAAAAATGACAAGAAACTACGTTGTCTATCACTTAGGTGCAGTGTAAAGATATTTCCCAAAAAAATATTATTGTGTGTTAAGGTGATTAAATTATTAAAATTCAAAACGCGAGCAAGTGTAGATGAGCTACCAGCACCACTCGTAAATAAAGCCATTTCATAAGTCGCAAAGTCCTTAGTACATAAGTTACTGATACTTATCATCCTGAGATGAAGTCTTCCAAACTTTACAAAATTCAGAAATAATACTGTTATTCGAAAGCAGAAACAGATAAAACATTGAAAAACACTGACTCATACTATTTTCCCAACATTCTCCACAGTACCTATGTGTTAGACTGATAAAACGATGCATCGCAAAATTCTTCAGTGACTGTAAGTTACTGAACCGTAATCTTCATGGTTACTGAGTATGTCGAACTGTGTGAGAAAACAGTATCAGATAACACTTACGAAAACTATATAAACCAAGTAAAAAGAGAAGTAGTAGCATACTGATGTCTCAAAAGCCCTCAGTGCTGTTAATTGGTTGTGGAAGTCACATCAACTCATTCTAATCACAAAGTCAGATTGGTACCTGATAACAATTATGCACCTTAGAGATGGTTGTGTTAATGGTCTGATGCAATGGAAACAAAAACAGTGTACCATGTGCCTCTTTGCTCATCAACAGCACATTCTAACCATAAAGCGAGACTTGTGTTTGATCATGATCATCTGCATTACTGAGACATGGAATGATACAGTGAAAGTTGGGAGATTAATCCAATATAACAGTGTACTTGGTACTTTGCTGCTTTTCACTTACACACACATACAAATGTATTTTGATGATACGAGCAAAACATTACAGGTTCTTATCGAAATCGTAATTAAAATGCAGACATATGCACAGCACTCGATACAAAACCAATGCACACAATCTGAATTCAGGGTATGTGAATCTCACTAAAATCATGTTTGTCAGTACACTGCCAATTTACATGAAAGAGTGGTAGAGGAAACATAGTTTGGATCAGAAATATAAAAAACATTTAGTACATTGGTACACACATTTTAATACCTTGAAAGTGCTATACTAGTCCCTTATGGATTTTGGCGGGCACATTTATATTTTATTGTATCTGCGTTTTATCTCTTCTGTGTCTGCTTCATACACTCTCACCTAAAACGGTATCTTGCCAGAAAAAACATGGCAGAGAAATGGTCATGAAACTTTGTAAATGAAATGGTCTGGAGTGTGTGTGTGTGTGTGTGTGTGTATATGGGTGAGTGATTTTTTAAAGTTTTGTAGAGTGATGCTCAAATATCTTTGTTAGAGTAACTGTAATAATGTCATTAGATACAAAACACAAGATCGCAAAAAACAAGAATGGGATGTGTCCTTTGGTTAGTAACCGTCTCAGCATTCCTCTTAATTTAGGAAAGGTTCAGGAAAGCTAAATCTGCATGGCCAAATTGAGATTTGAATCCCACTCCTTCTCTTTCTGAAAGTTTGTGGCAGCAATTTATTCATGACATAAATTATTAACGATCCCTGTATGAATTCTAAAATATTTTCAAAACAGATGACAAAAACTTGGATGTATGTGATGTATATATATAATAAATTCACGTATCACCAGTCAGATTTTAGTATTTAGGAATACTGGGTTTATGAGACAGATTACAAGTTCCTTTACAAATTTCAAGATGGAGGACCGAAACTTTGCAGAACCAATGCAAGTGTGTCGCTTTTATCCCACGTCTACTTTAAAGGGTATGAAGTTAAGATATACAAGAAGGAACATTCTATCAAGCCACCTACCGTTACGCATGAATACGATAGTTGTCCGTGACATTATATTTTTCGGCGGAAACTAAGGCGATGGTATCACTTGTTCTCTCTAGCGTTTGGCGCCAAATTACAAATTGAAAAAAGAAGCTACTCTTCCTAAGAACTTTGAGGGTAACGGTAATGCAGACGATGTCACTTACATCACCGACAGCACGTTTCGAAGATTAGGGAGGCAATGGTCCATTTCATACACATCCTTTTAAATCCTATAAAGAACGAAACAACAGAGACATTCCTAACTGAACAGAGTGCGCACAACATAAGGAAACGGTATACAAATCTGTCTGAACCACCATCGCTGCTCTGCACTGGGGAACGCCAGAAATCACTTCTGTTTTACTCGACGACTTTCCGTCAATTACTACGAACTGTGACGTCTCTGACAGGAAATCACAAATCTAGTCACATAGCTGAGACGATATTCCATAAGCACACAGTTTGACTACGAGCCGCTTGTGTGGTACAGTGTCAAAAGCCCTCCGGAAATCCAGAAATACGGAATCGATCTGAGATCCCTTGTCAGTAGCACTCAACACTTCATGTGAATAAAGAGCTAGTTGTGTTTCACAGGATCGATGTTTTCTAAACCAATGTTGACTGTGTGTCAATAGACCGTTTTCTTCGTGGTAATTCATAATGTTGGAACACAATATATCTTCTAAAATCCTGCTGCATATCGACGTTAACGATAAGGGTCTGTAATTTAGTGGATTACTCCTACTCCCTTTCTTGAATATAGGTGTGACCTGTGCAACTTTATAGTCTTTAGGAACGGAACTTTCGTCGAGCGAACGGTTGTACATGATTGTTAAGTATGGAGCAAATCCAGCAACATACTCCGAAAGGAACCTAACTGGTATACAGTTTGGACCAGAAGACTTGCTTTTATTAAGTGATTTAAGTTGCTTCACTACTCCGAGGATATTTACTTCTACGTTACTCATGTTGACAGCTGTTCTCGATTCGAATTCTGGAATACTTACTTCGCCTTCTTTAGTGAAGGCATTTCGGAAGGCTGTGTTTAGTAACTCTGCTTTTGCAGCACTGTCTTCGATAGTATCTCCATTGCTATCGCGCAGAGAAGGCATTGATTGTTTCTTGCCGCTAACATACTTGACTTACGACAAGAATCTCTTTGGATTTTCTGCCAGGCTTCGAGACAAAGTTTCGTTGCGTAAACTGTTATAAGCATCTCGCATTGAAGTCCGCGTTAAATTTCGAGCTTCTGTAAAAGATCGCCAATCTTGGGAATTTTGCGTCTGTTTCAATTTGGCATGTTTGTTTCGTTGTTTCTGCAACAGTGTTCTAACCCGTTTTGTGTACCAAGGGGGATCAGCTCCGTCGTTTGTTAATTTATTTGGTATCAGTCTCTCAAGTGCTGTCAATACTATTTCTTTGAATTTAAGCCACATCTGGTCTACACTTATATTATTAATTTGGAATGAGTGGAGATTGTCTCTTAGAAAGGCGTCAAGTGAATTTTTATCTGATTTTTTTGAGTAGGTACAGTTTTCGCACATTTTTCTAGGATATGGGGATTACAATATTCAGTCTCGCTACGACAACTCTGTGTTCACTAATCCCTGAATCAGTTTTGATGCTCGTTATTAACTCAGGATTATTTGTTGCTAAGAGGTCAAGTGTGTTTTCACAACCGTTTATATTCGCTCGAAATAATTTTCAGATAATGCTTTTAGCACAATTTCGTGTGATATTTTATGCGTACCTCCGGAATTAAATACATATTTTCGCCAACATATCGAGGGTAAATTAAAGTCACCACCAACTGTTATCACATGAGTCGGGTACGTGTTTGAAATCAAACTCAAGTTTTCTTTGAACCTTTCAGCAACTGTATCATCTGTATTGGGAGGTCGGTAAAAGGATCCAATTATTGTTTTATTACGGTTGCCAACAATGATCTCTGCCCATACTAACTCACAGGAAGTATCTACTTCAATTTCGCAACAATAAACTACTTCTGACAGCAACAAACACACCACCGCCAATCGTGTTTAGCACACCGTTAGGTTCTTCGCAAAAATTTCGGCTGAGCTTATATCCGGCTTTAGCCAGCTTTCAGTGCCTATACCGATTTGAGCATCAGTGCTTTCTATTAGCGCTTGGAGCTCTGGTACTTTCCCAACACAGCTACTACAATTTACCACTGTTATACCAATGGTTCCTGTATCTACGTTCTTCCTGTGTTCAGCCTGCACCCTTTGTGACTGAAGCCCTTCTTGTGTTTTCCCGAGACCCTCTAACCTAAAAATTCGCCCAGTTCACCCCACACAGCCCCTACCCGTGTAGCCACCTCCTGCGTATAGTCGACACCTGACCTATTCAGCGGAACCCGAAACCCAACCACCTTTTGGCGCAAGTCGAGGAATCTGCAGCCTACACGGTCGGAGAACCGTCTGAGCCTCTGATTCAGACCCTCCACTCGGCTCTGTAGCAGAGGTCCGCAATCAGTCCTGTCGACTATGCTGCAAATGGTCAGCTCTGCTTTCATCTTGCAAGCAAGACTGGCAGCCTTTACCAGTTCTGTTAGCCGCTCGAAACCAGAGAGAATCTCTTCTGATCCAAAGTGACACACATCATTGATACCGACGTGAGCAACCACCTGCAGTTGGCTGGAGCCTATGTTCTTCATGGCATCCTTTGGGATGGGATCCTTTCCTCATCTGGAATGACTCCACCCGGTATGTACACAGAGTGTACATTGGTTTTTTTACCCTTGTCAGCCAAGTCCATAAGGGGCCCCATAACGTGCCTAACATTGAAGCTCCCAGCTACCAACAATCCCACCCCCTGCGATTGCCCAGATCTTGCAGGCTGAGTGGTTTCCTCCGAAACAGGACAGGCGACAGCACCTGGCTCAGTGACAGTGTCAGCCACACACAGAACCTGGAACCTGTTGGTCAGACAAACCGAGGAGGCCTTACGTGTGGCTGCCTGGGAAGTCTTCCGCCACCTGCTTCGCCCTGGGGCGACCTCCAACTCGACCACAGGTGAAGGGTCAGCTTCAGTGCAAGCAGTAACTGGGTTGGCCACCGGTGAGGACCGATCAGAGGACTCTGACGTGCTGGACGTCCGTTGGATCCCCACGGCTGTCCCACAACAGTGGTGCCCATCCATTGCAGCCTCAAGCTGTGTAACCGAAGCCATCACAGCCTGAAGCTAAGAGTGAAGTGTCACCAACTCGGCTTGCATCCGCACACAACAATCGCAGTCCCTGTCCATACTAAATATGGTGGAAAGCTGAACTACGTAATAATTAGTAAATGAAATCAAATTAAGTAGCGTCTTATCAAAAACCAATTACAAGTTCAACACAATTTCAAATAGGAGCTATTGGAAACTAACAGAAATTTCCAGACAGGTAAATTGCTAAGTCATTAAAGAAACTCGGCTCATCTGCAAGTACTACATATTCCATGCTAAAAGGCATGCACGATGGACGAATTATGGCTTAACATTAGATAAACAATTCTAAAAATGTATAGCATTTTACTCACCGCCAAATTCTGCAACTGAAGATATAACAATATATTCCAAGTAACCTTAATTTGTTATACATTACTTAAATGTACAGAACGCGAAATATGTGCAAACGTTGCAGAAAATACAACCTCATGACGAACAACAATAAATAGTGTAGAAAACTGCTTATGGAGGTCTCTAGTGCACATTCCTTCATGTGATTCTAAAATCAGTCACTAGACTAAAGTACCAAAGAAAAAGTATTACGTGTGATAAGGTACACTACCTCCTAGATACAACAACAGAAGGATGGGCGAACTGGTAGCAGCCGACGTGAGAGATCAGTTTGAGTACAGCAGAAATGTAGGATCCGAACCTACGAATTGTTTTAGAAGATAAGCTGAAGCAAGACAAACGTACCTACAATTACAGGAACTCGTGAGAAAATGCTCGTTCTACAACTTGTCTTAGAAGACTGGTTTATTTCATTCACAAATTTATAACAAAAGTTTGTGATAACTTGGCTCGAATACACTGTTAGAAACTATGAAGTTATCAGGAATAAATTACAGCGACCAGAAGGTCTTCAATTTTTAAAGACCAGACTGCAGTTCAAAGGGTCGAATGACATGAAGGGGAAGCAGGGCTAAGAAGGGAGTAAGACACAGTTGTAGTCTAACCGTGACATTGTTCATTGTGTACCTTAAGGAAATAGTTAACAAAGCACGGAGAAATTTAGAAAGGTACTTAAAGTACAGGTAGAAAAAAAACTTCAAGATTTCCCGATGATGCTGCAATTCTGTCAGAGGCGGCAAACTTGTCTGAAGGCCTGTTGAACAGAATGGATAGTGTCTTTATGAAAAGAGGCTATAAAATAAAGAATATGAGAAGTAAAAAAAGATGATGGAATTTCACTGAGTTAAGTCAGTTGATGATGAGGGAAGTACGAATACTAATACTGACGCTGACAGAAGTACGATGACAAGTAGAAGAGTTCTGCTATCTTTGAACAAGGTAAGAAGATATGAGATGTAGACTAGAGAGAGTATTTTTTCAGAGGAATGCTGAAGAATGGGTGGGTATGTTGGATTACTAATGAAGAGATTCTGAGTTGAATCCGGAGGAAAAGATATTAGTAGCACTAGTTAACTAAAAGAGTGAGGTGGGTTGGATACTTGGTACGAGTCACACTGAGGCATCAGAGAATAGCTAATTTGGTGATGGAAGGAAATGTGAGGGATCAAAATCGGAGACGGAGTCCAGCACTTTATAACAGTGGCCAGCTTTTACTAGTTATGCGTAGATGAATGACCTGCACAAGGTAGACGAGTATTAGGACTGTACATGAAACAACAGTACACGAGGACGGTTGACAACAGTATCAGTAACCTCTGTACAGATGTTACTGTTCAGTGCCTTGCCGTGTTACATGCGTTTTGTGATCGTAAGTTGTACGTCACTGCAGTGCTTGTCAATCGATTAGCTAAAGCAGCACCATAACTGATGAAAATCCTTCTCCTGTATCTGATCCTCCTTTCATGAGTAACTGGCTGTTGTTAAAACATTCATACTGAACAATTTCCTCATATCTTACGCAGTAACGTTTAGTAATTTCGCGAATCGGAGTCTACTACTAATACGCTGTTTGTCACGGAAATTGCAAAGACACACGACATACTGGCATGAAATGAAGTGTTCCACATTCTATGCAGATGATTAGCAGAACGGCTGGCAACTGATGGACCGCAGTCAGTATTCATAAAGCGGAAGGCTGAAAACTGTGCCAGGAATAAATGTTTTAAAATCTAAATTCAAGAGGTCGTTGTCTCTCGTTGCGCGTGCCGTTAAGTCCTTTCACAATAGCAATAGTACTACTGAACAGAAGGCGCAACAGCTTTTTAGAGTAGACTCGTAACTCTGTCTTACACTAGCATGATGACATGTCTAAACTCAACAACGCTGCCAGGCGGCTGTCTGTCGACTAGTCAATTGTATGTTGCCTTATTGCTGAGACACATCTAGCGGAGAGCAGATCACAGCATGCTTGAGCATATTTCTATGTGGCGTACGGGTGCTCGAGCATACCAAGATTCGAACTGATGTCGCAGATAAATTTCAACATTGCTAACGTTGAAATAAAGTAAAGTAAATTACTCGCAGAAAAAAAAAAAAAAATCTGTGCGTGCATTCTCGAGCATCGCCTTTGATGCGCTAGGAGACCAGGATTCATTGTTTACTTTCCTTCAAAGTCAGCAATGTTTCAGTTTGTTTGGCAGCGAAAACTACGCTGCTAGGATCCCCGCCAGGTGTGTTTGCACCCTTGTCGCCGAAAGCGTGTGTTGCAATGTGGATACTAGCAGGCCGGGGGCCTGGAGAGGCCGGAGAGGATGACATTCATCGACGAGACCTCATGCGACGCGGACGTTCGTTTGGCTCTTTTATTGACGTGTACTAATAATATTTTATGCATCAATAAATAAGTATCCAAAATAGCCTAATGTCGACAGTGAAAATAGAAAGTTTCTGACTGTCTGAGCCAAACAGTAATATTTTACACTGCCTGATAACGCCAAAACAGTTCCAGTTTACCTCACATGCAACAAAGCCTCGCCCTTGTTAAAAATACTAATTTAATGCTATACTACAAAACAGATCCTCACAAGTTCCACAAAAACTTTCCTCCTGACAGTGTAGGGCGTGAAGATAAACTTCAAGCATATTTAAAATCTCAGAAAAATTGCAAGACCATTCTAGCTTGGTGCAGGAGCGATCAAGAGCACCGCAGGATGCGAGCTGAAAGTTTAATGAGAACCAGAAAGCATTTTCAGACTTTGACATAGTAAAAAAATGTTATGTTGGAGGTGACCACTGCACTTCATGGGGAAAAAGAAAACATTGTCACCCCTATGCAAGGTGTTCCGTTGTCTGCAAGAAACAATACAAGAAGAACATTAAATTTGGCTGCTGTCAACAAAAGCAACTTGCTCGAACTTTTACAAAAGACAAATGCTAGCCCATTGCTTTACAAGAATATATGACATTGTTGTTAATGAAGCATATCAGTTTTTGTGCGATTTTTTGATATTAAAGATAAGGTACTTAAGGATGAATTGCTAGGATGGCTCTGAGCACTATGGGACTTAACTTCTAAGGTCATCAGTCGTCTAGAACTTAGAACTACTTAAACCTAAGAAAATCACACACATCGATGGCCGAGACACGATTCGAACCTGCGACCGTAGCGGTCGCGCGGTTCCAGGCTGTAGCGCCTAGAACCGCTCTGCCACTTCGGCCGGCCAATTGCTAGGATTATTGTGGTTTCAGGCAAGGCTCACGAAGAAGACTTGATAAAGACTTTTTATGAATTCATTATAAAATTAAACATTAGTTATGGTAAATTTACTTTCCCTACAACTGACATTGCCTTGGCGACGATGGGCAAAGGAAAACGCTTGGTAGAGAATATCAGGGATAGGAATTCTTACCAGTGCATAAACGATCAGACAGTGCTTTGTGGCAAACTCGGTATTACGGTGGATGGGGTAATGGACAGCTTGGTCAAGTTGGTCAACTTTATGAGTTCTCGTTTTGCTCGTCAGCACAGACATTTCAGTGGGTTCCTGTCTGAATGTGATTCGGATTATTCTCACTTACTGTAACACAAAAAGGTTCATTGGCTAAGGGCCGAGCGGTTCTAGGCGCTAGTCTGGAACCGTGCGACCGCTACGGTCGCAGGTTCGAATCCTGCCTCGGGCATGGATGTGTGTGATGTCCTTAGGTTAGTTAGGTTTAAGTAGTTCTAAGTTCTAGGGGACTGATGACCTCAGAAGTTAAGTCCCATAGTGTTCAGAGCCATTTGAACCGATTTTTTTCATTAGCTAAGCAAAGGACAAGCAGTACGACGTTCCTGGAACATAAAATAACAATGAATCTCAATCTTCGAAAACTTATGAAACACAATAAGCAAGTGAATATCCGCAATCCATAGCAAACGAGGGCAATATGCTGGATGTGGCTTTCCTGAAAGACATTCTCCAATATTTAAATGCACTAACTATCGATATATATGGAAACGGGAAGTAAATATGTGATCTTATACAAAGTGCGCCTGCTTTCCGTCACACAATAAATATCGTTGAAAACGATGTGAAAATCAAGAATATACTGATTTTGTCACAATACTTAAACACAAGAGGAAGATTTACTAAATAGACAGTGCAGTAGTTTTAACTTTTATAACAGATCTAGGCAGGAAAGTTTGAGGAGTCCAATACTTTGCAGAAATAGGGAAGCTTAAAATCGCCACATGGTGTTTCTTAGTCAGCACGTTGGACTGATGTGCCTACAAAGTTGTTCTATTTCCCAAAGCATTCGCTTCACTTCACTTCACTTGGACAAAGATATTTCCAAGAAAATGTACAAAACTGTATATAGTAAAGAGTTTGGGAGCAAACATCTTTCCCGAAGTATGAAAATTGCAAAAGACTGACTACTTACATTGCTTCTATGTCTGGCTCTACCGGTATTTGAAACAATGTTTTGGAAAATAAATTGGATTCAAAGTTGACGAACGTCCATTGTGAAGACACTCTTCACATGAGTTGCTCTCCTAGAGAACGGAACTATAAAAACTAATAAAAAATTGGCCCAAGACAGCAAATGGAAGTTTTCATACTAATTTGTAAATCAATCCTATCTTATTTTTAAAAGTAAAAATAAAAACTAAAAACCTATCTGTACCTATAATATGAGTTTCTGTAAGGAAATCATAACCTTCTTAAAAACGAAAATTTGTCAGTATTTTATTTCTCGTTATTCTCGGAAAGTTGATAGAATTTCACAAAAGCGTGCGGATTCCTCTAAAATTTACTTGTTATCCCATGTATTAACCCCGAGTAAGGAGGCGTACTGGTTAGCTCACTGGACTAGCATTCGGAAGGACGATGGCTCAGATGTCCATCCTGCCATCCAGATTTAGGTTTTCCTTGTTTTCCCTAAATCATGTGAGGCAAATGCAAGAATAATACCTCTGCAAGGGCCAGAATGGTTTGTGCCCCTTCTCTAATGCCTCGCTGTCAACGGGACGTTACATTCTAATCTTCCTTCTTCCCCCCTGCCTGAATTTACATTCAGAGCAGCGGTACGATGTAGACAGGCGTAACGTCAGTAATATTCTGTATATAAGGTCAGATTACGCAACGCTTTACTCATTCAGATGTCGCAGTGGAATGTTGTTTGTTTGTGTAAAGACTGTGACTGTGATATAGCTCGTATAAGAAGAAGAAATGTCTATTTGTACCAATATATGTTGGTAGAATAGTGACGTATCGAGAATAGGGTTTATCGTTCTGCGATATTGCTCCTCGTACTGGCCGAGATCTCGCGACCGTCTTGTGATCGTGGAATCATTGGGTTCAGGAGGGCCAACTTCAACAACATGTAGGATTTCAACAGCCTACGCAATTAGTAGTAGTTGTTGTTATTTTAGTAGTGCCCACGTATCGTTGAGCGTTAATTGAAGCACTGTGTTCCAGAAAGTCAAAGAGCAGAGGGCCATCACAGTCAAAGAGAAAGGTCATCATGAGTTTCACGGAGCGGGTGTAACTGTTATTTCTACGACGATGCAGAAGTTTCTCTGGGAAGCCCTTACACATACAGTTCCGATCTCTCCCCAGGCGATTTCCATATTTTTGGAGCTTTGAGCCTTGAATAAAGACAGTCATAAACGTCGAAGAGGTGTACATCTGAGTACAATCATCGTTCCCTAGGCAACTGTAAACATTTTTCCCCATGAAGGTACTGACCGTCTTGTCTAACAGCGGGATAAATGTAGAAGTAGTTTCGGTGATTACTTTTGGATTAATAATACCCCCGCCCCCCGCTTCCCTACTTCCCTCAGCTACAGAACTGACGATTTCTTGATGCCTCAGTACGTGTCCCGTCAACTGATTCCTTCTTTTAGTCAGGTTGTGCCATAAATTTCGTTTCTCCCTGGTGTCACTGCTGCGAGTGGCGCGTCATAACTCCTCTACAACCCAGCAACGCATGTTGCACGCCACAGCCTAAATGCCAAGCTGAGCCGGCCGCTGTGGCCGAGCGGTTCTAGGCGATTCAGTCCAGAACCGCGCTGTTGCTACGGTCGAAGTTTCGAATCCTGCCTCGGGCATGGATGTGTGTGATGTCCTTAGGTTAGTTAGATTTAAGTAGTTCTAAGTCTAGGGCACTGATGACATCAGATGTTAAGTCCCATAGTGCTTAGAGCCTTTTGAACCATTTTTGAATATATGTCTATTTGCATTAAGCACCTCCACAGCAGTGACATACATGTCACTTAATACGATGGAATCAGAAATCTGTCATATAACATAGTATGAAGGTTGTCATGTATGTTACTGCTGTCAAATCTTAGACAGTGACAATTCTTGATAACATTTGACATAGCTGTCATATAGTGTAAAGATGGAACTGGCAGGTCAAAGGGACTACAATACCTGTCTTTTGGTATTTCTAAGATCATATATAGACATCTGCGACATTTATTCATACGTATAAATTACTGTTTTACGACAATTGGCATATGAAGGATTAGTATACAAAAGATATAAAATTGCAAAGTAATCCAACATATCACGTCAAATTAGACAACTTTACATGTAGGATTTAGACTCCAAATCAAACTTATTTACTTAAACCATTTTTGAAATTTTGCATGTACATCTTATTGCATAACTCTCTTTGTTCATTAAGTACGCTGTCCAGTTGTTTTATCATATGGCTGTATATATCAGTTTGTCCTAGAATATTTAATAACCTGTCTTTGATCATGGAGAATGGTGATGTTTTTGTCAGTGTCATTAGCAGAAAGTTTGTGTTCTCTTCAATGAGCGCTGAATGCTGAGTGACTGGTTGCACTAACATTAATTTATTCGCCAAATCTAGTTTTGGAGTTCCTCCCTGTTTGTCCAACATAAAATTGAAAACATTTACTACATGTTGTTTGTTTGGTTCTTATCCATCTCGTGTATAAGACGTGATCTTACATTGCTCTCCGCTCTGAAGCCAGTTTACGGCCTCGATATTCCAAACAAAAGACTTATTTTGTCAGAAATGTGACCCCAGCATGGTAATATTATCTACGTATCTTTTTGTACTTGCTTCCTCTTTTCTAATAATATCTGATTTCTATTGATCTGATTTCTATTCTTACTACGTTCTTTCTGTTTTTCCTCTATAATATCATAACTAATATTGGGTCATAGCCATTGTATGATGCTACCTTCTCCCGTGTGTGTAATTCAGTATTAACATTTGCCTAGTCTGAAGGGTATTCGATTAACTTGTTAATCGCTGTGTGGAAATACACTGAAAAGCCAAAGAAACTAGTACACCTGTCAAATATCGTGTAGGGCTCTTGCGAGCACGTAGAAGTGCCTCAATACGACGTGGCAGGGACTCGACTAATGTCTGAAGTAGTGCTGGAGGAAACTGACACCATGAATTCTGTAGGGCTATCCATAAATCCGTAAGAGTACGAAGGATGGAGATCTCTTTTGAATAGCACCTTGCAAGGCATCCAAGATATTCCTAATAATGTTCATGTCTGGGGAGTTTGGTGGCCAGCGGAAGTGTTTAAACTCAGAAGAGTGTTCCTGGAGCCACTCTGTAGCAATTCCGGAGGAGTGGAGTGTTGCATTGTACTGCAGAACTGCCGAAGTCCGTCGGAATGCACAATGGACATGAATTGATGCAGGTGATCAGACGGGATGCTTACGTACGTGTCATCTGTCAGAGTCGTACCTAGACGCATCAGGGGTCCCAAATCACTCCAATTGCACACGCCCCACACCATTACAGAGTCTCTAACAGCTGGAACAGTCCCCTGTTGACATGAAGGGTCCACGGATTCGTGAGGCTGTCTCCACACCCGTACATGTCCATCCGCTCAATACAATTTGAAACTAGACTCGTTCGACCAGGCAACATCTTTGCAATCATCAACAGTCCAATGACGGTGTTGACGGGCCCAGGCGAAGTGTAAAGCTTCATGACGTGCAGTCATCAAGGGCACACGAGTGGGTCTGAAAGGCGTTTCGTTGAATGGTTTGCACGCTGACACTTGATGGCCCAGCACTGATCTCTGCAGCAATTTGCGGAAGGGCTGCACTTCTGTCACGTCGAACGATTCTCTTCAGACGTCGTTGGTCTCGTTCTTGCAGGATCTTTTTCTGGCTGCAGCGATGTCGGAGATTTGATGTTTTACAGGATTTCTGATATCCACGATACACTCTGAAATGCTCCTACGGGAAAATCCCTTCATGGCTACCTCGGAGATAATGTGTCCCACCACTCGTGCGCCAACTACAACACAGAGTTCAAACTCACTTAAATCTTGATAACCTGCTATTGTAGCAGCAGTAACCGATCTAACAACTGCGACAGACACTTTTTGTCTTATATAGGCGTCGGCGACCGCAGCGCCGTATTCTGCCTGTTTGCATATCTCTGTATTTGAATACGCATACCTATACCAGTTTCTCTGGCGCTGCAGTATATGACTATTTATGTACTTGTGGATGGCAAGAACTCCTGCGGATTCTGCAATCAGATGTGGTGAGTTTCCGGAATATGTTTGAAAAGTGGCTACCTCTCTCTTTTAACTGACAGGTCCAACAACTAAATACTCTCATTTTATTTATGTTCTGCGATAAAACTGATGTTCGTATGTAACTGATTAAATTGTTGGTGACATGTATTACCTCCGTCAAGAGTGCCATCGAACAAGAATGTATCATCTAGGTAATGGCTATAGTGTATGTCTTCCCTAGTTAGGTCATCGGAATTTAAAGAAATTGTTTTCGATAGGATCTAAATTAGATGACCACATTGAATCAGTTTTATCTACGAACAGCTTAATCTTCAGTGAACACACATATGAATAAAAAGAAGGTCTAGCTATGGGGAAGTGCCTGTCAGGGACAATTGAAAATATGTTAGGTGGTTATAATCAAAGTGCAGTTACTCACAAATGTCTAGTGTTGGTTGTAACTGTAGTACGGCAGCAAAACTTGGTAGTTATTCTAAAGCGTTAATGAGGAACTGCTTTACACTTGAAAATAATTATTGTAAATTTGGACATCAGGTACATATCTGGCGCTGTGAATGCGAGAAAGACATACAGGTATAGAAACGTTTCCATATGTAATGATTTAGGAAAGGGACGTGGGTAGAAAAGGCCAAACAAGTGAGAAACGCAGAATGTTGATTTTATTATTAACCACCACTTACATAATTTATTCAGTGAACACTGGAGACGTCGACGAGATGCTGTACAGTGACAAATTTGCACCTGCTGGCCAAAATGATAACTAATTTTTTTCTGGTGTAAATCGTTTCCGGATTAGCATATCAACCAAGTTTCGTTGCCATACGATTAATACAGCCCACACTGGACCTCTGTGAGTAGCTGCACTTTAATTATAACCAATCTGTGTTTTTAGGTCGTATCGAAAGCAAGTTTTTTGAAAATCACGGTGACCTACCTAAGAAAGTCATATACTTTCGCCGTTATGCAGATGATACGCAAGCGTTTTCCGGTGATATTCTTGGCGAAGCTAATACATGTTACCCAAGATTTAATCAGTTACAAGAGAATATCAGCTTCACCATAGAATTTGAGGAAAATGGGAGTATTAACTTTTTGGGCCTGACAGTTAAAAGAGACGTATTCCGGAAACCTACCATAACTGACTGCATCATTCACAGCAGTTCTCGTCATCCACGATCCAATAAATAGGCATATTTCCGTTGAGTAATCGATAGGTTAATCAAATACATTTTAAATGAGATGAATATCAGCGCCGAATTACGTACATACACTGGAACGTAGCATCACTACAGTTGCGCTCTGCCAAAACTACGGTTCAGTGGTTCTGGCACAGGTATATAAATGGCGTAGTAAATGGTAGGATTCCTGTAGTATTGGTAGCATGGGTAGGGAAAGACACACAAATGAATGTGTAAGAGAAAAAATGGGAACCGATGACATCTCATTTTTTGTTCGGTTGTTGGTTTTGCACGTAATTAGAACCATACATGATTTAGTGATAGTCTGTTGTGTATTTTATGTCCTTACACAATATAATTTGCATTTGATGAGTAATGGTTCAGGAAAGGGGCGTGCGTAGAAAAGGCCAAACAAGTGAGAAACTCAGAACGTTGATTTTATTATTAACCGCCGCTTGTTTAATTTGTTCAATGAGCACTGCAGACGTCGACGAGATGCTGTACAGCGACACATTTGCACCTGCTGGCCAAAATGATAACTAACTTTTTTCCTGGCCTAAATCGGTTCCGGATCGAGTTAAGTCGGGTGATGCTGAGGGTATTAGATTAGGAAATGAGACGCTTAAAGTAGTGAAGGAGTTTTGCTATTTGGGGAGCAAAATAACTGATGACGGTGGAAGTAGAGAGGATATAAAGTGTAGACTGGCAATGGCAAGGAAAGCGTTTCTGAAGAAGAGAAACTTGTTAACATCGAGTATAGATTTAAGTGTCAAGAAGTCGTTTCTGAAAGTATTTGTATGGATTGTAGCCATGTATGGAAGTGAGACAAGGACCATAAATAGTTTAGACAAGAAGAGAATAGAAGCTTTCGAAATGTGGTGCTACAGAAGAATGATGAAGATTAGATGGGTAGATCACATAACTAATGGTTCAAATGGTTCTGAGCACTATGGGACTTAACATCTGTGGTCCTCAGTCCTCTAGAACTTAGAACTACTTAAACCTAACTAACCTAAGGACATCACACACATCCATGCCCGAGGCAGGATTCGAACCTGTGACCGTAGCAGTCGCGCGGTTCCGGACTGAGCGCCTGAACCGCTAGACCATCACGGCCGGCGCCATAACTAATGAGGAGGTATTGAATAGAATTGGGGAGAAGAGGAGTTTGTGGCACAACTTGACTAGAAGAAGGGATCGTTTGGCAGGACATGCTCTGAGGCATCAAGGGATCACCAATTTAGTATTGGAGGGCAGCGTGGAGGGTTAAAAAAAATGGTTCAAATGGCTCTGAGCACTATGGGACTCAACTGCTGAGGTCATTAGTCTCCTAGAACTTAGAACTAGTTAAACTTAACTAACCTAAGAACATCACAAACATCCATGCCCGAGGCAGGATTCGAACCTGCGACCATAGCGGTCTTGCGGTTCCAGGCTGCAGCGCCGGCGGGTAAAAACCGTAGAGGGAGACCGAGAGATGAATACACCAAGCAGATTCAGAAGGATGTAGGCTGCAGTAGGTACTGGGAGATGAAGAAGCTTGCACAGGATAGAGTAGCACGGAGAGCTGCATCAAACCAGTCTCAGGACTGAAGACCACAACAACAACAAGTAATAAAAATTAGGTGATGGCGTAACTTCTGCAATAGCGAATTTTGACATAAGTTTAAGAAATTTTATTGTTTTCCCTCTGTAACTAGAGTGATACTGTGTAGTTGCACTGCAGCTGTAATATTAGATCTAACAGACCTTGGACGAGGATTATTCGCCAAGGAATAGGAGACAGTTGTCACAAATATAGTGTCGTGTTATGTGAGCATACGAGATTAAAGTAGAAAGTTCATCTGCTAAATGTTTTACTGTAAGAGTAAGCAATTTTAGTTATCTATAGACACAGGACTGCATTAAAGAGGACTGAGACCGGTCTGTGCCTCAAAGGTGACAGCTGCGCTTAATATGCGTCTAGAGAATCGTATCAACGAAACGCGTGAGACAATACTGCAGAAAGCATAAATTCATGGTAGTGCTGCTGTTGTCAGACCTCTTAAAACCACGTGAACGAAATGAGAATACTTCAGCAGCGCTAGAAGAATGAATCTTAGTATGCTGACCAATGAAAATACGCTATAGAAGAAAAAGAAGACGTACCACGAAGGAATTATCCGAGTGGGATTGAAATCAGTAGATGTGATGTACATATACAGACAAACAAATAATTACAATTTGAGAAAAAAATTGGATGATTTATTCAAGGGAAAGCGCTGCACAAATCGCACAAGTGAATAATGTGTTGGTCTACTTCTGGCCCTTATGCAAGCTAGTTATTCGGCTTGGCCTTGATTGATAGAGTCGTTGGATGTCTCGCTATGTGCAGGCAGGTATTACCTTGCTGAAATGTAAGCTCAGAATGGCATGCAATGAAGGGCAACAAACAGTGCATAGAATATCTTCGATGTACTGCTGTACTGTAACTGTGCCGCAGATCACAAGAAAATTGGTCCTGTTATGAAAAGCGGACTATCACTTTTTGTTGTCGGGCCATATGGCAGATTTGTACCCCACTGCTCTCCTGGGCATCTCCAGACACGTCTTCGCGCTGATCAGGGCTCAGATCTAAATGAGACTCCTCACTGAAGACAATTGTATTCCAGTCAATGAGATTCCACGCCGAAGATGGTCTGGAGACGCCATGGACAGCTGTGGGATCCAAGCTAACTCTCTCTCACTATACAGTCTGCCAACCAGGAGTGATGGGCTGGGGTGCCATTTCTTTTCTTACCAAGATCCTTTGGTTATCATCAGCGGCACCTTAACAGCGCAGCAGTACTTTGGAGATATTCTACTCCACGTTTTGTTGACCTTCATCACAAAGCATCGTGGACTTGCATTTCAGCAAGATAATGCTCGCCTGCAAACGGAGAGAGTTGCTTCTGCCCGTCTTCATGCTTTACAAACTCTCCCTGGGCCGGGAAGGTCACCAGATCTCTCCCCAATTGAGAAAGTTTGGGGTATTATGGGCAGGGGCCGCCAACCAGCTCGGGCTTTTAACGATCTAATCCGATAATCGGACGGAATTTGGAACGACATTCCCCAGGAGGACATCCCACAACTCTGTCAATTACTGCCAAGACGAATAGCTGCTTGTATAATGGCCAGAAGTGGAGCACCATGTTACTGACTTCCTCAATTTTTTTCGACTGAAGATATCACACATTTTTTTCTAAAATTGCAATCGTTTGTCTTTCTTTTCATGCACATCACATTTACCGATTTCCGTCCCAATCAGATAATTTCTTGGTGGTGGGTGTTTTCTTTTTCTTTCTTTCGGTCTCAAAATGGATTTCATTTCGTCTAGCAACTATTCCTCAACACAGGACGGGTTTGGATATTATTTTGGGTGGCTGTTCATTCAGTATCACAAGATTTGTCACATAAGCGATTAATATGCCCACGACTGAAATTATTGGAGATTTGATAGTTGATTGTGAGGATGACACAATACACGTTTTCTGGACTGCAGAACTATAACTTTTGAATATGAACAGGCCATTGCGGTGTATAGTGTAACAGTAATGACTGGCCTAACACCGTCATCTCTAAAGTAATTCGGCTAGTTCCTTTCCGAGCCGGGGTAAAAGAATCACATGACGTATACCTAAAATGTGTGCAATTCGAGCCACAGGACAATTCCGGTTGTTCTGTCCGCCAAAGAGGGTTCTACAAAATATAATGTGGGTGTTAATATTGTCTTCTGTAACCACTGTATATGCATATAAGTGTAATCACTAAGAGATAACTACGTAACTTTCAGTTTTGACACATCCATTTTACTTATTGTAAATTACACAGCAGGCACGGGTTATAAAAATGACATATCTTTGTAACGTAAACCTACTGTGTTTCACTTTCAATAAGGACTCTAAAGTTGGTTTGCTGAAATCGAATACGGTGCAGTTACATTTTATTCATTACGCGCATCAGAAAAAATTTTAAGTTCCTGTACCATAACACAACACCTTGCAGTAGGCTGAACCAAATTTAGTCGTTCTTGACGACTACAGTATTGCCGCAAAAACGGCCCCATAATGGGAGAAAATTCATTCTTAGTGTAGTCGATATTACCATTGTCAGTAGCAAGACTCCATGTTTTCCGATAACACTCTAGCTGAATTTCAGTGTAAGTCTTTAAGTTTTTACCAATTTAGCAAACAAATGGCTCTTAAATGCAGTTATTCCATCAGTTTCTAGACTCTGCAAATTGCATTTACGGTGATAGTTGCACAATGTCGGGAGATCCATTGTACCCATCCTTTATAAAGCAGTCTACAACAATATGTTATTCTATTATTCGTGAATCATTTCGTTTTCTACTGCCTGTGTGAGCCCCATGTCCTGCTAATGGTCGCATCAATCTGTTACACAGTGGGCATTCAGGCTGCTATTTGCTGGGTCTATAGTAAGGAGGATCTGTGTAATGAACATTAAACATAAACTTCTCGGTTCTAGTGTAAAATATATAGCCAATATAGCCTTCTGTAACATGCTCCACACACATTACTGTACGTCTGTGGAAACAATGATACATCTAGTGTAATCCAGATGTTCTTTCGTTATTTTGTTTAGACTTTACAAAATTGAATTGTTTTTATTCCTATTAGCTGTTAGAAGAATACTCGGTTTGAACAAATTTTGTGGCTTTATACTATAATCGCATTTTTCAATCAATATTCCGTTCAAAAAGCCTTTCGCCAATTTAATACCGGCAGCATTTTAATTACTTTTGCCGATCCTGTGTCACCTGCTGTGTACATGCTTTTCAGTTACCGTACCAAGCAGTAGCGACTACCAACTAGTGTTTGTATTTCGCTGAAAATACGAATACTTGAAAGGTTATCGGTATTTATGATATATGCGATCGTCGCCAGAATTTTCTAACAGTATCGTATTACTCTCAAGAGCCAAAGAAACCAGTACATCTGCCTAATATCGTGTAGGGCCCCCGCGAACACGAAGAAGAGCACGTGGCATGGACTTGACTAAAGTCTGAAGTAGTGTTTGAGGGAAATGACACCATGAAAAGTGCAGGGCCATCCATAAATCCGAAAGAGTACGAGGGGGTGGAGGTCTCTTTTGAACAGCACGTTGCAAGCCACCCCAGATATGCTCAACAATGTCTGGGGAGTTTGGTGGCCAGCGGAAGTGCTTAAACTCAGAAGAATGTTCCTGGAGCCACTCTGTAGCAATTCTGGGCGTGTGGAGCGTCGCATTGTCCTACTGGTATTGACCAAGTTCGTCGGAATGCACAGAGTCGGATGCAAGTGATCAGACAGGATGATTATGTACATGTTACCTGTCAGAGTCGTATTTAGACATATCAGAGGTCCCATATCACTCCAACTGCTCACGTCCCACACCATTACAGGGCACCCACCAGCTTGAAGAGTCTTCTGATGACATGCAAGGTCCATGGATTCGTGAGGTTATCTCCATACCTGTACAAGCCCATCCACTTGATACAATTTGAAACAAGACTTTTCCGACCAGGTAACATGTTTCTAGTCATCAACAGTCCAATGTCGGTGTTGACAGGCCCAGGCAGGGTGTGAAGCTTTGTGTCGTACAGTCATCAAGGGTATATGAGTGGGCCTTCAGCTTCGAAAGCCCATATCAATAATGTTTCATTGAATGGTTTGCACACTGAAGCTTGTTGATGGCCCAGCACTGAAATCTGCAGCAATTTGCGGAAGGGTTACATTTCTGTCACTTTGAACGACTCTCTTCAGTCGTCATTGGTCCCATTCTTGCTGCAGCTTTTTCTGGCTGCAGCAATGCCGGAGATTTGATGTTTCACCATATTCCTGATATTCACAGTACACTCGTGAAATGGTCACATGGGAATATCCGTACTTCATCGCTACCTCGGAGACGCTGTGTCCCATCGCTTATGCATAGACTATAATACCACGTTCAAACTCACTTAAATCTAGATAAATTACCATTGTAGCAGCAGTAAGCTATCTAACAGCTGCGCGAGGCACTTGTTGTTTTATATAGACATTGCCGACTACAGCGCCGTATTCTGCCTGTTCACATGTCACTGTATGGTTCAAATGGCTCTGAGCACTATGGGACTTAACAGCTATGGTCATCAGTCCCGTAGAACTTACAACTACTTAAACCTAACTAACCTAAGGACATCACACAACACCCAGTCATCACGTATCTGGATATGCATGCCTATACCAGTTTCTTTGGCGCTTCACTGTATTATATTGGATATTTACTTACACTTTCCCTCAAAAGTTCTGTTGCTATCTAAAACTAAACTAAACGCCGCCCAGACAGGCCATGAACGCCCGATGGTACTGATCGGCCGCCATGTCATTCTCAGCCCACAGGCTTCACTGGATGCCGATATGGAGGGGCATGTAGTCAGCACATAGCTACTGTGTTTTTTATATCCCCCTTTTTTCGCCCTTTTTATGTATGAGTTCCCATTTTTATATTTTTTGAAAAGCCAGTCGGCTGAAGCGTGGCGGACTGTGCCACTGCAAGCCCTCCCCTACCCATATGAGGCAGGGCGGTGAAATTACAATAAAGGAAAAGAAGAAAATCAGCACACGGTTCTCCCGGCCATATGTCAGTTTACCAGACCGTCAGTTGCTACCTACATGAGGTTATTTTGTGTTATGTAACCTGCTACAAAGAAAAACAGAATACTGACGATTTTAAGTGAAGTATCGTGGCTTGCATGATTAAGTTATGTAGACTGATTTATTCTAAGCAAATTATAAGACATATGCGGTTAATCTAAGTAAAAATCAGTATCAGTAGCGTATTTTCACACCAGAAACTAAAGAACTTCTACAATTGTCCTTGACAAGTATTCTAGCATGGCTGATGGAAGCGGCAGGAAATGCATTTCCCATTTACTGTCGCCCCCATCAGCCACCGTACCGCGTGTCAACTTAGTTTGTGCGTACAACACATATAGGCTTTTTTGCTGCCATTTTACGCTTTGGAAATTCATAAACTGCTAAATATTCAGAAAGCATTCTTTTTCACTAACATTTCTGTCATGATACATAAATATGTTGTATTTTTAAATTACAGTAATCGATATATGTTTCATGTTAGTCTTAACATAAGGAAACGTGTTATCTTGTGTAGTTATAGTGCTCTGTCTCCTAGTACTATAACACCAACATATAAGTGTACAAACTCTAGATAGAAATTCTGCTTTTTAGTTCTCATTTCTCTAATTTCCATCTAACAATTTTACACTTTTTTTTAATAGTAATGACCTGCACATTCTATTAGATTTATAGGCACTATGTGTGGATTAATGGCTGTGGTCTTTTCTATGTGTAAGGGTTCAATGGTAAGACAGGGAGCTGGCATTCTCCATCTCTCCATCGTGCCTGCAGTCAATGCCATTTTGTGTTACATGTAAAACAAATAAATGCCTTTTGTGTTGCTATAATCCAGTCAGCTGCTCTATATAAAAGGGGATACGCCTAGCAAAATTAAAGTTCCTGATTTGCTTCTAAAACGTCTTTCTCCACTTAGAGACACTCACTCTTAAGATTTTCATATTGAAAATCACTCTATCAATATACTGTGTCAAGTGGTATGGAGCACACCTTGGCAGTAGAGCCTGATAGTTCAATGAAATCTCGTTGTCCCTGGGCCAGTGAATACTAAAGGACACCTAGCGTTGGCGAACATTTTGCCTCTAATAAAAGTTGTTCTCCATGATGTGATCTATCGCACCTGTAAGTTTGATGCAAAGTCTTTGAAACACCCTGTGCATTTTGTATCTCCTCTTTTAACATGTACCTGTTTCAAGTACAACCTATTTACAATAGATCTATGGAAACAAAAATTTACCGGTACAGTACAGAATCATACTGGTACATACTTCACAAATATGAAACAGTTCACCGTTTCCTATAATTTCTGAGAATGCGTATCGGTTTGAATAGAAATTTTAAATTTCGTGCTGTAGGCCCTAATCTCCCTTAGTGAAAGGAATACTGCCAGCATCCCTACAGTATGAATATAACATGTGTATTGATTCCTCCAAGATCGCATTGATACGAAATAGAGATGATCCAAACAAAATAAGTGCGCTTTGCCACAGGTCCATTTATGAAGCGCGAATGTCGTGGAGATTCTCGCCCATCCTGAGTGCCAGGCATTACAAGTAAAGGGTTGTGTATTTTTGGGTTTTTCTGAAGCAGGAGGATCTTGAATAACTTTCAGCTGGGTATTCAACTGACTGAATGGCTGACAATTATTCAAGACCATTGAGCATCATAGCGTGGCTTCTTGTTAAAATTCTGAATGTGTCTGTTCCTAGAAGAGTCAACCAATAAGCACCAGTTACGACTGGAGCAGCAAAGGTGAGCTGGGGTGGGGGAGGGGGGATTTTGGGGGGAAATGGCTGATCAAGTACTTTCAACCAGAGACCATAAAGCAGTTTGCAGGGTTTGGGCGTCATTATAGATAAGACACAGATATATGCCATCTTGTCCGAGTATGTTGTATTACTTCCATCGTATTTTTTATTTAGATAGCATTTACTTTCATTAAATTCCGGCAGAGACATAAAATTTTGCCATAATCTATACAAATATCAGTAGTATATCTGTGCGCCAGAGATAAGGAGCTGTTATAAGTGTCCATAGATGGTATTGCTTTTTACTGCGGCACTGGTTCCGGCCTAAAATTTCAGGAAAAAAGGCGCGCTGTGCAATTGTGTGTAAGTGGAATTATATGATCTTTTCTCGTTTAGTCGACGTACTGCGGTTTTGTGGAACAGCGAGACTCACAAGCCGTAACAGTAAGGTTTTATTTCCTTCTTGTTAAACCTTTTTCAATTCACAAATTTTTCAAAATTCATAAAGAATTCCACTTGAATAAACAGCGGCTAAAAATGTGTGATGATCCTTAAACCTAAAGACGTTCTATGTTTAAATTACAATAACTAATGCAATTTTTTCGTGTTAGTGTTGCAGCAAAAAAGTTACTATTAGTTTTAGTGTTCTTTTGTCTAGTATTCTAGTAGTGTCACACAACTGAGTTTTCATCTGACTAATTTTCACCCAACATTTTTCAGCCGTGTTTATTAACTTTAATTTGTGCTGTTGCATTAGAGATAGGCCTATAGATTTTTCTTTTTTTTTTTTGGTGGAAGCACATTATGCAGTGTGTGGATAGATGTAGCCGTTACGATGTGTAAGGATTTCAGATATAGGGTGAGAAACTAGCGTTCTCCAAACAGCTTGCAGTTAATAGCATTTTATGTATGGTGTTAGACAAACGCGGCATTCTGTCAGTTTCGTCTCTTTGCAACCATTGCAATGCTGTATTTCACTTGCACTTTCAACCTAATACGAGTTCAAGTACTGAGTAAAAGCACAAAGGCTTCGCAAAATCTTCGCTTTATAGTTTGTTGCGTTCATTGTGATTTTTGTAACCTCATGATCAACTTCAATACTACGTGAAAGTTTTCAGCTAAGCAGTTGTTTTTCGCGACGCTTGTAACTGCTCGAGAAATGGTACCGGTACTCAGTCCGTCACTTTAGCGCCTAAGTTTTGATCCTTCTACTTGACTGCACTTAGACACAGATATCTGTTGGACCACTTCTCAGAATCTCTATCCCTACAAGATATAGCGTTTCAGTGACCTTTTTCAATCGTTTTTCCTCCATATTTTGTGAGGTATTCCTACCTTTATTGTCTAACATTATTTCATTCTAGCACAAAAAGAGTTTTGTGCAAGACTTAAAATTGTTATCTTCTTTGAGTACAAGCACATCTTAAATAATGAGAACAGTACTTACTGTGAAATGTTGAGTAGTGCTCTGCTGTATATTCACATAATTAAACTGGCTGTAGAATTTGTTACTTAGGAGTTGCAAATTACATTGCCTGACAAAAAAGTGAAGCAACCAGAAGACATGCTCGGATGTCAATGTAACTTTGCACACATGCACAGTGTGTATATAAATGATTAAGAGTTGTAATTTTTTGTGACACGTAGCTCAGCTACAAGAGCGCGTTAGTGCTGTTTTCATTTAAAATTGTTTCCAACCGTGGTGGGGTGTATAAAAGACGTAAAGAGTTTTGATGTCTAACCGTAGCTAAAAAACACATGCAGATGCCTCATAATTATCTGAGACAGCATCAGTAGCACTTGACATTGTTTGTAAGAGACCACAGTGTGCGTCTCCATTTGGCTGGCTGATCGAATTATGCAATATCCACGTTTGTAGGACATTTGGATTTAGAGTGGCCTGATGTTGGACTCCCTGGGAACATGTTGCAAGGATTCTCATTTCCAAGTTTCTGGTTGATCAGTGTGACCAGCACAAGCTAGGATTGACATTTTATGTACCAAGCACACTCAAACCGTTCACATCTGTGCTGGCCACTGCAGATCAAGTGATGAACCCCCTACAACATCCTGTGTTACCCTGCAGCATGAAAGTGAGCCTAGTTGGATCAGGAGTAGGGAATTACCTTCCAATGTGTAGGCTTCTCTTAGCACTACAACACAAACAGCTGTGTTGGGAGTGGTGCCATGACTGGAATCCACGGACTGCTGATGAACAGTATCACATTGTGTTCAGCGATGAATCACTGTTCTGCATTACCCCAGATGACTATTGTCTGTGAGTATGGCAGCGACCTGAGGAGAGCTCCTATTCTTATAATGTTTGGATGTCACTCTTGGTGGCATGGTTGTGGTAGCAATTGGGTGTGACTTCAGGTCATGGTTGTAGTGACTGAGAAGTCTCAATGGTACAACAGTATTTTACAAATTTCCTGTATCCTCAAGAGTTAGCTCTCATGTGAAAGTATAGTGATGCATTTTTCAACAGAACAGTCCTCTTGCATACATGGCACCTGTTTCCATGAAACGTCTACCTGATGTTGTTTTATTCCTGTGGCTGCTATTATATCCACATCTGTCCCCAACAGAGTATATGTGGGACCAGGTAAGACATCAGCTCTGCTAATAATATCCAGGGTATGAATTTCCAGTTGTTGGCAAATTTGCCTAAGAGAGGATGCAATGGCCAACGTAATCAGTGAATGCATCCATGCCAAGCATCTTACTGATAAGTGGGCTCATACAGTCATGTTCTTGGCTAATTTGATTCGATTTTGTAATCACTGTAATATGATCACATACACTCTATTTTCATTCCACCTCCCATTCTGGAAGCATACCTCATTTGTTTAACAGTTGGATAGCGGCTTACTTTGTTTGCCTGTGAAGTGTAGTGTTCGTGTTTATGAAAGCTCTTATGTGTAATGTGAAAAGTTCTCTTAGGCAGCAATTGGTTTTATGAGAAAATATCACTCTGTGTGGTATAAGAAACTGAAAATAGCCTAAGTATCCGTGTTTCTCACCTTCTGAGATGCAAACTTACTTATTTCTTTCTTTTTTAGTTGCATGGATCCTTGCTGTGAGGTTTAGCTATGATGTAGAACGTTTCAGATAATTTCAGTACTAATCACATGTAAATGGTCATGAGGCTTTCAATCTAAACCTTATGTAAACAGATACTTGAACTTCAAGTGTTCAGTTGATAATACAGATCACAGTAGCAGAATTGGTTACACAAATTATAGGGCTTACATTCTAATTCACACACAAAGGTCGCTGTCAAAAAAGGATATACCGGGGCTATACAGTTATTTCTTATAGGAATGTTTAAAATTAAACACATTGCATTAAGTATTACATGTTTTCAAAAATATCATATAAAGAATAGAAAGAACTATTCAAAAGATAAAATTTTACATGTTTTTTGAATTTAGTGTTATTTAACATGAACTGGAAGTTTGTTGTATACTTTTCTGCTTGAATAATGTCCCCATTTCTATACCATGCTAAGACATTTATTTTGTTTCAAGATCATGTTTACTTCTTGTATCATGCTCATGATATTCATAGTTTGTTCTGTAAATTGTATGATTATTATTCACTAAGCACATGAGTGGAGCAATGAACAGGCATAATAGCATGGTGAGGATCTCCAGTTTCTTGAATAAATTTCTGCAAGAGGATCTAGGGTACACTCTACCCATATTTCTGATTACTCTCTTCTGTGCAATAAGACTTTATTTACTCCTGACTCGTCTGCCCAGGACATGATGCGACATGTCGTAAGTGAATGAAAACATCCAAACTATGAAACTTGGATTGTTTTCAAGTCACAAGCAGATTAAAGTGAGCTGCTGAATTCATTCCTTTATGTAGATTCATGTGATGAACTGACCGAATTAGAGAACTGTTAATGTGCAATCCCAGGAATTTGGAAGACTCAACTCTCAATATTTCTTTGTCACCACATTTTATTTCAGTAGTTTGCAGTTCTTTGTTTGTAGTTTGAAACTGAATGGAATGACTCTTGTTAACATAGAGGGACAGATCATTTGCAGTGAATCAATCTAAAGTTTCTTAGAATATAGTGGTTGCAGAGCTCTCTGGAGTTTGGTTTGGTACTTTGTCTGTCATAATGGTTGTGTCTTCTGCCAATAGGGTGAGGTGTGCTTTTTGTGTCATGGCAGATCATTGATAGAATTTAAGAAAAGGGGGGGGGAGGGGGGGACCAAACTCTGAGCCCTGTAGTATTCCACATTTCACTGTGCTCCTGTCAGAGCATTCAGGTGCCACTGCAGAATTATCCAGTACTACCTTCCACCTTCCGTCATCTAGATATGATTCAAACCACATCTCTACTTTACCATGTAAGTTATAATGCCTTTGTAAGTAGAATTCTGTGATCTACACTATTGAATACTTTATTTAGACAGATCACACAAGATTTGAAGTGGTGTCATTTTATTGTTTGTGGACTTGAGGATTTGGTTGACAAATGAGAAAATGGCATGTTCAGCTGAATTACCCTATTGGAGCCGACTGATTTTTTATAAGGATGTTATGTTTATTAAAATGATCAATGATTCTCTTGGACATAAGTTTCTCTAGGATTTTAGAAGGACTTGCTATCAGTGAAACTGGCCAGTAGTTGGAAACTTCAACTTTATCACCTTTTTTGAATGGTGGTTTAACAATTGCATATTTGAGTCTTTTAGGGACACTCCCTTGATTTGTAGTCTCATTAAATATGTGACAGAGAACTTTAAGAATAAATTTGCAGCAGTGCTTCATTACTTTCATACAGAATTATCCACACCAGTAAAATTTTTATTGTTCATTTGGCTTATTACCTTCTCAGTCTCATCTATTGTAATGTAGGGTATATGTGTCTGACTAATTTTGTTCTGCACTGCATTTTAACAAAGGTTGATGGTTTCAACCACAGATCCTTTAGAACCAATTTGATCCTCTACTGTCAAGAATGGTTGAGCAAGCCTAAAAATGTTGATCAACACAGTAATTCTTTTTATCTATATATTGTTTGGAACACACATTTAGGATTGCCACAGGTTCTGGAAATTAGGGAAATCAGGGAATATGAGGGAATTTCAAATATGTCAGGGAAATCAGGGATATTTGAGAAATACACTGGAAAAATCTTTTTTTTTGTCTCTGTAGATGAAATGGTTTGTGGTTGCATCATCACTGGTTGGGTGCAGCTGAGCACATGCTTCACTTCCCTACCACTCCCCTCATCTTGCAGTCAGCGCTGTCACCACTAGCCTAGCAGCTGCTGATGAGAGGCTGGGAGGCATGAGAAGTGGTTTGTTGGATCTGATTCTCAGAGACTGTGGACGCAATGGCTGGAGACAGCAGTGGTGTGTGCATGAGTTGTGTCTGTGTGATTGTGTGTGTTCTCTCATTTCCTGACCATGGCTATAGCTGAAAATTTAGTTGTGCGAGTGTGATTGTCTTTCCTACATGCCTGTCTACAGCTCAGCAATCATCTTCATGGTGAGTTGCTACCTTTCCTCATTATTATTGATTCTTGTAGTATTTGCTCAAGTTATCTGTTGCATGGATTGATCACCGTGGTCACATTTCATCAACATGCTGCCTGTGACTCCTGAATAGCTGACCAAACGACTGGGTTTCCACCCCAAGCCAAAATCACAGGCCATTTCTGCGGATATCTCTAACAGATCGGGACTGCCGATCTGAAGCCCTTTGTTTCCCACTATTGTGCAGGTCTCGTCTATCAGATCTATATTCACTGAACTGCCTGCAGAATGGTTCTGTTGCTGTGTGGTGTTATGCAGTGGATTTTCGTGTTTTATCCATGAATCAAGGACTGCAGTGCTCCTGGGAAGGCCAAAGGTCACAGATGTTGGATTTCAGAAACTGCAACTGTCTCACTGCAAGTATGTTGTATAGTGTGATGTTTTATAAACTTTTTATTTATTCTGGTACATTTTGACTCTTGGAAAGTAGTTTATTAGCAGAAAGTATGGATGATAAGAAGAAGAAAATTGTGGCAGTTCCTGGTGGTTTGTACTGACTGTAATGAATATAGTAGAATCAAAATATTATAGGCGGTCACATATATTGTTGACTTACACAACTCCTCCTCATCTTGTACATTTCTTTCAAGAGGCCTATCTCTTTCTGAGTTTATTTCTGATATTGGTGAAGGTATTTTAACCTTGTTTGTGACTGCAAGGGAATGTGTATTTTAGCCACCAAATGCATGTTTTTTTTTTTTAAATAAAATAACGTGAGTGGTCTTAATGAAACACGTACACCATTTGACATACCTTCTCCTTCTAAAATCAGTTCATTAAAAAAGATTTTGATGTTAGTACTTAAGATTTTTTGCTCACATTAGGAAACACTGTCTGCTTGCAATTTTTTTTAGTTTTTTTCTTGTTTGGCACTAATGTGGCAACCTTGACATTATTACTCCACCTCAACCCATTGTATTCCTAGTGTGAGAAGCTGCTAAGCTGTATTTGTATACCTGCATCGTTTCAATCCCTTCCTTCAGATGATGTTCAGTAATACATAATAAATAGGTATTGTTTATTGCAGTGTTGTCATTAATGCAATTAACTGGTCCAGTTTGTTTGTTGGACTCTGTTGCGAAATACAAAGTATGCTACTTCCTAAACTCTTTGCTATGATGTCACTGTAAATTACAATTAGAGGTCATAGGTAATGTATCGGCTGGTTTATGACTTACGTTGGTACTGGAAACGAGGCCATGTACCAAACATTCTGTAAAGTTTTGCATTTACTGGTTCTTGTGCTTCTTCTGCTTGCCTTATTATTGCTGAACATGGTGGAGACTCACGGCTGAAGATTGTAGGGGACTAATACTAATGAAAGGTCTTGAGCCACTGATGGAAGGTCAACAGCATGTGAAGTTTCTGACACTGCTGCTTATGAATGCAGGGAGACAGTATTAGTATGTTTGATGGCTATGTTTTAAGATTACAAGATCACTGTTGCTGCAGTTGAAGTTTGTGGTAGTGTTCCTGTTGATTCTTGAACTGTTTGCACAGGCTGTAAAGTTACTTACTGATATAAAATTGTAGGATCCAAATAAGGTTTCCAGAACACTTTTTGGTATCAGAATCCTTCAGAGAATCTGCAATGAAGTCACTGCAAGCTATTAACTGCTTGCTGCTGTCTGACCCATAGAACAGTAAGGAATCCAGATACTTCATAAACCATTCATAATGTCCCACTGCTGGTCTATATATAGTTAGTCAAAAGTGAACTACTTTTCGCTATTAATTCACAAGCACAAACTTCTATGTGCTGTTCACTACAAAAACTATATGTTTCAGTGGCTTTGAACTTATGTTCTCTCTTAACATATGTTACAACTTCTTGCTTTCCCATATTAATTCTGCATGTATAAGCTGCTTTTATATGTGACTTGTCTAACACTGTGGTCATGTGGTGCTCAGATATGCAGGGAAAGTCTATCTTTTAAGTCTAAGTTTTCCAAACAGACAAGAAGCTCTTCTACTTAATTACTGAACCCACTAATATTTTGATGAAATAAATTAACCTTAATTTTCTGTGCAGTCTTAAGCATTTTGTGCAGCTCTTCTGTTATTTTGGCTTCTTTCAAAACAAGGTAACTGAATCCTGATTCTAAACTAAAAAAGATGGCTATCTGACACCAGTAACTACCAAGGGATCCAGGATTATGTAACGGTGCCCCCCCCCCCTCCCCCCATATATTATTGCAAGAAGCTCAGCTATTCTACATTTCCCTCTGCTGTTCAGACATAAACTCTGTCTAGTCTAGTACATCCCCGTCTCCCAATTGCAGTAACAAGCAGTGCTCCAAGAACTGCCTTTAGTTTGGAAACAGTTCCAACAAGTGAAAATGGAGTATCAAAACTAATTAAAAAGCTGAAACACAAATTGGCAACCTTTGTAAATGAAGTACTAGTTTTACTTCTAATTAAAATAAGTCACTAGCTGTAATTACCTTGATAACCATTCCTAATTTGTTACATTTTGTAGGAGAGTTTCCTACATATTAAAAATTTCAAAAGTAATTCATTCTTTAAACGTAGGAACATGTACAAATTTTAGACCACCACTACATATTCATTACATTACAAATGGCTCTGAGCACTATCGGACTTAACCGCTGGGGTCATCAGTCTCATTACATTACAGTTTCAACAAACTGGAATGGTTTGTATTCAAATCATTTCATGTGGTTGCATCTGTACTGTTTTCATCCTCATTAATACATTTATATCATTTCAGTTCATATAATTCACTGCATGTGTGCCCCTGGTGGCAAGGGTAAGCTATGTTCCTATACTGACTCTGATAACCCTGTGATGGTATTCTCACATACCTCATGGCAAAAAATCTGGTAGTAATGTTAAGAAATCATTGATGGAAACATCTGTGCTAAGTCTGTGCCAAGTCTGAGACAGGCAAGGAGGCATGCTCCCACAGCTTAATGGCTAAAAAAGTGCTCATGACCAGGGAGAAATCTGGGTTTGAGTCTGCTCATGACCAGGAAGACCTCTGCGTTTGAATCCTGTCTTGGCACGAGTTTTCAGTTCTTCTTACATATCAAAAACTCTAGTTCAGAATATGTGACTGGTTTGCAATCACTTTATTTTGTGTGACTGCATCTTCACTGATTTCATTCCTATCAAGTCATTAATTTCATTTCTGTGAATTTAACACATTTCACAAAAGGAAAGAGTCTAACAGTCAGGAAAAAAAGTTTTCTTTATTCTGCTATATGACATAAGATAACAGTAAAGCAAATTAAAATTCCACACTCTTCAACAATCTAACAAATTTTTTTAAGCCTAATGTAGGCTCAGTCTATGAGAAGTTACCTTTGTGCGATATAAGGCCAATATTTTGACAACAGACTGAATTGGCATTGCCAGTTGTTATGGTCTGATTACATCATGTTGGACCAGTCATACTTCATACATGCTGATGTCCTTGATTTCTTAAATGCAATGTGACAGCAGTATAGAAGTTATATTGTAGTATTACTCATCACACTGCAATTGGCTTGCAGTCACTCGGAGCAGCCACCTGAGTATTTCTACAGCCATCTGTGTTTGATACTTGTACCATGGTCATTACCTTGACTGCCTGTTAAACACTTGTAAATCAGATCCTGCATCTTACTTATATATGCTCTCAGTCATCGGTAATAAGTGACTGAAATTTCGATGAACCCTATCATGTAACCTTCTGCCAGGCTGGATCACATACATTATGGAAAAGCATTATGCTGGTGCATATTTCTGTTACCTACAGAAACTGGGTTGCTCCCAAGTAGTGCAAATGATGACCTGACTCTGAAAGGAATATATATATATCAGAGTCCTTGTCTGCGCCCAGTATTATAGTACTGCAAAATAGAACTGTGGAGAACTGTATTAACCAGCAGCTGGACATATGACAATCTGACAAGTCAGCTTTCATGGAGTTCAGAATGGTGATTGGACATTTGATGGATTTGTAACAAAGAGTAATGTAAGATCTAAAACTGAATGACAACCATCAACATGCTAAAAGAATGGTGAAAACTAACACTGTAAATCAATTGGATAGATAAAATGACATGGTAATAATGATATTGGGAGTAGTTTACTAAGAAACATGAGGTGGCCAGTGCTGCTTCAGAGTACTACATTAGAATAAATATTTGTATAATGAAATAATAAGCAATAAGTTGTATAAAGGAAATTTAATTTCTTTACCAGTTTTGGGCATATACCGCCCTTCTTCAGACTGTTACACCTATCGCATTATTTGTGAGTGTGAATGATAAAGTGCTTACAGCAAAAATGACATGGTCCAAAAAATGTATGCAGGTGTGATAAATAATACATACTAAATCTGTTAACACAATAGCAGCTTTCAGATGCCTTCATGTAGTTCACAGTGTCTGTGAACTACAGATGCCTAGATTATTTGATGAATGTGTCTTGGTAGAAAAATAGCTACTTGGAGAAATGCCACTATTCACCTGCTGCTGCCTTTGCTTACTTTAAAAAATGTATTTATGTAATTTTACACAGTTGACTATTTGCTGCCTTTTTTTGCTGGCAAATCGGTGTCTATCTTATATAAATATTGAATTTACGCAGACTTCACACTGCTGTGTCCAGATATTCTGACATATTACTGATGGATTGATAATGAGATATTCTTTTGCTTTAATTTTAAATACTGAACTCTAAAAAGAGATGTGTAGTTTATACGGAAATTATTTCTACATCTACTATTTTCATTTTGAATGTTTGAGTTTTTCCTCAATTCACACTTAACTATTAACCACGTACCAGTAGGATGTATACCCATTGACACATAAGTGTAAGAAACTGTAGACCCCTGAAGAGGCTTCTGCAAGATTTTCAGTTAACACAGTATTCTTACTGTTTGCTTCTGTAGAGCAAATACTTGTTTTGCATTAGTTGCAGTGCTCCATAAGATTATGTCATAGAACAGAACAGAATGAAAGTGTATAAAGTGTGCTAGCAGTCCTGTCTACAGGTCAACGCAGTGAGAGAGATTTATGAGTATAAAGTAGGTGGAACTGTGGGTCGTGGTAATCTTATTCACATGCTGGTGTCAGACCTAGTTTGTTATCCATCTGGATGCTGACTAGCTTCAAACATAGAGTCTGATCTAGAGGATGCGCAGTGATCTGTGCTTTTGGTACTTGTAAGTCACTGTCTTCAGTTTCAAGTTGCACAATAAGAGTTTTTGTGAGATTTATTATTAATAAGTGCCACTGAACCAGTTGTAAGACTGTTCCATTGTTCTTCTGGTTATGTGTTGTAGTGGTGTGCTTGGGCCCTTTATCAATATACTTGCGTTATAATGGAGAAGTCCAGTTTTTCAAGAGTCCTCCAGTATCCCAATGATTCACTTACGTAGAGTGAGAACAGGAGCAGGCAGAGCACTGAAGCTCAATATTATTCCTGACATATCATTTGCTCACGCAAGCCTCTTGTTTTCTATTATTCAGGTTTGACTCCATCCATGCAGGATTTTGTGATCTAGACAACCAAAGGCCTTATGAAGTTCAAAAAAAATCCTTGCCCAATAATTTTTATTGTTTGGATCTATTATAATTGTGTTTATGATATGATTCATAGCCTGCACAATAGGTAAGCCTTTACAGAAGTCAAGCTGAACTATTGTCAAAGGGTTATTCTCAGGAAGATAGTTCAGTATTCTTTTGTAAGCCAGTTTTCCAAAAAACTTTGACAACACAGAAAGTAGGGAGAATGGTCTATAATTAGAGGTAGTCACTTACCCACACATTGTATGTCACTTTTACTACTGCTTACTTCAATCTTTCACCAAATAATCATTTACTCACGGACTGGTTACAAAGGTAACTCAAATGTGGCACTACCAAGTCAACATACCATTTTAGTTCTTTAGCTGAGATACCATGGTACCCAGAGGAGTTCCCATTTTTTACTGACCTAATGATGAGTTAGGAAAGCTCATGTATAATGGTCAAGGATATGTTGTCCGTCTCAGTAAGTTTACTGCATTTGTTTTCAGTGCACCACTTTAACCCACGTTTTCAGCTACTGTTAGTTAGAATACATTGAATTTGGTAGCCAATGATTTGACTTTCTTATCATTTGTCTTGTTGATATTGTCATTTGGGATTTTAGTATAATTTTCCACACCTAGTTTATACATTTCATCTCTATTAATACTCCAAATTTTCATGACATTGGTTGCATAATTTCGTCTTTTTCTGGCATAGTGCGTGGTTTTCACATTTTTGATGATGTGACGAAGATTTTTGAACAAATGCTTCTAATGCATTTTTGAGTCTCTTGCATTAAATAAGTCTCTGTGCTCCTAGTATAAGATAATTCAATCCAATATATTAGCCATCTGTTTTCTTGGCTGGCACTATAAATGTCACTGACCAGTGTTAAACAAAAACTTGATTCATATAGTTTTTGTTTTTCTAATGATTGTTGCAACAAAGTCTATAGTTATCTGGCATATTTGTCTTTCAGAAACTTTTACCTAAAAAAGGCTTAGAGAAAATATTGTAAATCACAGGGACTCGACACACACCACTCTGGTTACACAAAATGCTTCTGAATATTAGTCACTCAAGTAACCTTGTACCAGAACTATTAACATGTAGACCATACCATGGGTTGTGTGACCATGTGACAAGTGACACATTAGTTACACCACTGTTTGATTACTCTTTTGAGCTACTCTTGAAGCTCTGCATTTATGTGTTCAACAGATCATTTCAGCCATGGCTTATTAGCTTGCTAAAAGAATGAAATAATCTTCACTTTTCTGTTAGGAGCATTCCCAGCAATATGCCTAATATCATCCTTAACTGTTCAGTTGAAGTTATGGTCAAAACTGTTGTTGGCACCCTCAGTAACCACCACACAATATGTTTCACCTAGAGCTTTTCCCAGGAAATTTAAATGCAAAACGCAAAATGACGTCATGGAGTCCAGCACCTGGGATGAGCATGTCTGCCACAGTAATTTACTTTCAAAATGAGAAAAATCATTGCATAGAATGTTACATGAAAAATGTTTAAGTGCAATATGAATGGTAAAGGAACATATTGAACATCAGCAGTGTAGATTGGTATAAAACAAACTGGAAGCTGGCAACATAGAATTTACATACTTACCATAAAGCACAATACAAGTTTATCCCTTTCCATGCATGGCATGCAAGGTTTTTATTTAGTGGGGATATACATGGACCAACTCACCACAGTCATGAGTTAAAAGAACATACACATGTGCCACTCCTATTAAAAAGCATCTTGGTACTGAACAAAATGAAAGCTAGTAAATGCTTACAGTCCATACTGTCATAAACTATCAATTAATACACAGCAGCAATAGCACTAAAGCAACACATTAAACGTGTGATCAGTGTAAAACCTGCTAACTAAAAGCCGACAACTAACCAAGGCTTACATAAGATTAGACCTAACACAAATTTTACATCAAGAAAGATGGATAAATTTTAAATTAGTGAGGACACAGATAATGATGCACAACAATGTGCCATAGTCATAGAACAAAAAATGAAAAATATGCAAACTTCTATGAAAAGAGGACATTTTACAGCTATGTAAAATAAACTGTGTAGACCTTGCAGACCTCACTACAGGAGAATAATTCAAATTGAGAATGGATGAGATAGTAGTTCCATGTTCTTCTTCCCATCAAAAAATGACAGCACGTTTGTCACTCGGGTTTACCAGTTTGCTTCCCCCTTCATGTACGCCACTTCATGCTCTGTGCATTCTGTACTCATTCACTGTGGTGCTCAGGGTCACTGCACAAAGTGTAAGTGTCCTGGTGTTCATTGCATATTTCTTTACACAGGCAGCCATCTGTAGCACTATCTGGTGCTACTTTGCCATTGACTTAGGTTTTACCACAACTAGCCTGACTGCTGATTTCTAAAGAGTTATATGATACTTGTTTTTTCTATGTGTAAAAGCTATTATTAGCTCTGGTCCAGTATAACACCTGGTGATGGGCATATAAGAGCCTGAAACTGGCCATGTTTTAGATAAAAAAAAACTTTCAACTGAAGTGGCATTTTCAAACTCTGCTTCCTGCTGTTGTTGTCCTGTTTATTCTTGGTGACTCACTGCTGACAATTTCAGCCAGTCAGTCAGCTTCTGCTGGTTCTTAAGTCATTCCTGGCCTTGTTAGATTCCTGTTAATATAGTTGTCTTAACATTTTGGTTTGTTGCCCTTGAAATAACAATCTAACTTCACACTGTTTTCTGTAATCTCCCTTTCTCTGTGTTGCATTCTATTCCATAACTTCAACCCCATGTTTGATAGCACCGTATGTAACACACATAACCAGCGCTATTGCGCCAGAGCAAGTTCTCTCAGTAGCTATGTTGCATGAAACTCCTGTACTTGTTCCTTGGCTAATTTATGTAAATGGCAAAACTGTGCTGCAATCAGTCATTACATGGCATTAATGTTACATATTATAGGTAATAATATATGCATCAATTGGTTTTGCAAAGAAATTCGTAACAGGAGTAAAGGAGAAAGTCAACAATAAGTCCTCTAAGCTTCACTTTAACTATACATTATTATTGTCAAAAGTATGTATGGTTTCTGACAAGTTAGTTGAAAATGAGTATTTCTGAATAATGGACACTTCTCTGAGCAAAATTGTTCCTCAGCATTATGACATTAATTTGATAGGCTTCTCAAAGAAGTATTATGTAGAATGCATATACTGAAGGTTAGGAGTTCATTGAGAAGCGAAATCCCAAAGCCCAGCTATAGTTGGGAAAACAGTACTGCCTGTACCATTAATAAGAAACACAATATATTCTGTATCTTAAGGGTTTGCAGAATGTTTTAATTGTATAGTTTATCATGAATACATTTTGGAGATCAAAACCAGAGCAATACTGCCCCTATATATTGGAACATCTGCAGTAAACATATGGAGCTTACCTGATGCCACTTGCGTATGTTGTTAAGAGGGGCATTCAATAAGTAATGCAACACATATTTTTCTCAGGCAATTTTCGTTGAAAAAATGTGGAATTTGTTGTGGGACACCATGGATTATTCCTGCTTCAGCCACTGCAGTTTCAAGAAGTTCTGGTAGGTGGCACTGCTATATGTAGTATTGAAAGTGACACCTGTAGCAGAGGTGTGTTCCTAGCAGAGAGCTGGCATTCAGTTTCTTTTGGTGGAAAACCAGAGCATCACAGATATTAATAAGCTCTTGCAGAATGTCTATGGAGATGTGCCTGTGAACAAAAGCACGGGTGGGGTACATGGTTAATCATTGGGCAAGGTGTCTGTCATCTTCGCAACAAGGTCACGCGAACCTGTCCAGCCTTCCTCATGCCAAACAGCTGGACGCAGCTGTGACTCCTCCAATGATGGAATGTGCGGACATTCCCATTCCAGGTGATCAATGGATCCCAGTCAAATACCCAGCTGCACAACTCTGTTGGTAGTGCTGTCACATTCATCCACCAGTTGGGGCACACAAAGGTATTTGGCCACTGTGTTCCTTGTTGCCTAACAGAAAACCAGCAAGAGCAACAAAGGACAAGCTCCGCAGAACTGCTTGTACATTAAGAGGCTGACTGTGATAATTTTTTGGTAAACACTGTCACAGTCATTGATACATGTGTTCATCATATGGAACCAAAAACAAAACTGCAGTTAATGCTTCTCTGAAGAAAATGCCGGTAAAGTGATGGTGAAAGTCTTCTGGGACTCTGATCAGGTTATTCTATTGGATGTCCTCCTTCATGGTACAATAATCAACTCAGAAGTTCATTGCACTACACTCAGGAAATTGAAGAAACGATGTCAGTGTGTTCATCACCACAAAAATGTAAATGAACTACTCCTACTTCATGATGATGTAAGGCCTGACAACGGTCTGCACAAGTGAGTGGAGCTCACAAAACTGCATTGCACTGACTGTCACACCTTCAGACTTCCGTATTTTTGGCCCAATGAAGAATGCAGCAAGTGGGAAGCAGTACAGTGATGATGGGGGTCACTGATGCAGCAAGATGTTCACTCCAACATCAATCAGTAGAGTGGTACTATGTGGCCACATGTGCTCTATCAGTAGGGTGTCATTTGGCAGTCATGTTCAACAGAGATTATATTGAAAAATGGGGCTTTGTAGGCAAACAAGTGGGGAACAATATGGTGAACTGGAATCTTGAACAAAACCGTTCTGCTCTCAGAAAAAAAAGTGTTGCATTACTTACTGAATGTCCTTCGTATTTGCAGTTCTTCATACTTTCTTTCATTGTAGCTTGAATGTCAAAGTAAAGTGGACAGTTGAAGTATCTTTTGTTTCCCATTTTATAATCATACAGATATTACCTATCTTAATGAATCTTTGATAATTATGTATGTTAAATGGGTGACAGCATTCCTGATCTTATCTAACTGTTTGACTGTTAATCCAAAGGTGTCAGGATTTCCATTCCTTCAATATTAGTGACAAAATTTAGGTTGGTATAGATATATTGAATAAAACTTATATTTCAGGTACACTTTCTGCTCTGCTTCTCCAGTAGCACATTCCTGTCTGTGTGACTAAATGCTTTCAAATAAACAGTGTATTATTGATATGTCTCCAAATTCAGTGCCATTTTTTTCTTGAGTTGTTTGTTTCACATACAAAACATTGTTATTAAAGGCTTTACCTTACAAGAATCCTACTAGCTGTTCGGTGCAAGTATTGTCAGAGGTAATTCTGAGCTTTACACTTACCAATTTTCATATACACAGTCCAGTCACATTAACGTAACCACTTTCTATGTTCAGCATGAATGTGAGAAAACCACTAACAGATGACAGGGGCAGCATTAGCAGCAGAGGGAATATAATGTGTATTGGGGGATGCAGATAATAGTGCACAAGCTTTCGGGCCTAGGATGGAAGCAGTTCCCAATGGTTAAATTTGTAAACTGTTTGTGTGCCACAGTGGTTGATATATACAGTTCATGGCAAAATGGCACTATCCAAAACTGGTACCGAGACATCTGTGGTACACCAGGGACTATAGATGACGAGGGTGAATGACAGTTGTGAATATGTGTATGGGCGAATAGACATGGGACAGATTTTGAACAGTTGACCATCCAGATGAACCCAGGGGCTACCAGCAGCATGTGCAAACAACTATTCAGCAAACATTGCTGCATATGAGCCTCCACAGCAGACTCCTGGGCCTCCACAGTGGACACCTGGTTGATGCACCTATGCCGACTGGCCGCTGTGGTTAAAGAGTTCTGTGCATGCAAAATGGAACCTTCCAAAACTGTTGCTGAGGAATTTGTGCTGCACTACGATCCATAGATGACAGTGGTGAATGATAGCTGCAGATATGTGTACAGGCAAATAGATGTGTAGCTGTTGCACAATTGATCACCCAGATAAATGAAGGGGCTAACAACAGTTTGTGGTTCAAGATTATTGAGCGAATGTTGCTATCTGTGGGCCTCCACAGCAGGCACCGGGTTCATGTATCCATGCTGACTGCTGTTCACTGGAGATGGAAGCTGGCATTTGCATGTTGGTACCACAGATGGATGTCCACTGAGTTCTAATGGGGGGGGGGGGGCATTTTCAGACGAATCATGTTTTATACTCTATCAGACAGATGGCAGTCGCCTATACAGCATGAAACATCTAAAATCAAACACCCTGCTACATTCGTTAAATGGTTCCCACTGGAGGGGGAAGCATTATGGTCTGGGCAATGCTTTTGTGCCATTTACTGAGTGATCTCATTATTCTGAAGTCACAGGGGATCACCGAAAGTATGCATCTGCCCTTGGGGACTGCATCCACTGCTAAATGCATTTTGTTTTTCCTTGGCAGTATGGCATCTACCAGCAGGGCAATTCAATGTGTCACACAGCTCACAGTGGTTTGAAGAGCATCAAAATGTGTTTACCATAGTCCCCTGACTACCAAACTCCCAGGATTTAGACTGAATCCAGGAAATGTGGGACCACCTCGATTGGGCTGTTCGTGCCATGGATCTTCAACCAAAAAATGTAGTGCAGCTGTCCACAGCAATGCAGTCTGGATGACTTGACACCCTTGTCAGTATCTTTCAGAACCCCAGTGACTCTCTTCCTGCATCTCCTGCAGTGGCCTGCATTGCTACGGGTGGTTATTTAGACTTTTGACAGGTATTGACTGGACAGTGTATTTTACACTCTACATTCAGAAAAGAAATATCTTTGAAGTGAATGTCATCATTGAGGTCAGCTCTTAAAAAATAGTAGTTTTGCTGTCCCACGTTTTACACATATGTCATGTCTTCCCTTGTAATTTTTATGCAGAAGTAAAATACTATGTTTTAAGAATGAAGCTTCATACATAATGAAATGGGTCCTTATTCCATCTAAACTAGAACCATTCTATTCTTTGTCTTAGCCAGAGTCTTGTATAACTACGTCATCTGAATGGTTTCTGTTTCTCCTAGGGTTTCCATATCTGGCACATTCTGTGCACCTTTCATGTTTCATAACTCTCTTTATTGTGTCATCTATTTTCTTTCAGATATGAAACCTTTAGTTAGTTACGTTCCCCTGCAACAGTTTAGGTGCCTTATTAGCTTATAAGCTGTTTGTTGTTATACATGTGCATCCTTCCATATTTTACTTGTAAATGTACACCATGTGGAATTTTTGAAAATGTTGGCACCATTGCACTATAACTGGAGGCAAAATTGCATTTGGCCCATATACTTCCAGAATTTCACTGTGAATTTGTGTACAATGTAGGCTTTTGCCCACAAGAATCATTCTGTCCCACATATTTTAACTTTGGAGTACAGTTCCTGGTGCCACATAATTTCAATTGCATGCTGCAATGCATCTTGTTATCCAGACTGTAATAGAAGTGAGTACTCCTTTCTAACAATTCCCCACTCCTGTTGGGTAATAGTCTTACCTAGGGATGACATGTATACCATATATTCTAAAGTCCTTATATATTTGTAATTACTGTGTTGAGAGCATGACGAGTTTTCCTGCCTTCCTGATTTTGTATCTCTGTTATTTACATAACTGTTTTCATGCAAATGCCTGGATGGTCACCACTAGAAGTTCATGGCTCACTACCTGTCCCATAGCTGTGAAAGTATACCTATAAGTAATGAAATGTTTGTGTATATATGAGTTATGTTTTTGTTTTAATCTGAATACTTCACCATGCCCAATTCATAAATGAGTGAATACAACAGCTGCTACAACAGCAAATACTACTACTACTACTGCTACTGCTACAAAATACAGTGAAATATGTTGATGACACAGTGTACATCACATCATGTAATGATGTGAATACTATGACACAAATAAATAACCCCATGATGGAAAAGACAGATCAAATGATTAGAGAAAAATGTGTTATTATGAAGCACCAAAAAAATCTGAACACATCGTCTTTTGCCATATAAATACTGAGAACGGACAAAATTACCTCAAAAACATTTATCTTGACATAAAATAATACTGGAAGTACCACAAAGGAAAGCCTGACATTAAGTTAGCAACAGTGTTGTACTACCTAAGTAAACTGAAAAATTGTCTGTGGATATCATGCCTTTCTCCATACCCATGTATTCTACAGAATACTACTTTGAGAACTGGAGCAATGAAAGTTCATCTGTGGCATCAGAAAGGCTCAAGATATGTTTTGTGTTTTAGTAGCTCAAATTCTTGTAGACAAGACGTTGCTGAGGACAACTCCCTTACAGCCTTCAGTCTACAAACTCAGAGTACTGATACATCCCAACCAGTCTGTTCACATGTATGAAATTAGGTTAGATGCTCGTTCATGTGAAACCAGGAATAGAAACTTACTCCCCATGCCAGGTTTAGTAAAGCATTTTTGATTTTTTTAACACGACAACATGTTTTTCAGCCAGTTACTGCATGGAAAAGGGAACTGCATGATGGAAAATTAAAAACAGTGGTAGTGTTTGGTTAAAAGGAAAATTGTTAATGGTAGTATTTTGTAATGAGTACTACTCCATTTTACTGATATTTCTGACAATGTCCCACAACACCTAAAAGAACGTTTTGTAGTTAAAAGAAACCCATTTGGACTATCCACAGTTATCATTTAAAACAGATGATATGTCTTAATAGATATTTAATGAAGAGCAGATGTTAAGAGTGCATAAATATTGAATAATAATACAGCCTGAGGAAAACTGTGGGTGACAGTAGTAGAAGTAGTCGTAGTAGTAGTAATTTCATTCAACCATAGTTCACTTTTAGAAAGGTGCTGGATGTGTCACAGTATTGGAATTTAAGAACAAATAAAGTAACACAATTCATATGTAGTGGCTTTTACATGACCTACATGCAGATAATGGTCTGAATGGTGATAAGACCCTACATCTACATCTACATCTAGCTCTACATCTGCATCTATACTCTGCAAACCACTGTGAAGGGCAAGGTAGAGGGTATGTGCCATTGTACTAGTTGTTAGGGCTTTCTCCTTTTCCATTCATGTGTGGATTGATGATGGAAAATTGGTTGTTTAAATGTCTTAATGTGTAGTACAATTAGTATAATCCTATCTTTGTGATCAGTGTGGGAGTGATATGAGCGTGAGTCAAATGAAAACCTTAAATTTGTAACAGCAAATCGAAATTTCGAGCCGTTATCCTGTAAGTTGGTAAGCGTGCTACAAACAGCATGCAGTATGGCCTGTAGGTGGCAGCATAATGCAGATGCACACATACCATCACAGTATCAGTATAAAGATGGCCGCCCAACTTGCGACTTGCACCAGGGAAGAACAGCATTCTGCTGTTCTGTTTCTGCATAGTGAAGGTGTGAAACCTATTGAAATTCATCGACAAATGAAGGTTCAGTATGGTGATGCATGTTTGTCACAGCAGCAAGTCAATGAATGGGGTAGGAAGTTCGCAAATGGTGTGACTTCAGTGGAAGATGCTGTTCGTCCAGGTCAGGCACGAGTTGTGACTCCACAGAACATTGCAGCAGTTGAAGCCATAGTGAAGGAAACCCACTGAGTGACACTGAATGACATTGCAGCATGTTTACAGATTAGTCATGGGTCAGCACATTACATTGTGCATGATGTGCTCCAGTTTCACAAAGTGTCTGCAAGATGGGTGCCACTGCACTTGACTCCTGAAATGAGAGAACGACGTGTTGATGCTTGTGAAGAACTTCTTCGGCACTTTGAACGAGAAGGTGATGGCTTCCTTGAAAGAATCGTTACTGGGGACGAGACCTGGGTTCACTTCCACCAACCAGAAACGAAGAGAGTGAGCAAGAAATGGTGCCATTCCTCATCACCAAGTGATTTCCATATGTTTGGACCACTCAAAGACACAATTGGGGAAAAGAAGTTCCATTGTGATGAAGATGTATGCCACACAGTGCATGAGTGATTGCACGGACTACCAAAAGAATTTTTTTCTAAAGGAAATTATACACTTCGTAAGTGCTGGAGGACTTGCATTGAACATGGGGGAGATTATGTTGAAAAGTGGTACACCTTTGTACCACTTCTGCACAATAAATAATATTAAAAAAAAATTAAGGATTTTCATTTGACTAACCCTTGTATGAAGCAGGTTTTAATGTATTACTAGATTAAACACTTATTGGCTATAAAAACTTTCTACATAGGTTTTCATGGGATATTTCATGTCTATCTTCAAGTGCCTGCCAGCTCAGTTCTTTCAGCATCATTGTGACACTCTCCCATGGGTCAAACAATGCTGTGACCATTTGTGCTGCTCTTCTTTGTATGTGTTGCCCAAGTGTAGTATGTATTTATTTGGCAACAAACTGCCTATTTCTTTAAAAACTTTTATGAACATCATACATTTGACAATAAATATCAGAGTGCACCTGATTGTTAAAAAACTGTCCAGTCAGTGAGATACTATAGTTCTTCCACAAAGAAGAAGGAACTTCCTGGTTGAAACAATTTAAATATATATGTGTATGCTTTTAAAGAGAACGGGGTAATACACATAATCTGTATGGCTGTGCAACTGTTCCTGGTTAATACACCTGCTAATTTATAAGGGAAAGGTTATACCTTTTGATAAATTGAGAGACATGTAAATGATTTTCCCTATTAATTAGTGTCTTCTCCAATTTACATCATTGATGGTACCATATATGTTATTGAGATGGATGTTTACTGATATCATTAGAACCTTAATAGCAAATGGAGATTTGGTAGGTGTTCAAATGTCTGATTGTAGACCGTTACTTTGTCTACATATGTAATGTCATGAATGAACACTATAATTAGCATTATACTTATGATCTAAAGTAATACACTGAAATGCGTCCTGCAAACTACTCACCTGGAAAGTATGAGGACGGCCCATAAATTCTAGTGTCTGTAGTTAAGTTTCTTCTTGACAATGTCCAGTGAAAGCACTTGTAAGTCTCCTCTGGATGTGATAAAAGTTAGTTGGTAAGTGTTAGGGAATTTCAGTGGTTGTTAGGGTTAAAAGGAATGTTGGAATAACATTGCTAGTGGTGACAAGAATGTGTCATTTCAATCCTTTGCTACAGCAGGTCCTACTGGATTTATTAAATTTCATCAAGATTGTATGTCTTATTGATTCTTTGTTAGACAGTTCAAAAATCTCAAATGTTCAATACAAAATGAAGTAAATGTAGGCAGATTACATTTATAAAGAAGACTTTCATTCCTTAGCTGAACAAGTCTCAGATAGTCACTATTATGATCTCTACCTCTTTATTTCATCTGTTGCTATTTATAACACTGAAACCATTTGGTTTCTCATCCAGTTCAGCATGTGCTGCAAGAGCTAGCAGCTTCTATCCCCCTTATGTGAAAGTAAATGTTCTGTATACTGTGCAATATTGGATCATAACTTGTTTTTATGCTTGGTTGGATTTAGCCATGTTGAAAATAATCTAAATAACCCTAACATTGTGAACAATCACAGGGAACTGATTGACAGTTTGTGAGTATTGAAATTTTATTTTCTGTATATTTAATTAACATGTAATACAAAACTAGGACATAATAAATCAGAAAATTCTAAATGCAATCTAACTGAGCAAAGCAATCATTTTACTGTGTTGTCTAAGTTTTGAAATGTAATCTTAATTGTCTACTAAAAAAAGAAACAAAAAGGAACCAAACATTTTAAAACTACCCTAAGATGACAAAAGTCATGGGATACCTCCCGATACCATGTGGGATCTACTTTTGCCAAGTGTAGTGTAGCAACATGACACAGGATGGAGTCAACAAGTTTTGGGACTCCTTTGAAGAAATATGGAACCATGCTCTCTCCATGGTGGTCCATAATTACAAAAGTGTTGCTGGTGCAGTAGTTTGTGCATGAGCTGACCTCTCTATTATCTCCCATAAATATTCACTGGAATCCATGTTGGGCGATCTGGGGGGCCAAATCATTTGCGTGAAGTACTGAGCATGTTCTTCAAGCCATGACTCATTGTGATGTGGTGACATAATGCATTGTCACTTATAAAACTTCTGCTTTCGTTTTGGAACATGAAGTCCATGAATAGCAGCAGGTGGTGTCCAAGTAGCCTAACATTACCATTTCCAGTCACTGATTGGTTTAGTTCCACTAGACACAATTAGAAAGCCACCACCTTCTCCCACAGTGCCTGGTTCACAACTTGGGCCCATGGCTTTGTTGGGTGTCTGCCACACTAGAGCCCTACTATCAGCTCTTACTAGCTGAAATTGGGATTCATCTAAATGTTCAAATGTGTATGAATTCCTAAGGGACCAAACTGCTTAGGACATCAGTCCCTAGACTTACACACAACTTAAACTAACTTATGCAGTGAACAACACACAGTCCCATGCCCGAGGGAGGACCCGAACCTCCGGCGGGTTGGGCCGCGTAGTCTGTGACATGATGCCACAAACCGTGTGGCCACTCAGTGCGGCTGGGATTCATCTGACCAGGCTACAGTTCTGCAGTCATCTAGAGTCAATCTTATACAGTCACAAGCTGAAGAGATGCACTGCAGGTGATGTCATGATATTATCAAATGTATGTGCATCAGTTGTCTTGTGCCATAGGCCACTAACAGCAAATTTCACTGCACTGTCCTAAAGATATGTTGACCACACAGCACACATTGATTTCTGTGGTTTTTCATGCAGTGCTACTTGCCTGATAACAGACAAAACTCTAAGAATATGCCATTGCTCTTGATTGATAAGTGGAGGCTGTCAACCACTCTGTTGTTTGTGGTGATAGGTGAGGCCTGAAACTTGCTTGTTGTGACACTGCGGACATTGGAATATTATGTAAATTCCCTAAAGATATCTGAAATAGATTGTCTCATATGTATACATGCAACTATCATTCCACGTTCTAAGTCTGTTAATTCCCATAATCCCATCAGAAACATTTTCACATGTATCATCTGACCCCTGCCAATGCACTGCTTTTATATACCTTGTTGGTGCAATACTTCTACCACCTTTATACTCACACCAAAAAAGGCTTGCATCATCCCGGTTCCCAGAACTCCTAAAGATGAATGTTGACTGTGGATATTGTATCACAGACACAGTCCCTTTGACTGTTCAGAGATGGCATTAAACCCGCCCAAAGAAGTAAACAACCATGCATGAGCAGTGCCTATTAGATGGAGGGGTCTGACAGCCGATCAGTTCCAGTCATTCCACCAGGAAGGAGGTGCACGGCTCGTGTTGTCTGTAGTTCACCCATGCCTAGATGGTCAATACCATGGTTCTATCTTGTCCGCATTGTTACTTTGTGCCAAGAAGGGCTTTCAACAATGTAAGTGTCCAGGTGTCTCGGAGTGAACCAAAGCGATGTTGTTCAGACATGGAGGAGATACAGAGAGACAGGAACTGTTGATGTCATACATTGCTCAGGCTTCCCAAGGGCTACTACTGCAGTGGATGACTGCTACCTATGGATTATGGCTCAGAGGAACCCTGACATCAACGCCACCCCATTGAATAATGCTTTTTGTGCAGCCACAAACTGTCATGTTATGACTCAAACTGTGCACAATAGGCTGAATGATGTTCAACTTCACTCCCACGTCCATGGCGAGGTCCATCCTTGCAACCACAACACAATGCAGCGTGGTACAGATAGGCTCAACAACATGCCGATTGGACCGCTCAGGGTTGGCATCATGTTATCTTCACGAATGAGTGTCGCATATGCCTTCAACCAGACAATCGTCGGAGAAGTGTTTGGAGGCTACCCAGTCAGGCTGAATACCCTAGAGACACTGTCCAGCGAGTGCATCAGGGTGGATGTTTCCTGCTGTTTTGGGATGGCACTATGTGGGGCCGACGTACACTGCTGGTGGTCATGGAAGGTGCCGTAATGGCTGTATGATATGTGAATGCCATCCTCTGACTGATAGTGCAACCATATTGGCAGCATATTGGCGAGAAATTGGTCTTCATGGATGACAATTCATGCCCCCATCGTGCACTTCTTGTGAATGACTTCCTTCAGGATAATGACATCGATTGACTAAAGTGGCCAGCATGTTTTCCAGGCATGAACCCCATCATACAAGCCTGGAATATATTGAAAAGGGTTTTTATGGATGACGTGCCCCACCAGCCACTCTGAGGAATTTACCCTGAATCACCGTCGAGAAGTGAGACAATTTGGACCAACATGGCCTTGATGAACTTGTGGATAGTATGCCACAATGAATACAAGTATGCATCAATGCAAGAGGTCGTGCTATTTGGTATTAGAGGTACCGGTGTGTACAGCAGTCTGGACTACCACCTCTGAAGGCCTCACTGTATGGTGGTACAATATGCAGTGTGTTGTTCTCATGAGCAATAAAAAGGGTGGAAATGATTTTATATTGATCTCTATTCCAATTATCTGTACAGGTTCCAGAACTCTCGGAACCGAGGTAATGCAAAACTTTTTTTTATGTGTGTATGTGTATATCACTATCACATAACTTTAGTCTGCTTAGTGTAAATTGCTTTTAAGTACATATAAGGAACTTTTTCCTTATTTTCATGTTAACGTGTAACATATAAAGCTGGTCATGTCACTGCACTCTTAGTCTATGCTTCCTTCACTGCCACACATATATATGGAAATATTTATCTTCGATATCAGTTAGCCTTTATTATCATATTTTTAGTAGTTGTAGCTTAATGAATCTGAAGTAATCCTGAAGTCACCATCTGTTAATGTTGTGGAGTAGCCTTCCTAAATGCCCTACACATGTTGATGTCTCCCAGGTCTTCTGTACAATGTAGGAGCAGGACTTTTCTTCTGTGATAGTACTTTAGAACTCCACACTGTTGTGGAGTTTTGCTTTTGCTGTTTCCAGCAGTACTGGAATTGGTACATCTATCATGTTTTTGAACAACTGTGATATGATTATTGAATTCTGATATACATCTCTGTTGTCCTGCAATTACACGGAAGGGTATGTTGTGTGCCATATTATCTCTGTATTTAATAGGAATTTCAGTAAGTTTCATTACAGTAGATTTTTTTTATCATAAATTTGCAGACCATAGAGTTTTGCATTTGTACTTTGACTGGTATAAAAAGTATGAAATATTCGGCTTGGAAGCAAAATTTCATGACTGCCAACTTCTGGAGCTGTCTGGTATGTACATACATACATCTGAAGTTCAGTACATTACTCTTTTGTGGCTCAGACATCAGGGTTGTCCTATGACATGTGATACATGTATGGAATCTTTTATATTTCGAACTTTCAAAGACTCAGACAAACATCTCAATTATCCAAACGAAATCAAATTTCGCTGGATGGGAGGAATGCAAGTGGATTTGCACTGTTTAGTATGTGTCCAGCATATGTAAACAGATGTGCTATTGTATACCATATTTGTGTCACATAACAAGCATCTGTGTGCAATATGTATATGGGCATGGCCTTCTGGACAAGACGCTGTGTGTTATTAAATACTTAAGATGTGACAAACGTTTATAACATGCTGAGCTTTAACCACTTGACATCTTGTGCATGAGGTCCAGAGTAAAATGAACATGTTTTATTAGCAAAAATGTTTAAGACCTGAAGATTACAGTTAAGAGTGTTGAAACTGGTTGCCTTGAGCAAAAAAATATATATTTTTATGTTATGGCTTTTGAATGGTTTTTGACATTTAAAACTGATTGTCCTCCAGTACTCTCATAACGAAAAAATTCAATCAAAATCTGATTAGCCATGACATAAGGTACCATCTAAGTAAGGTCTGGAAACATGTCCTTCAACTGATTAATGAACAGCAGTAGTCTATATCAGAAGTTGATCACTGAATAAAGGATGTTTAACAACAAGAAGGATCTAGGAAATCAGTGAGTAAAGGTCTGAATGACCAGTTTGAATGAGCAAAATTTAACAATTACTTCTACACTGCCGTAACAGTGTGTGGAGGAAGTGGATGCAACTGAGAAGTATAAAACTGATGCTTCCCAGGCCACTGGTATCACTCCTCCATTGTGTCTCTTAAAGAAAACTTAATCTGTTCTCGAAGTTTTGTGCATGTGTGGCTCAATGAACTTCCATATTTTTGAGAGCTTGCATAAAGTGATCTTATGTATGGCAATATCTGAGTGCAAGTGATTTCTTTAAAATTATGGCTTACATTTCCAAATATATGAAGATCATATAACACCTTGAATTGCTTTTCAAATTCTTACAGGTATTTGTCATCATGTGGAATTGTTTTTAAGGACATTTTTATTCCCGAGTGTGAAATTGTCTTCTTTCTATCTGTAATGATGAAAGAGGATGCATATAGTCATCTTTCAAATGTAGTTTTGTGTCTGTTGATGTCACAGATTAGCTAAATCAATAAACTTTGCTTTTAACTTCATTGGGCATCTAATGTACTAGTTGTGATGTTAACCTTTAAATACTTCTTGAAGATAGAAATACATTATTACTAGTTCCACAGCTTGCTATCACAATCGATACATCAACAGTAAAAATCTTACCATTTTTCACAGCTTATCCAGACTATTGTTATATATGAAGACATCTACACTCATGTTCAGAAAAAACAGAGCACCTGGAAGAACTAGAGATAGGACATTCATATTCATGGGACGTGTACACTAGTATGTTCTGCAGAAATGATTATCGTTTCAGTCACCTTGATTCAGCATGTGTCCTGTTGCATAGGCACCGGATCCGCCATGGGGCCTGACAACTTGTTCCATGCATGATGGCATCAATGCCTATGGTGACGTGGCATAGTTAACCATGCTGTATTCATTTGGTTCCAAAGTTCACCGGTGGTGGTCAGCGTTGGGTCACAGTGCTGTACCCGGCTTTTAATAATGTTCCACACATTTTTGAAAGGCGGCAAGTCTGATGGTCTGGTGGGACAGGGTAAAAAAGGCTGACGCACTGTGACATCAAGAAGGCAGATGTTCTTGCAGCAGCCTGTGTTCATGCATTGTCTTGTTGAAAAATGGAGTCTGGGGTGTTGTGCAGAAAGGGTAAGGCTATGGTTTACAGGATGTCATTCATTTAGGTCGCACTGGGCACAGTGTTAAGAACATGCACTACGTGTGATTTGTGGTTATACCTAGTAGCACCTCACACCATAAGGCCTTGATTTGGTGCTGTATATCTTGAGCAAATGCAGTCACTGTGATTCTGGTCCCATTGTCTGCCGCATATCAAAATGTGGAATGAACAGAACCTGGATTGGTCCAGAAACACTATATGACACCATTCCTGCCCCAGTGAGGTTTTTCCATACACCATTGGCATCTAGCATATTTCTGCATATTAGTCAAAGGTGGACAATGCGCATGTAACCCAAGCCTTAATAAACTGTAACGTGCTCTCACCCCTAATAATATACGATGTGTTACAGCCTTCTGCTGTTGCCCCAGAGATGAAGAGGATGCGTATCTCTTCCACTGCCATTTCAATGAGGTGTCAGTTTCCTTGGGGGATGGTCTGGGTGGTGCCACCTGATCCATCTCATCATGTTGTACTGCCTTCTGTTAACCATTCTCCAAAACCCTGTTGCACTGCTGAAACACTTCATCTCACAGGAGCAGCAGTTTCCCTGATGGATGCATCACATTTTCTCATGTCAATAATACACCCTCTTTTAGACTCACTGACGAGACAGCATGGGTCATGCATGCATCTGTGAGGCATCCTGCACATGCCGAGAACCATGGTGGCATATGGATTACCCAAGGCATTAAAGTTTCATGTAAAACAAAAAGAGAATTGTAGGTGTCAGCCAGATTGTCTAACAATACTGAAATGATGAGGCATTATAAAGTGTACTCTAAGATATTAAGGGAAGTGATAAATAATTCAAAAAGCGTCTACTTAAAAGAGGAAATTGATAAATCTGATGAGAAAATGAAAATCGTATGGGAATATGTGAAAGGTGAGACTGGGAAAAGATCTAAACGAAGACAAATTATGTTCTTTTTTCCCGTAGTACAAATGTTACCAATGAAATGAATCAAAAAATGGGTGAACACGAGATTCTAAATGTTGAGTCCACCATATTCTTGGATCTGCATATAGACAGCAAACATAAGTGGCACTACCATCACATTCGAGATCTGTGCAAACATTTGCCTTGAGAATTATAGCAGACAGGAGGGAGATGACCATAATAAAAACAGCATACTTTGGTTATTTACATCAACTTATGGCCTATGGTGTAATATTCTCGGCAAATCAACCAATAGCAAGAAAAACATTCCATGCACAGAAGTGACCCCTAAGAATTATGTCTGGAGTACATTCCAGACACTCAATCAGAAATCTATTTAGAGATCTTCAAATATTTACAACATCTGATCTATATATTTTTCCCCGATGCGCTTTGTTTGAAAAAATAGCAACTTACCTAAAGCTAATAGTTTGTACCATAATTGTAACAGCAGAAGAAAACTTGATATTCATAATGATCTAACAACAAAGAGCGTGCTGCTAATGAGGGTTTTATACAGTGGTACACAGATTTCTAATGCCCTTCCACCAATAATTAAAGAACTGGTTGGAAACATACCCAAGTGTAAAGAAAAGCTGAATCTGTTCCTTCTAGATGGATATTATTATAGTATAGACAAATTTCTAAGTAAAACTGCATAATACCTACTGAGTATGCTTTAATCTATCTTAGTGGCCTTATGGTCTAATCATCATTCTTTGTCTATCTTACGTAATTTAAAACTGAAATATATGTATATCTGTATATTCATACAGAAGTCAAGTATGATAACTCACATGTAAGATTATGTGTTAGCTTATCTGTTCCCCCATCACCTCCCTCACCCCAATACCTTTAAATACAGCTTGCCATCATCATCAATTATAATGTGCTACATATGCATAGGATATTAATAATAACAATGAAATTTGTAAAATGTTTTAATAGAATAATAATTTTTACATTGGAGCTTAATACATACCTTAAGCATAACTTCCAAAAAATTACACTTAAGAGAAATATGCTTGAAAAACATTTGTTGAAAAATCTAAGAGGTATGTGTGTCACGAAATTGCTTCAAGAAGTTTCATAGCATTAAACTCTCATCAATCTGACATCACCATAATCTAAACAATAGAAAATCTTAACTGTGTGCTCACCATTGCCAGTATTTGAGATGGCACTGTAGGCATTACACAGGTCTACAGACAATGTCTATAGGATTATTTACTGGGGGAATCCAATTCCCTTCAGTTCTCTCTGCCTATGTTTCAGAGGGTCAGTCTTTCAGTTATATCTTTCTAAGTGGACCGTCGTTCCCTCTCCTTATTGCCTATTCAACTTCCTGTTGTTTCCCCATAGCAAGTAGTTGTGATCGTGATTTTTATTGGTCCCATAAATTAACTTTTGTACAGGTTTGAACTTATAATATAGGATATGTAATTTTGCTTGTATCTATACTATATAATATAATAGGCTAGACAGTAATAACACACAATTGCGTGCAAAGTATGTGCATAAAGCTAAATGATTTACATCAGAGTTATAAATATGTTTTTATGAATGTTACATTGTACATGAATAGTTTTTATTCTAGTTAAGCTCCTTACACTAATTTGTAATTATAGTATCTCAATATCGTACACGACGTGTGTTATTCACAGTATGAACTTTTCCTCACTGTCTGGTCATATACTTTTGCTTTGTGTCATTCTTCTTCTTTCAAAAACATTATTAGGGTTGCCAGTAAAATCTTCTCAGTTTTGAGGTTTTGTAAGTCCCTTGGAGGTGCTTGTATTAATTTTATACAAGCATATTGAGGCCCTTTTTCTAAAATCTGAAGTCTGTGTGAAATGGACTGCAATTGTTTCTTGTTCCTTGTGTTATGAAGATGAACAACCAGGTCTTTGAAACAGTTGCAATAAGATTCTTTTTGCTTCTTTTTCAGTATAATTGGAATGGCTTTCTTCTGTATTGTGGATAGTCTTTTCAGTCAAGTGATGGTTGCGTTCTGCCATGCTGTGATATCATATTGCACGAATGGTTCAAAATGTCCGTGATAGACAATGCACAAGAGGTCTTGTTGTGTATATTGAGTCAGTTGTTTCATTATAAATATCACTGAGCTTAGCTTGTTGGATACCCTATTTTTTCTGCTACTTCCAGTTTAGCTCACGGTCTGATCTTGAGTGTAAAACTTCAACTGAGGTTACTCCTTCCTGTTCCTTTTCACTTAGAAAAACGTCTATGTGTTCTTCCTTTTGTTTAATGTTGAAAACCATGCACATAGTTTTTTTTTCAAATTAATAATTAACTCACAGTCTATGTGCTATGTTGTTGACGTGACATGAAAGTGCTTTCTCAAGTGCTTCACTGTTGTTGGAAACATTCAGCACAATCATATTATCTACATAGAGTAACTTATTTTTATTTTCGTACATTTGTACATTATTTACAAATAAATTGAAGAGGATAGGTCCTATATCAGATTCTTGACGTACATTATACTTAATGCCGCTAACTTCTGATGTACCGGTATTTGAGTTGTTCATGGTTACATATACACTACTGGCCATTAAAATTGCTACACCACAAAGATGACGTGCTACAGACATGAAATTTAACTGACAGGAAGAAGATGCTGTGATATGCAAATGATTAGCTTATCAGAGCACTCACACGAGGTTGGCGCCGGTGGGGGACACCTACAACGTGCTGACATGAGGAAAGTTTCCAACCGATTTCTCATACACAAACAGCAGTTCACCGGAGTTGCCTGGTGAAACGTTGTTGTGATGCCTCCTGTAAGGAGGAGAAATGCGTACCATCACGTTTCCGACTTTGATAAAGGTCGGATTGAGGGCCTATCACGGTTGCGGTTTATCGTATCGTGACATTGCTGCTCGCGTCGGTCGAGATCCAGTGACTGTTACAGAATACGGAATCAGTGAGTTCAGGAGGGTAATACGGAACACCGTGCTGGATCCCAACAGCCTCGTATCACTAGCAGCCGAGATGACTGGCATCTTATCCGCATGGCTGTAACGGATCGTGCAGCCACGTCTCGATCCCTGAGTCAACAGACGGGGATGTTTGCAAGACAACAACCATCTGCGTGAACAGTTCAACGACGTTTGCAGCAGCATGGACTATCAGCTCGGAGACCATGGCTGCAGTTACCCTTGATGCTGCATCACAGACAGGAACGCCTGCAATGGTGTACTCAACGACGAACCTGGGTGTACGAATGGCAAAACGTCATTTTTTCGGATGAATCCAGGTTCGGTTTACAGCATCATGATAGTCGCATCTGTGTTTGGCGACATCACGGTGAACGCACATTGGAAGCGTGTATTCCTTATCGCCATACTGGCGCACCACGTGGTGTGATGGTATGGGGTGCCATTGGTTACATGTCTTGGTCACCTCTTGTTTGCATTGATGGCACTTTGAACAGTGGATGTTACATTTCAGATGTGTTACGACCCATGGCTCTACCCTTCATTCGATCCATGCAAAACTGTACATTTCAGCAGGAATATGCACAACCACATGTTGCAGGTCCTGTAGGGGCCTTTCTGGATACAGAAATGTTCGACTGCTGCCCTGGCCAGCACATTCTCCATATCTCTCACCAATTGAGAACGTCTTGTTAATGGTGGCCGAGCAACTGGCTCATCACAACACGCCAGTCACTACTCTTGATGAGCTGTGGTATCGTGTTGAAGCTGCATGGGCAGCTGTATCTGCACATGCCATCCAAGCTCTGTTTGACTCAATGCCCAGGCGTATCAAGGCCGTTATTACGGCCAGAGGTGGTTGTTCTGGGTACTGATTTCTCAGGATCTATGCACCCAAATTGCGTGAAAATGTAATCACATGTCAGTCCTAGTATAATTTATTTGTCCAATGAATACCCGTTTATCAACTGCATTTCTTCTTTGTGTAGTAATTTTAATTGACAGTAGCATAGCTTCCACTTTGTTACTGAGATATGATGTTATCCTATTTGCAGCTTGTCCATGAAACTACATGATTAATTATGTCGAAAGATTTGGATAAGTCAAGAAAAACAAAGACAGTTGTCTAAGGCCTGTACAATAAACTCTGTTTATGGTTCAGTTAGACTTGCACCAGGTTAGCGGTCTACCCGACAGGAGGCCCTCGTCACACGCCATTATTATTACTGTTCTTGGTGATTTCCCTTTCTGGTATCCATGCTGTGCTGAAGTTAGAATAATATGCTTTTACAGATAAGCAGTTAGTCAGTTGAGCATAAGCATTTCTAATATTTTGAGAAACCTTGATACTAAAGATACTGCTCTGTAATTGTTAGGATCATCATCTTTTCCCTTTTTGTATACTGGCACTACTTTAATTAATTTAAGTTGATCAGGAATTATTCCTTCTTGGAATAGCAGTTGATAGTATCCAACAGTGAAGTAATTATTTCTACTGTCTCCTGCTTGATCAGGTAGTCTGATACTTCATCATGTCCAGCACAGATATTTCCCTTACCATTTTTTACAGTCTTCGTCACTTCTTCTTTAGATAACAGTTTCAGGAACATTGAGTGGCTTGGCTTAACTTTCACTGTGGCCTGATGACTTCCTTGGTTATTGCTTGCATGCTTTAGATTTTCCACTGTTTCTATGCAACTATTATGCTGAATGTTGGCAGTTTCTGTTTGTCTGTAATGACTTAATTATTCACTTTCATTTGTTTTCTGCATGTATTTTTCATGGCTCCTGAGAGTTAATTATATCCCAGGCAGTTTTCAGTATATTTGTTGATTTTGAAATAATTTCGTTTATTGATTTGGGTTTCCCTTATGTTATCAGCTTCTGTACTTCCTCTGATGATGTTTGTAGGTTTCAGTACTTTCCCTCTGTTTCATCGCTTTAAGGTAGCCTTCAGCCCTTTTATTTCTTTTATGATCCACTGCTTGTTCTGGAGGATTTTTCTTTCCATCTTAGTTTTTGGAAATGCTATAGTGAAGTAATGTTTTAAGGTTTCTTAAAGAGAACTGTATTTTTCATCTGTTCCTTAAGCTTGAAGAATGTTTGTCCAGTGTTCATTTCTCAATATTGCTTTAAAAATGTTGATGTTTTGTTGGCTGAAAAGCGTAATATCTCTTTCTATGTTTTTGTCTTCTGTTTGTGAGTGTAGATTTCCATATACTTCACATAGTTCTCCAAAATGATGAAAAAGTCCTGTTTATAGAACCCTTGTCGTATATTCATTGCTGTCTATATTAGTGATAATATCAATAATTGACTCAGTTTCTAAAGTTATTCTTGTAGGTTCCATTACAGTTGCTTTCATGTTGTACTGTATTAACATCTCCACAAATTTTTCTCTCTTTGTAATTTCATAACCTTTTCTTTATCCATGGCCAAATTTTTGTATATATCATTCATACTGCTATGTAATTCTCAGCTGTTTTAACAAATATTGCTACTAATCCACTATTATGCAGATTTCTGCAGAAATAGTTTGCAATAATATAATCGTTTATAGTAGACGTGCATATTTCATTTTCATTTATTCCACGTTCACTTATCTACATTATAACTGGGTATGTTTCATTTATGAGTACTTCTACTTCCAACTTTTTTATTGCTCATGTATTGTATATTTTGATGCTGGGATTCCAAGCATAATTTCTTTTTCCGTAATGATAAAGCTGTCATTCTCTGTTTTTTCCTTTGCACAACTGCTTCTTGCTGCTGCTCATCAGATGGTTGGTTTTGTTTTTTGGACTTAGTGCCAGTAACATATGCTCTTGTTCTGCAGAGGATTCTTTAGTTTCATTTATTGTCTTCATTTCTATTGAGGAAAATGTTACAATTGCACTCCGCCTTATTAGGCCTAGCTATATCTTACTGCTCTTCATCACTGGGTTTGTCTATTACATTAATTTGCAGTGATATTGTTTGTTCTTCTGCAACAGAGTTTGGATTTTGGTTTGGTTTCTGCATTTATACTAAGAAGATCTCATAGTTCAGACCTTTATTCTCAGATAAATGGTTGATAGCTCTTTAGGCTTCCACAGATATGTTTGTTACTCTTGATGATGAAGATTTCTCTGTCTCACTTATCAGTTGCACTTTCAGTCTGCTACACAAAGCTATTTTTCCTTTTAACACCATTGCACCAATATGGGTCAATGTGTTATATAACTGCAAATGTTTGGCTATGGAACAGCCACCAGTTTCAGTATGAAATATTGTCCTAATTACTGCAAATGTGTTTGAAGTGTAAACTTTTTAATCAAGTATCTGCCTAATAAGTCACAGATTTAACCACATACCTATATTAACAAGAAATACAATACTCCATCAGCACATCCTATGTGGCAATTTAATGGTGAAGTTTCTTTACATATAATATACAACTTCGGTGTTTGAACATTAAGTTATGTTTAACGTGCCAGTATAAAATGAGATAATTTTTTTGTATTTCTGTGAAATTCTTCAAATGGACAGTGAAGTAATTTGCAAATTTTATAGTTAAAAGTTGTATTATGAAGTGAAAAATAGTATTTCCTATCTTTCCATTCAGTTTAACAGATAGCACTTTTTTTTATTGAAGCTAGAACATTACAATGGGTCTAGTTCTTTCTGATTTTATTAAAAGCTTTTAAAGATTCCAGGAATTACTGTGCCTTCTTCCTTATTTTAAGTCTTCAGCACTAGAATAAGATTTAGAAATTCATTTCTGTTACAGAGGAATGTCTCCTTAGTACTCACGTAAAAATCAAAAAGACCAATTTTTGTGGTCACTACAGTCCAATTTCTTTATGAAGATCTTACCAAGAGCCCAAGGATAGACAACTAATGTATTGGGGGAGGGAGGGGCAAATGATTTGTTCCTTGTGTGAGTTAATATTCTGTCAACCACAGCAGCCGACTGGGCATACTCAGTGACAGGCCAGATGTGTCGATAGCCACAGTCTCCAAGAAATGTTTATTTCTTATGTAGGTAGTGGTGTGGTTTGTGGTGTCATTGCCACTTTTGTGAAGAAAACTGAGATATCAGTGAAATAAATAAGAGCACATGTGAATGTGCTGTCACTCATAGGATGTTACCATTTCCCAAAAAAGTATTTTTGTTTGGCGCAGTTGGATATCTCAGCAATATTTATGATACAAGGTACCTCCACAACAATTTCTCCTTAAAGATTGCCAGTAGGATTTTCAAAATGGGATGTTAGATTTGACTATAGAAACCAAATGCTGTCACTCTGCAGAAATTAAATAAATGAAACATAAAAACTGAAAATGCTGTGCAGGACATAGGCAACCAGGAAATTTATGAAGTATGGTGAAATGGCACTAATACACATTTCCAAAAATAAAATCTGTTTTTTTGTTATTACATATGCATGCCATATGATAGATAATTATGAAATTTTTTCAAATGTTATTCGTAATGTTAACAAAGCTTGTTTCATTTAAAAAGCTTTAAGCAATGCTTTTCAGCATATCCTTGATTAAGAATGTGCTTGTGATTTACCTTTACCTATAGGTCAACGCAGAAAGAGAGCATAGTGTGAGTACGAGGTCTGTGAGAAAAATTGCCGTAACACCTTTGTGTTAGAAAAAGCTGAATATTTTGGCAGCTAGTTAATACTGAATTTATTTGGATTCAGTGACAGACAAATGAAATGAGAATTATTAATTATAAAGTTATGGCTAATTCCTATGTCACAGTGTGCAAAAATATAAAATGGGACAAGGCTGTCAATAATGATGTGCAGGCTATTTTTTTGCAGTGTTTAACACCAGGGCACATTTGCTGTTTAATAAGAAGGGGAAAGCTTGTTATGTGAAGTATGGTCTGCTGCCATTGTTAGTAAGTCAATGGAAAATGAGATAGATAGCTGAGTTCCGTGCTCAGCAGCTATTGCAACATCAGAATACGAACCAGTTTTCCCTTTCCCATTTTGCTGACTCAGTTTTCCCTTTCCCATTTTGCTGACTGTTATATGGAGCATTGTTAGCAAAATCTGGAGAAATGATTCACTAGTCAGTCATGGTTCAACCATTAAATCAATTGGTTGTATGCTCCCATGTTTTTTACGTAGCTAAAGAGATTTAAAACTGACTTACATGTCAAAATTATTTTCTAAAATTCTCAGAGACTTACCCTTCTTTCTAAAACCATAAATGAAAAAATTTTTGAACGCATTTGTAAAGTATTGTCTCAGTTTACAAGGTTGCTGCAACTAGAGGGGAACTGGTGGTTTCAGCCCAACCTGCATTGTCACTATATTGCCAATCACTTAATTTCCCTGATGGCATCATACAGCATTGCCAGATTTCCCCCAAATCTGTTCCCCACTCCTCTGATCTGTCAGTTTAACTAGGTAAGTTGTGCTAAGCTTAGAATCCAAGGCGGTGGGGTTAGTTCACGTGTTCTAAGATTAAAATGGAGTAAAATAAAAAAAAAAAAATCCAATAGGGTGGATGGATTAGACCACTTGAATTGAGTTCAGAATGGGAAGGAATTTAAAAAATCACATTTTAAACTGGCAATAAATTCAAAAGCCACATTGGGTCCCCTCGAACCCACTTTTGTTAAGTTTAAAACTTAAAAAAAATGTCCAAAATTACTTGAGAGGCACTTGTCTTCAGTTTGAAATGGTGGAAAATTTAAATATCCCAGTTGTTTCAAGTTTAAAATGGCAAGCTGGCTCACTGGAACAGTCTGGGTCTGCATAGATGTCAAATTTACCCCCAACTGGTGGAACTATGCCACTAATACTAAATTTAAAAATGCAGTGTCACATCCCAGTGCCACAGCCTGCGTGGATGCCATTATGCGTAGACATCTGCTACCTCTGTGTGTGTGTGTGTGTGTGTGTGTGTGTGTGTGTGTGTGTGTGAGTGAGTGTGAGTGTGTGTGCAGACAATAGATATAGGAGGGTACAAGATGATATAGACAAAATTTTTTGTAGCATGATGAGTGGCAGCTAGCACTAAATGTAGAAAAAGGTAAGTTAATGCAGATGAGTGGGAAAAACAATCCTGTAATGTATGAACTTAACATTAATATGTGCTATTTGACAGAGTCAGGTGACTTGTCTATCTAGGCATAGTGCTGCAAAATGATATGAAATATAACAAACAGGTAAGAATTGTAAGTTTATTGGGAGAGTTGTAGGTAACTGTAGTTCATATGTAAGGAAGACTGCATATAGAACACTAGTGTGACACTTTCTCTAGTGCTGCTTGAGTGTTTGGGATCCCCACCAGGACAAATTAAAGGAAGACATCAAAGCTTTTCAAAAGTGGACTGCTACATTTGTTACCAGTAGGATCAATCAACGCATAAGTGTTACAAAGCTACTCAAATGGGGATTCCTGGAGAGATGGTGACATGCTTTCCAAGGAACGATATTGAGAAAATTTAGAGAATCGTCATATGAACCAGACTGTAGAATGATCTTACTGCTGCCAACATACATTTTGTGCAAGGTCCAGCTGTTTTGCCTTGCTCTGTTTGAGAGTGGAGCAGGGAGGGAAAGGATAGTAGTAGTACAATGTACCCTCTGCCCTGCACTGTATCATGACTTGCAAAGTATGTATGCAGGTGTAAATGCAGAAGTATTCAAATCCAAGTTGAAAGCTTTCCTTGTGGCACATTCCTTCTATTCTACACAGGACAAGGGTGCCCATATTATAGTTGTAAGGGGGGCAGCTAGGCCTGGGAGTATGGATATTTTCAAAATTTGGAAGACAAATGGCAACTTGTAAGTAGCCACAAAAAAGTTTCATTTCCAATCTTCTTAAAAGCCTGTGTCATACCAACTTTTAAATCATTTTCTTGAAATGAAAAATACATGACTAACACTATCCTTTTTCCTTTCTCTGAGAGCTGGGAGGAAGGGAGAGAGTATGGCCACCTCTTGCACTCAGGTATGGGGCCTCCCTGGGACAGGAGTTTCTCACAGGAATTCAGAACTTTATTCTGTAATGTGCTATTTACCATATTCATCTACCCTCTCACAATTATTTTTCATGTTTAATTAATTGTTGAATTAATTTGTTAAAAAAAATTTATTCAGCATTCTGTAAATTATGTAGTGACGTATTTCAATACCAGTTAGCTTTTGCTCTCATGGTTTCACAAAGCCTTATAAATAAATAACCTCAAGTGGCAAAATTGTCACAATGGGTCATGGTGTAGAGAATGGTTTGTATTATACAAAGACCTAGTGGTGTGAAAACATTTTATCTGTAGAGAGAAATCTGCCACACCAGCTTACAAATTGTACTCACAGGCTGTGGGTGATCTTGTAATTGCAGTCAATTACAAGATATTGTTTTCATGAGCTGGGGACTGGAAGCACTGATACACTATGGGCATGCTGGTGCAGGTTGCAAAGACAGCACAAAGCTTTATATAAAATAATAATAATACTAAATAAAAAACTGAAAAATAAAAAAACAGTAGTAAGGTGCGCTCCCCTCTGATGAGATGCATGGCTGTGGAGGTTGAACAGTTGTTAGTGGATGACCTTTGGGAAACCAACAGCACCTCAGTTGTAAAATGCTTACCTAGGCAAGTGGAGCTCTGTCTGTGTGGACAAATGATTCCCTAGCAGCAGTGGGACCACAATGTATCACAATAACAACATGTTTGAGATAATGTCCCCATTCTATATACAAAAAGGTGTAGAGAGAATTGCTGGGGCTCCTAAGTTTATCAACAGATTACAGAGAGGTACCCTGCTAATAGATGCAGTGATGTCCAGTGAAGTGCCCAAATTAATTCAAAGCATAAAACTTGGAGAATATCCTATAGTTACTGAAATACACAAGACCCTTAATTACATAAAAGGGGTTGAATCAAGTAATGACCTCATGTATATGGACCCCAATGAACTTTTAGTGGAATGGCGAAGCAAAGATTCAATCGAGATGAGAAGCATGTTGAAACAGGTAGATGATGAATTAGCAGAAACACCTACTTTCATATTCACCTTTAATTCACCCACGTTATATGAATATATAAAGGCTGGTTTCATAAGTCTTCAAGTCCCTCCATATATCCCCAAACTGATGTTCTGCTTTCAATACCAGTGTATTGGGCACACACTCTGAGCATGCAAACGGAAGCGAACCTGTGAAAGATGTGCTTTAGATCTTCATGATCCAGGGTCACCATACATCCTGCCACTGTGCTGTGTTAATTGCTCAGGTGCTCATTCGGGCTGGTCAAAGAAATATACTCCCTATGTACAGGAACAGAAGATTCAGCAGCTTTGGATCACAAGGCAGCTACTGCACATGGAGGCAAATTAGAATCTCAAGACCATGCAACCTCATTCTCTGCCATCATATAGCAATCAGTTGTCAAGGCAGATACCTTGATCAAAATGCCCAATGCAGATACTAGCTCATTCATCCATAATTGTAGCTGCAACTGCAAATGCATTGCTGCACTTATTAGCTTGGCTTACAAACCAGTGTTGTTGAGGAAGTCTGGTCACAAGATATCTACATCTACTTCTTCACCACCTTTCCCACAGAAAGGAAAGGGAGTAAGCAGAAAGACCAGACCTAAAAAGCAAGATGTCAAACCCTCACACCACAGATCTTCAGTAACATCTGATGGGGAAGAAACATGTTTGGATAATATATGAAGCCCATCTTGCCCCTCCTCACAATATTTTTAACTCCACTCCTATACTTCAGCACTCAGTAAAAGTTAAGCTCAATGGTTAAAATGGCTCCCATCCTTCAGAAGAATGTGAACAGTTGTAGGGCTCATTTGGAGGAATGAAAACTCCTACTACAGAAAAAGCCTACGTGTATGTGCCTCCAAGGGATGCACTTACATGCCACAGATAATGCTGTGTTGCTAGGCTTTAACCATAACAGGAAGGATGACATAAAGGGTGAATGAGCAAAGTGTGATGTAGCTGTGTTCATCAACAAAGTACACCACTACTCTTCACTCATCATCTCATCACTAAGTTACAAGTAACTGCGCCGGCCGTTGTGGCCGTGTGGTTCTAGGCGCTTCAGTCTGGTACCACGTGACCGCTACGGTTGCAGGTTCGAATCCTGCCTTGGGCATGGATGTGTGTGTGCTGTCCTTAGGTTAGTTAGGTTTAAGTAGTTCTAAGTTCTAGGGGACTGATGACCACAGATTTTAAGTCCCATAGTGCTCAGAGCCATTTTGAACAAGTAACTGCAGTACCATTATATGCTCTTCTAGTATGCTCTATGTACATACCAGCACATGAACCCCTTACAGCACAGCATTTACTGATCTCAGGAAACAGCTCCCCTGCCCAGTTCTGTTACTAGGTGACACTAATGCACACATTGTACTCTTCGGCTCTTCTACTGTCTGCCACAAGGGTTGAGTAATTGAGAAGCTGCTCCTGTTAGTGCCCATATGCATACTTAATACTGGGGAAATGATGCACTACTGCATGGCCATTGGGTCATTGTCAGCTATAAATCCCTCCCTGTGTCCTCTTGCCTTGCAGGCAAGGGCCAGGGATTTACACTCGAGTGACCATCTTGCCATCTGGCTTCATGTAGGTGAGTCTACAGCAGCTGAATGAAGGCCACTTAAATGGATATTCAGCAGAGCAAACTGGCCACTATAAAACTAAAATGGCTGTATTCCAACTTTATGGTAGCACCCAGGAGCTGATGGATCAAATCACAAATGTGATGTACCATGCTGATGGCTCCTCCACTTCTATGTCTTCTAGCCAGCCTAGAAGAAAAATGATCGCTTAGAGCAATGTGGAATGTTGGGTAGCCATTAAAGGCAGGTGAGCTGTATATCACAGCTTCCAGAATTGGCCAAATGCAGATAATCTTGCAACCTTCCGGCAGGTGAGTGCTAAAGCTTAACAAATCATCAAGGAGAGAAAATGGAGTGCATCGAAAGAGTTTTTCACAACCCTTAATAATTCCACACCAGCAACAAAGGTATGGGAGTCAGTTCAGAAGATATCAGAGAATGAAAGTCCAGGTCCAATATCTGCCATATTAAACAATGGTATCCTCCAAACAGAATACAGGGATATAGCACAGACAATGGGTAAACACATTTGTGATTTTACTCCCACCTCCAACATAAATAATTGATTCCTTCACCATAGGGAACACATGGAGAAACAAAGACTAGACTTCTTGTTTAACAACTCAGAGCAATATAATTACACCTTCTCTATGTGTGAACTGCAGTCTGCACTAACTGTTGAACATGATGCTGCTCCAGAACCTGATAGGCTCTGCTATGCCATGCTACAACATTTGAACATGGAGGTGCAATAAGTACTCCAAAGCCTATTCAGAAAAATTTGGGATGAAGCCTACTGTTCAGATCCACAGTGGGAACCGAGTCTGATATCACTTCTCAATTCAGGGATGTCAATCTTTTCCCATAACAGAACTTCAGATGAGGTGACAATTTTGAATTTTAGGATCTCAGTGTGGTTCTTGGGTATCACCTTTGATCAGATATTAACAAAGCTGTCACACCCCCATGATCTGAATTTCAGATATATGAAGGCATTAAACATCTTGAAATCATCTAAAGATGGAAATGTGGTCACTGCTGAAATATTGTGGCCATTGGGCACTGACGTCAACTGTGTGAACTAGTTTGTCATCTTAAAATGTCTTAGTAGTACTAGCTGTGGTGGAGGGCAGGGGGAGGAGGGGGGGGGGGGGGGGTGCAGATAAGTTATAAGTTCAGTCTGCTCATACTCTATAGAATCTGTCTCCATACATGATTTGACTGTGGCAGCATGGTGTATGGATTAGCTAGACCTTCCTATTTAAACATGTTGACTGCTGTCTACCATGCAGGCATTAGACTGGCCACAGGAACATATCAAACAAGTCCCTTGTCTAGTCACTGTGCAGAGTCTGGTGAACATGTATACAAGACAGGTCTACCTGCAGACATTCTATTGTTGGTATTGGGGCTAAACACTCCATACAATGAAGGTTTACCAGTTGTCAAACAACTAAGCCTTTTTATATCTATTAAGAGGAATATCTGAAGCAGCTTGGTGTAGTAGATATACGAGGGTCATCCAGAAAGTAAGTTCCTTTGGTTATATAAAACAAATGTGTACAGATACAGAAAAAATATTTATTGTACAAAAATCTACGACTGTTAAACTACTTTCCTACAAAGCTTCCAAAATTTTGTGGGCACTTGTCATAGCGTGGCACAAGTTTTTGTATGCCTTCTTCATAGAAGGTTGCCACCTGTGTATTCAACCATGTGGTAACATGTTCTTTCAGCTCGTCATCATCATTGAAGTGTTGACCACCAAGGACAGATTTTAGGTGTAAGAAGAGATGAAAGTCACTAGGAGCGAGGTCTGGTCTGTACGGAGGATGATCAAATGCATCCCAGTGGAACTCCCATAAGAGTTTTTTGGGCACATTCATCATGTGAGATCGGGCATTATCACGGAAATAAACAACACCTTTTGACAGTAATCCTCGGCACTTATTCTGTATTGCACGGCGCAATTTCTAAATGGTCTCGCAGTAACAATGTGCACTCATTGTTTGGCCTCGTGGTGAGAAATCAATCAGCAAAATGCCTTTTCTATCCCAAAAAATGGTGCACATTACTTTTAAGGCTTAACCTTCGTTGGGGATGAAGTGTGCCTCCATTCCACTGATTGCCGTTTTGTTTCAGGGGTTGTCGTACGATACCCAAGTTACATCCCCCATGACTATCTGAGAAAGAAAACCATCGCCTTCTTCATTATAGTGTGACAAAAACCAAAGTGCTCTGCCCATCCATTGTTTTTTGTGTTGTTCAGTAAGAATTTTGAGTACCCAACATGAGCGAAGTTTTCAAAATTTCAGTTTTTCAGTAACAGTTTCATGAATTATTGATCGTGAGATTTGCAGAACTCGCATAGCAAGGGCACTAAGTGTAAACTTATGGTTGTGCTTAATCTTCTCTTCAATTGTGTGATCCAGTTCATCAGTAACCACAGACAGGTGTCCACTTCATTTTTCATCATGCAATTGATCACATCCTTCATTGAACACTCTGATCCATCTTCTAATCATTGAATTACTCATAGCATTTTGTCCGTAAACTTCACAGATTTGCTGATGAACTTCATTTGGTTTAACTTTCTTTGCATTTAGAAAGCCGGCCGAAGTGGCCGTGCGGTTAAAGGCGCTGCAGTCTGGAACCGCAAGACCGCTACGGTCGCAGGTTCGAATCCTGCCTCAGGCATGGATGTGTGTGATGTCCTTAGGTTAGTTAGGTTTAACTAGTTCTAAGTTCTAGGGCACTAATGACCTCAGAAGTTGAGTCCCATAGTGCTCAGAGCCATTTTTGCATTTAGAAAATGAATCACAGATCTGATTTCACACTCGGCAGCATTTTCAATTACAGCTGACATTATAAAGAAGCACTACAAAGCACATGTCAGCAGCAGCAATCTAAAAATGGCATACATGTCTTCTCCTTGAGTCAGAGTAGCTGCCGTGCATGCTCAGAACTGTGATCATAGTGCTGCCGTGTATAGAAATAGAAACAGAACTTACTTTGTGGATGGCCCTCATACCAGTCCTTAAATAGGCATGGAGCAAATACCCTCACTGGACACTTGCCATGCTATCACACAACTTGAACATGGCAGAGTGTAAGATCTAGACCCCCAATATCTTTAAAACAGCTTTCAACAACATTTTGTCAGACTATCTTGAATACATGACAGATTTTACTGATGGATGTAAACAATGGACAGTGTCGGGTGCTCTGTTATCTTCCCTCATCATGTGATTAAAATTAACAGACCAAGCCACTTTTCAGCTGTGTGCAGCCAAGAAGGCACTTGAGCAGATGAGACTTCTTGGTGGAGATGAGTTTCTCGTTTGCAGAGACTCTCTTACTGCTCTACAGGATATTTAGAATGTTGTTGTTGTTGTTGTTGTGGTCTTCAGTCCTGAGACTGGTTTGATGCAGCTCTCCATGCTACTCTATCCTGTGCAAGCCTCTTCATCTCCCAGTACCTACTGCAGCCTACATCCTTTTGAATCTGCTTAGTGTATTCATCTCTTGGTCTCCCTCTACGATTTTTACCCTCCACGCTGCCCTCCAGTACTAAATTGGTGATCCCTTGATGCCTCAGAACATGTCCTACCAACCAATCCCTTCTTCTAGTCAAGTTGTGCCACAAACTCCTCCCAAATTCTATTCAATACCTCCTCATTAGTTATGTGATCTACCAATCTAATCTTCAGCATTCTTCTGTAGCACCACATTTCGAAAGCTTCTATTCTCTTCTTGTCTAAACTATTTATCGTCGCATGTTTCACTTCCATATATGGCTACACTCCATACAAATACTTTCAGAAATGACTTCCTGACACTTAAATCAATATTCGTTGTTAGCAAATTTCTCTTCAGAAACGCTTTCCTTCCCATTGCCAGTCTACATTTTATATCCTCTCTACTTCGAGAATCATCAGTTATTTTGTTCCCCTAATAGCAAAACCCCTTTACTACTTTAAGTGTCTCATTTCCTAATCTAATTCCCACAGCATCACATTCCATTATCCTCATTTTGCTTTTGTTGATGTTATCTTATATCCTCCTTTCAAGATGCTATCCATTCCGTTCAACTGCTCCTCCAAGTCATTTGCTGTCTCTGACAGAATTACAATATCGTTGGTGAACCTCAAAGTTTTTATTTCTTCTCCATGGATTTTAATACCTACGCCGAACTTTTCTTTCATTTCCTACAAACTTCTTGCAAAAGCAGAAGGAAGAGTTGGCCTTCTGCTGTGTACTTGGACACATTGAAATCAAGGGGAATGAGAGAGCTGACAGAGCAGCTAAAGCAGCCTGCCAGGAAAACATCACAATCCACCATAATGTCCACCCCCCCATTAGGCTATCATGTCATGTCAAGGAGAGTAATGGCTGAGTGGGAAAGACAGTAGCTAGAAGTGGCCAACAAGCTGTGGTTGATCACACTAGCGATTCAACCATGATGCATCTTCCTTTTAGTGAAGGGGTGGAGCAGTCCACATTTTGCATTGTATCATACACTACCAAATGAAAAATTCTTATCTCTTGTGGCAGAAAGATCTGCTGGAATACAGTGTTTGTATGGTGAATCATGTTCTAACTTTGTATTCTTCTTATACTGATAAAAGGGACACCATTAGTCTACCAATGACTTACGCTCAATATTAGGTGATGACACGACAATAATGAGAAAGCTGTTGACATTTTGTATGGCATCAGGACTTCTGCCCAGTTTAATTGGATGAAGATTTTAACTTGTGTTTTGGTGACGGGTTCATTCTACTAGCCTCACAATCAACCAGGCATCTTCATACCATCGACTGTAATATTGTAATAATACTATTTACTTATGACAATGGTATGAACAGATGGAGAATGTATGTGAAAATTTTTATGACTGTGGCTGCCGTTATATGGTCTTTGCTTTTCGTCTTAACAAGAGTGACTACTTGTACAACACTAACACATTTGTGAGGCGGGATACAGATGATGCTTTGACAACTATTTGACAGTCTTACATGTTAAGTAGAGTGTGAGCTAAATGAATACAGCCTAAAGTGATCACCAGTACCTTCATTCCTAAGTTTATGAATAATGAGGTAGCCTCTAGCTGGATCTATGCTTCTTTGCTTCAGCTGTATCAAACAGTGCACTGAAACCATTAGACACCTCATTAAATCAGTGACTACTACAAGAAATATCACAAGAGCTATGAAGGGACTGTCATTACACTACAGTAAATTTACTGTACTCAGTGCAAGATCTAGTCATCATATCTTTTCCTGCTTGGTCTACATTCAGTCACATTGCAGATAAGTTAAAAACTTTTCAAATTGTGGTCTGTTATTGTGAATTTGTTGATAGTTTCTGTATTTTGGTACTTCATTTGTATTGTATTTTATTTCATGTGGCATACAAAACAAGGAAATAAGAAGGAAGGAAGGAAGATTATAGTTCAGTATCCCACTGACTGGGAAATAAGAAATTAGTAGCTGTCACTATTAACTGTGTTGGGCATTGAACAAAGCAATCATTTAATTGTGTTATTTGAGCATCTGAAATGAAGAACTGTTTTACTTATATGAACATATAACAGATGAAGTTGAGCTATACCCTTGTGTTCTTAACATGCTTGCTTCACTGCAGTGCATGCACATGCAGTTATTTGCAATTAAATGCAGCTGGCATGTTTTATCATATTTTATGTATCTGAAGGTTAATGAAGTTAGAATTATCCTCACTTCTTCAGGGTTCCCCAGTGTATGCATTGGAGCAATCTTACCTTACATGTGTAACTTCCTGTTGTTTTAAATCTGTGTGCCAGACTGGGACTTGAACCTGAGACCTTTGTGTTTCTTGGACAGGTGCTCTACTGACTGAGCTATGCAGGCACAGCTCATAACCCACCCTCACAGCTTTACTTTTGCCAGAACCTCATTGCCTACCATCCAAATTTTGCAGACGTTCTCATGCATACCTTGTGGGTAATTTTAAAACTGGGGCAGCCACAGCTAAAGTAGTTGTACATAACTGATTGACAATTCATACAGTACAGCAGGTAAATACAGATGATTTCCCTAACCTTCTCAGTATCCAGATGGCAGCCTTCGCACATGCTCCAACAATGCACAGGACGCCTTGCAGCTTGTGTAATCAGCTGCTGCAATTATTATTATGTTGGTGACAAAAACACATAAGAATTCATCATTGATGATAGTTTTTATCAATTGAGGAGGACTGAGAACTTTGCCTAGTCACGCCAACTAGTACTCTGTGGCATTCCCTAATTCCCTATACCATATGACATACCATTTATATACAGCAGAAGATGCAACTTGAAGTTCAGCAGAAGATGCAACTTAAAGTTGCGAAACCAGTTGTGTGGGTCTTTAATCAACATGAATAAATACAGCTACAGTGGGTTAAGAGACTTTTCATTTAGTTTTGTATTTTAATAGCTTTAAGACCAGTATTTAAACACCTGTTGTGCTGTATGAATTGTCAGTCAATTATGTATACCTTGCGGTACTAGCATTCTTGGAAGAAAGGACAGTGAGGAGACATAGCTTACCCACATCCTGGAGGACTGTTTCAGAATGTTGCAGAAGAATTTTGCTGAAATTTGGAGGAAAGGAGATGAGTTACTGGTGGAAGTAAAACTGTGAGGGCGGGTTGTGTGTGATTCTCAGATAGTGCAGTCAGTAGAGCACTTGCCCACAAAAGGCAAAGGACTCAGTTTTGGATCCCAGTCCAGCACGCAGTTGTAATTTTTCAGGACATTTCAAATGAACACACAATCCACTGCATAGTGAAAATTCATTCTGCAAACAGTCCCCCAGGTTGTGGCTAAGCCATGTCCTTGCAGTATCTTTCCTTGCAGGAGTGCTAGTCTCTCAAGTATTTCAGGAGAACTTTTCTGTAGTTTGGAAGGTAGGAGATGAGTTACTCATCATCGTCATCATCATTTAAGACTGATTATGCCTTTCAGGGTTCAGTCTGAAGCATAGTCCCCCTTATAAAATTCCTCCATGAACCCCTATTCAATACTAACATTGGTGCCTCTTCCCATGTTAAGCCTATTACTTCAAAATCATTCTTAACCGAATCCAGGTACCTTCTCCTTGGTCTGCCCCGACTCCTCCTACCCTCTATTGCTGAACCCATGAGTCTTTTGGGTAACCTTGCTTCTCCCATGCGTGTAACATGACCCCACCATCTAAGCCTGTTCGTCCTGACTGCTACATCTATAGAGTTCACTCCCAGTTTTTCTTTGATTTCCTCATTGTGGACACCCTCCTGCCATTGTTCCCATCTACTAGTACCTGCAATCATCCTAGCTACTTTCATATCCGTTACCTCAACCTTATTGATAAGGTACCCTGAATCCACCCAGCTTTCGCTCCCATACAACAAAGTTGGTCGAAAGACTGAACAGTGCACAGATAACTTAGTCTTGGTACTGACTTCCTTCTTGCAGAAGAGAGTAGATCGTAGCTGAGCACTCACTGCATTAGCTTTGCTACACCTCGCTTCCAGTTCTTTCACTATGTTGCCATCCTGTGAGAATATGTATCCTAAGTACTTGAAACTGTCCACCTGTTCTAACTTTGTTCCTCCTATTTGGCACTCAATCCGTTTATATCTCTTTCCCACTGACATTACTTTCGTTTTGGAGATGCTAATCTTCATACCATAGTCCTTACATTTCTGATCTAGCTCTGAAATATTACTTTGCAAACTTTCAATCGAATCTGCCATCACAACTAAGTCATCCGCATATGCAAGACTGCTTATTTTGTGTTCACACATCTTAATCTCACCCAGCCAGTCTATTGTTTTCAACATATGATCCATATATAATATGAACAACAGTGGAGACAGGTTGCAGCCTTGTCTTGCCCCTGAAACTACTCTGAACCATGAACTCAATTTACCGTCAACTCTAACTGCTGCCTGACTATCCATGTAAAGACCTTTAATTGCTTGCAAAAGTTTGCCTCCTATTCCATAATCTCGTAGAACAGACAATAACTTCCTCCTAGGAACCCGGTCATATGCCTTTTCTAGATCTATAAAGCATAGATACAATTCCCTGTTCCATTCATAACACTTCTCCATTATTTGCCGTAAGCTAAAGATCTGGTCCTGACAACCTCTAAGAGGCCTAAACCCACACTGATTTTCATCCAATTGGTCCTCAACTAATACTCGCACTTTCCTTTCAACAATACCTGAGAAGATTTTACCCACAATGCTGATTAAAGAGATACCTCTGTAGTTGTTACAATCTTTTCTGTTTCCATGTTTAAAGATTGGTGTGATTACTGCTTTTGTCCAGTCTGATGGAACCTGTCCCGACTCCCAGGCAATTTCAATTATCCTGTGTAGCCATTTAAGACCTGACATTCCACTGTATTTGATGAGTTCTGACTTAATTTCATCCACCGCAGCTGCTTTATTGCACTGCAATCTATTGACCATTTTCACCACTTTCTCAAATGTGATCCTATTTCCATCCTATTTCCTATCCCATTGTACATCGAAATCTGAAACATTACTGATCGTATTTTCACCTACATTGAGCAACTCTTCAAAATATTCCCTCCATCTGCCCAAGGAATCCACAGGATTCACAAGCAGTTTTCCTGACCTGTCCAAAATACTTGTCATTTCCTTCTTACCTCCCTTTCGAAGACTGCTAATTACACTCCAGAATGGTTTTCCAGCAGCTTGACCCAAAGTCTCCAACCTGTTTCCAAAGTCTTCCCAAGATTTCTTCTTGGATGCTGCAATTATCTGTTTGGCTTTGTTTCTTTCTTCAACATAACTTTCTCTGTCTACCTGAGTTCTAGTATGTAGCCATTTTTGATACGCCTTCTTTTTCCTTTTACAGGCTGCCTTGACTGTGTCGTTCCACCAAGCTGTTTGCTTCATCCTTGCTTTACACACTACTGTTCCAAGACATTCTTTAGCCACTTCTAGTACTGTGTCCCTGTACCTTGTCCATTCCTTTTCCAATGACTGTAATTGACTACATTCACTAACTGGTACCTTTCTGAGATCATTGTTATGTACTTGTGCCTGATTTCCTTATCCTGAAGTTTCTCCACTCTTATCCTCCTACATATGGACCTGACCTCCTGCACTTTCGGTCTCACAATACCAATTTCGCTGCAGATTAAATAATGATCAGTGTCATCAAAGAATCCCCTGAATACACGTGTGTCCCTCACAGCCTTCCTGAATTCCTGATCTGTTATTATATAGTCAATGACAGATCTGGTTCCCCTGCCTTCCCAAGTATACCGGTGAATGTTCTTATGTTTAAAAAAGGAGTTTGTGATTACTAAGCCCGTACTGGCACAGAAATCCAAGAGTTGTTTCCCGTTCCTGTTGGCCTCCATATCCTCTCCAAATTTACCCATAACTTTTTCATACACTTCTGTTCGATTTCCAATCCTGGCATTAAAATCACCCATGAGCAGAACACTGTCCTTGTCCTTTACTCTAAAAACTACATCACTGAGTGCATCATAAAAACTATCCATCTTATCTTGATCTGTCCCTTCACAATGCGAATATACTGACACAATCCTAATTTTCTTGCTAGACACTGTCAAATCTATCCACATCAGTCGTTCGTTTACATACCTTATTGCAACTACGCTGGGTTCCATTTCTTTCCTGATGTAAAACCCTACACCCCATTGTGCTATTCCTGCTTTGACTCCTGACAGGTAGACCTTGTATTCTCCCACTTCCTCTTCTTTCTCACACCTTACCCGAATGTCACTAACAGCTAAAACATCCAGCCCCATCTTACTTGCAGCCTCTGCCAGCTCTTCCTTCTTCCCAGAGTAGCCCCCATTGATATTAATAGCTCCCCATCTCATTACCATTTGTTTGCCGAGTCGTATCTTAGGAGTGCCTGGTTTGTCAGTTAGAGGTGGGACTCCGTCACCTCCAAAGGTCCGAGGCATTTTGCTCTGATTGTTGCCAGCATCATATTTAAAGTACCGGGGAAGCAGGTTGCTAGCCTTACTTGCCCCGAGTCCCATTGAGTTTTTTACCCCTAACGGTTGAGGGACTAACCGGTGGATTTGGTAGTCATTGCCGTATGAGCACAGAGGTGACCACAACTCAGAATATGTCCGAGATGCTCAGCCTTATTCCAAAGTAACTGTTATCCGACTGTCGGGACCACTTACTTGGCCACTCATACGTTGCCCGTGGTTCATGAACTAGGACATGACTACAGGAACCAACACCATGAACCACTGAGATGAGTTACTAGGAGAAGTAAACCTGTAAGGGTGGGTTGTGAAATACACTTGGAGAGTGTGGTCAGTAGAGTAGTTGCCCATGAAAGGCAAAGGTCTCAGGTTGAATCCCCTTCTGGTGTACTAGTTTTAATCTGCCAGTAAGTTTCAAATCAGTGCACACTACACTGCAGAGTGAAAACTTGTTCTGATTACTTTACATATGTTTATGTCCCACAGGTCTTCTACACACTGAAGTGATAGTCTAGCACTTGTCTCCTATGCTAGCACTCCGGGAATACAAACTGCTCATTGTTGCTTTTTTCAGCAGTACCATATGTGTTACATCAATTTTGTTGACGTTTGTCATGTGATTATCGATTTGTTGTCTATACATTTGTGACTTGCAGTAGATGGAAGAGTGGATTATGGGGTGTAACTGACTGACAGTTGATACAACTTTCACTAACTTAAATATCAGTAAATTCTTTTGTTATGAAGTTCCAGAAGTTAGAGGTTTCCATTAGCACTTTTTTTTTGATATGAACATAAAAAAAATGACCAGATGCAAAGCCAAGTTTTGTGAATGCAAACATGCAGTTTTTTCTAATAGATATGTGCCACTGCATTTCAGTGCAGTAATTTAAAATGACTCTTACTGCTCAGCCATCCATCAGCAAGTGGTGTATGTATAGGATCTTATATTTCTCCAGCTTACAGAGAATCAATAAACATTTACACTTTTCATGAGGAGTTAAAAAAATTTTGCTGGATGGAGGAACATGTATTCAACCTGGTGTTATTTCAAATGAATGAAATCCAACTTTTAAATTTTATGGATACATTTACGAAGTTTGATTAGCCATGACTCATTGTAGCAATGAAGACCTAGGATCATATCCTACAACTGTTTAATGAAAAGTAGAGGTTAAGAATGAAGTTCATTGATAAAAAAAATCTTAAGCAAGAAGATGGATTTAGCAAGACTGTGGGTTATGCTCTGTGCTACTGTAAGCCAAGAGCTGTACCATTGTGCAGAACTTAATATGACCTTTTGTACTGCTATCTGAGGGGCAGATGTGGACTCTGACCACAATTTATTGGTTATGAACTATAGATTAAAACTAATAATAAATAAGTGTCATGTGGCTAGGGCCTCCTGTCGGGCAGACCGTTCGCCAGGTGCGAGTCTTTCAATTTGACGCCACATAGGTGACTTGCACATCGATGGGGATGAAATGATGATGATTAGGACAACACAACACCCAGTCCCTGAGCAGAGAAAATCTCCGACCTAGCCGGGAATCAAACCCGGGCCCTTAGGACTGACATTCCGTTGCGCTGACCACTCAGCTACCAGGGGCAGACAGATTAAAACTGAAGCAACTGCAAAAAGGTGGGAATTTAAGGAGATGGGATCTGGATAAACTGAAAGAACCAGATGTAGAGAGATTGAGAGAGAGCATTAGGAAACGATTGACAAGAACTGGGGAAAGAAATACACTAGAAGAAGACTGGGTAACTTTGAGGGATGAAATAGTGAATGCAGCAGAGGATCAATTAGGTATAAAGACGAGGGCTAGTAGAAATCCTCGGATAACAGAAGAAATATTGAATTTAATTGATGAAAGGAGAAAATATAAAAATGCAGTAAATGAAGCAGGCAGAAAGGAATACAAATGTCTCAAAAATGAGATTGATAGGAAATATAAAATGGCTAAGCAGGGATGGCTAGAGGACAAATGTAAGGATGTAGAGGCATATATCACTAGGGGTAAGGTAGATACTGCCTACAGGAAAATTAGAGAGACCTTTGGAGAAAAGAGAACCACTTGTATGAATATCAAGAGCTCAGATGGAGACCCACTTCTAAGCAAAGAAAGGAAAGCAGAAAGATAGAAGGAGTATATAGAGGGTCTATACAAGGGCGATGTATTTGAGGACAATATTATGGAAATGGAAGAGCATGTAGATGAAGATGAAATTGGAGATACGATACTGCATGAAGAGTTTGACAGAGCACTGAAAGATCTAAGTTTGACAGAGCACTGAAAGATCTAAGTCGAAACAAGGCCCCGGGGATAGACGACATTCCATTAGCTCTACTGATAGCCTTGGGAGACCCAGCCCTGACAAAATTCTACCATCTGGTGAGCAAGACAGGTGAAATACCCTCAGACTTCAAGAAGAATCCCAAAGAAAGCATGTGTTGACAGATGTGAAAATTACCGAACTATCAGTTTAATAAGTCACGGTTGCAAAATACTTACATGAATTCTTTACAGACAAATGCAAAAACTGGTAGAAGCCGACCTCAGGGAAGATCACTTTGGATTCCGTAGAAATGTTGGAGCACATGTGGCAATACTGACCCTACGACTTGTCTTAGAAGATAGATTAAGGAAAGACAAACCTACGTTTCTAGCATTTGTAGACTTAGAGAAAGCTTTTGACAATGTTGACCGGAATACTCTCTTTCAAATTCTGAAGGTGGTAGGGGTAAAATACAGGGAATGAAAAGCTATCTAAAATTTGTACAGAAACCAGATGGCAGTTATAAGAGTTGAGGGGCCTGAAAGGGAAGCAGTGGTTGGGAAGGGAGTGAGACGGGGCTGTAGCTTATCCCTGATGGTATTCAATCTGTAAATTGAGCAAGCAGTAAAGGAAACAAAAGAAAAATTTGGAGGAGGAATTAAAATCCATGGAGAAGAAATAAAAACTTTGAGGTTCGCCGATTACATTGTAGTTCTGTCAGAGACAGCAAACGACTTGGAAGAGCAGCTGAACAGAATGGACAGTGTCTTGAAAGGAGGCTATAAAATGAACATCAAATGAGAGTTGGTTGCGGGCTGACCATGGCAAGTACCTGTCTGCGAAACCAAGGAAGTGCGCCCTCAACTTTGTAAATGGATGAACCAGTTTACTATCATGTGGAAAAAGACAGTAAAAGAAAAGCAATATTACATAACAGTTATTTATTATGTACATGCTAATATATCTTAAATACAAATCATAAGAGACTAAGGATTTAATTTTTTGTATATTTATTGGACTTGGTTTTTTTAGCCATTACGTTTAACGACATTGCATATTTATAGGATCATGAGAAATATTACCTCTCTCAGCTGCTTTTTAACATAAAATAATAAAAAAAGTATGTTCATATGTGTAAACAGCAAAATTTGTCTTGCAGTTTTTCTCGGGTTTTGAATCTTGTGGGTTATTGCCCTGTATCTAGAATTTAATTTTTAATATAAGTAAAAAAAAGTCTACAAATCTCAGGCTGTTGGAAAATCTCAGCACAGTTATACAGTATCACATCTCCTAGCTTTTATATGTCAAATTCCTTAATAATGTTGTGAGTATCTATGTTATCGAAAGTGTCCTCTTCTATCGATATTATGGTCATGTTAGACAGTCTTTCACTACACATTGTTGAGTGTACATACTTCTCTATTAATTTTAATTTTGAAAAGGGATCTTTCTGTGCTTGCTACTGTGGCTAGCATCATTATTAAAATTCACAACGAAATTGCGAGATTACGGCAAATGGCTGTTAAATTATTTAAAACTATAAATTCGAGAATTTTTGTTCTGTCATTGTCGAAACATTTAGAAAGGGACTGACATGACAGTTCCTTCACACAGCTCCTCAACATCTATGTCTGACAGACCATCGTTCATAGAAAATCTTTCATTTAAATGATTACAAATCATAAGCAGGCTTTTATCTCGAACATCCTGAGTTTAAACAGAAAACTTAGTACATTGTTGTGACTAAATAACAAATCAAAGCTTTCTGTTACTGCCATTAGAGCCTGGTCTAAAAGGTAAAAGTATAGATTAATATTGAAAGAGGTTTCCGAGTCCATTTGTGGTGCCTGATCTTCATATTCCTGACCAAAAGTTTTCGGAGTTTTTTAGTACATTAGGTCTCTGTAAGTTTCAAACTCTAATTTTGCAGCAATTTCTGTGGCATTATTTATAACTATTGCAAATTTTTATCATTTCAACAGCTGATCAAAAAGTTCTTTTAATCTGTTAAAGCATCTAAAGCGACTTGCGTATTCACGCAATAGACCGAAAAAGTTTACTAACAAAGGTTACATTTGTCAGTATACTTTGCCACACTTAACTTGAGCAAATAAATGAAAATGTACATATTTTGTCTCCTAGAGACTGCGTGTCGTATTTTGTTTTTTTGGTCAAAAGTAGAAGAGTTCGTTATTTCATGTAAAGCAACATAAATGTCTGGTAAATTATTGTACAAAGATCTTAGGGCATCTATTCTAGTTTTCCACCTTGTTCCAGACAATAGTTTTAAAGTTATAATAGAAATTTGTTTGTTTATTAAATCCCATACTTCTTGCCATTTCCTAAATGTCTTTCATAATAATAAGTTGAAAACCTTAAATTTCAAGTATCACGCGCATAATTATGCTTCCTGATTTGTTTGGGTGAGTTTTCTATCAAATACCGTACCACTTCGGAATTTAAAATCGTAGGCCAAAGTCGAGGATCATGTTTTGTAATACATGGTATCGATCTTGGTACCCTTGGAGACAGTGGTCTTGGCGGTTGCGTTTCTACTCTTACACAAGCCGCAGACATCATTGACTTCTAACTTACCATCTTCGTCAGTAGTCAGGAAAACTGCAATATTAAAAACAGTTTTTCTCTTTACTTTCTAAGTAATCCAGTGCGCTGAAGTTGATAGGACGAGTAAAGCATGGCCCAGTATCAAGTGACGCAAAATATTCTGGTTCACTTAGGAAAAAACACTCTAGCTCTTATTGAAAATTTAATACAGAGATATAAATTATGTATTAGATGTATTATTAGTGAGTATTTTAAGAAAGACAAAGAAAACGGACAGTCGCGACCGCTCTCATACACGTAAGCATGACTGACCTAGATAGATGTAGTGGCAGTGGGGTTGGACCTGTATTTGAGGGACCCGGGTTCCATTCCCAGGCTAGCCACCAAATTTGGGTTTCCCATGGTTTTCTCTACCATTTTAAGCAAATGTTGGCATGAGTCAGTGAAATGGCAGTACACATTCCCTTCTCTTCCAGTAAACAAAATTCCGTTTCTAATTACTTTAGCTGTGGACTGGACATAAAACGTTTTTCCTTCCTTCGTTCCGTATACGTGAACTGGATAGCTTTTAACAATTGAAATGCGAGAAATGAGCTCTCAGTACTAAACAGAGCTCTTTTTACTCTCTGAAATGACTTTGTCCCCTTAAAGGAACTGTGTAGGATACACAAGCTTGCATTTGCAGCTTCTTACATAAATCGTTATATCTCTTTCAAGTTCTATTTTCATGAATATTTTACTATACAAGGTATATATCGTAAGCAACATTGGTGTAAATATTCATCGTTATAGGGTTTCAAATTCAAAATATAAAAAATACTTAGTTAATAGATATTAAGTATAAAAATTAGTCCTCTTTAGGTACCATTTTCTCAAAAAGTCCGAAAGTTATTTTTATGAAACTTTGCACATGGTTTTTGTGGGATATTCCTGAAAAGTGTGGAAAGAAATGTGTATTTAGCTCAAACATTTCATCTTTTATAATATTTATCATTTGATAAAGAAATAATTTGAAAATTTCTATCGTGTTTCACTCACAGACGCCTTATAGTACCTAAGCAATGAACTTCGGTGTTAGGCACTAGAGTACGCAGTACAGCGTGTAGGCTGATTTGTAAGAGATAAAGTGTGTTACTAACTCTTTAAATTCAGTTGAAAGCTTTTAGGAATAAAGCTTTTAGACAGAAATCTTTTTCGTTGCTATGTAAATGGCTTGATGAATCTGAATAATTGAGGAATTAAAACAACCTCAAACACAAAGGGAACAATGGTTTCAGGCTTTGATCATAGAGTACACGTAAGAAGCTGATTTATCCCCAACACTTGCACACGAAAAGTCAGCCGAAATCATCAGGGGAGAAGTGAGATGCAGAGGTACAGTAGCTAAGCCGTCAGGTGGGGAAAGAACGTAGAAGCACAAGTGGTTAGATGTTTCCTGCTGAGCACTACCAACTAACAGGCACGCGTTACAGATGAACCGTTATGGTTTAAATTTCAGTCGGTAATACAGATTTGAAATGTCCAGTGTAGAGCCTGTCATTTTCAAGTATGTTTCTCATTTTTAGCGAGGAATGTGAAATTAAGTTGAGGCTCTTGTGCAACACAGAATATAGGAGAAAAACAGACACTACTCATCGCTGAGGCCGGTAACAATTTTAAACACAAGATAGTCGACTTGAAGTGTGCCGAATGGAGCCGACATGCAGAGTTGGTTCAAGGGGATTTTGAAGCCCCGTGCGATAATTTCAGGCGCCCCTCCCCTCCTCATCGCACACACAGATAAAACTTTATAGTATTTTGTTCGCATTATCTTCCCTCAAAAATGTCTTACTTTCGCCTATCCCGTTGTCCTATTCTGACAGTTTTTTATACGAATACGCCCCAGTACATGAAACGGAAGTGAAATGTTTGTAGAGTAACACATTTGGAGTCATTCAAAATTATGATGCGCTCCGAGATAAAGCGATATCCCCTGAGAAGTACATACGAACATGATACTGAAATAATACTTCTAACAATGGATTTGCACGGGAAAGTGGGCGACGTTTGTTGGTGAATTTCACCTTCTCGTCTGATTCTTGATAAGTTTTAAAAAGAGAGTTTCGAGACCAATGAGAATGCTTTTGTTAATATATTTCACAAAATTTTCGATTGATACGGTAAATAAGAAACTCAGCTTGTTGAAATCTTCAGTGTACTCAAGGGCACAAAAATCTACCACGTCACCACCATAATAATATTGGGTTGGTGCATAAGTTCGTAGCGTTTTTTCATAAGTCTAATAAACAAAGCAACTACTGATAACAGAGACCTTAATCATCAATAACATATTCTCCTGCATTATTTAAAACAGTCTGCCAACGTTGTAGTAACTTTTCGACTCCTTGACTATAGAAATCACGTGGTTTCGATGAGAAGAACTCGTGGAGCTATGTTCAGAGCTCGTTTTCTTTCGGAAAGGAAGTTGCTTGAAGGTTGTTCAATAGAGAGCGGAATAGGGAAAAACAGAAGGACCTAGATTAAGTGAATAATATGGATGTGCAATGACTTCTCAGTTCCTGTAGAGTGTTTTTTTGTCAGCCTAGCAGAATGAGGACGGGCGTTATCGTGGAGTAGCGTCACTTCACGTACGTTTCCTGGCCGTTGTTCTTGGATTGCCTGTGCAAGATGTCTCTGTTACTGACAATAAATGTCAACAGTGATGGTTAAACCTTGGGGAAGCAGTTCGTATTACACCACACCGTCGCTGTTCCAACAGATGCATAACATTATCTTTTGTGGATGCGCGCAAGTCTTTGTACAGGGAGTTGCTGCTTTGTTTGGGTTCGACCATTTCTTTCTTTTCCTTGTATTAACATAAACACACAATGGTTCAAATGGCTCTGAGCACTATGGGACTTAACATCTGTGGTCATCAGTCCCCTAGAACTTAGAACTACTTAAACCTAACTAACCTAAGGACATCACACACATCCATGCCCGAGGCAGGATTCGAATCTGCGACCGTAGCAGTCGCGCGGTTCCGGTTCAAAAATGGTTCAAATGGCTCTGAGCACTATGGGACTTAACTACTGTGGTCATCAGTCGCCTAGAACTTAGAACTACTTAAACCTAACTAACCTAAGGACATCACACATATCCATGCCCGAGGCAGGATTCGAACCTGCGACCGTAGCAGTTGCGCGGTTCCGGACTGCGCACCTAGAACCGCTAGACCACCGCGGCCGCCTACACACACTTTCTCGTCACCGGTAGCGATAAAGGATTTGAGTGGTTAGTTTTGTTTACGAGCCAGCTGATGCCACTCACTGATTCTTGTGATTTTGGCTTAGAACATGCGGTGCCCATGTACTCGATTTTGTAACCTTTCTCATTGAATGTAAATGTCACACGATGGTGGAATGATCAGAGTTCATCGCACTTCCTCGTTGTCGAGTAAACTGAAGTGGGTCATTGTGGATTAATGCGTTTAAAATATCTTCGTCAAACACCGAATATCTTGCTGAATGTGGAGAGTCACTAACGTGAAAACAATCCTCCTTAAAGCGAGAAAACCATTTTCTTGCCGATCTGTGTCCAATAGCATTATCCTCATACAAGGCGCAAATGTTTCTGGCCCCCTCCGATGCTGTCAACCCTGAACTAAAACAGAAGAATATGCTGTAAATGTTTCGAATTCATCATTCGGCACTCCATTTTCGAACGTCCACCATTCTACTCACTATCTCCAAATGACAATATGCAAACTAAAAGATCAACAGTCAACTACAAATAAAAAATGACAATTGATATATAAACCCATAGGAACCGGAATACTGACATGAAAAACAAAAACGCTACAAACGTATGGACCGTCCTAATAATTGTAGCAAATCTATTAGTTGTTTGTAAAGAAATGTACAGGAAACTTCTTTGCAGTAGTGCCCTTCATATGAAGAATACAAAAAAACTAATTGCTGAGTAGAACGTGTATTTTCAAAAAATGAATTTAGGTTCTATGATGCGACAGATAATCTGAATTTTATGAAACCAGAATTGCTAATCCGATCCAGTTTAGATCTCTCTTCTTCAAAATTTTGCAACTGCATGACATGTATCTGCCATTGTGGTTATCGTAGTTGAAATGTTGTACGTTATGAAAATACGAATTGTTCAGTGGAGAAATGTATGTGTGCGACTTCCGCGAGGAAAAATTCGACGGCGAACGATTCCTAAAAGCATCACGCTGTCGCAGAATGTGGAAACTTTGAGAGGCGGAATTATTTGTCCAAGGTTACTACATATGTTTTTTCGGCCTCTCATACAGTGCTGCCATAAGGCGCAATGAACCAGCAATTAAAGTATAAATTGCGCACAAAGTAAAATGTTTTGTGAAAGCACTTTACAGATCATTCGTATTCGGTGTATTACTTGTACGCTAATAATTTACTTTTCATCTAACATACACACAACACAACAAGACTTCACCATACTGGTATACAGATTTCTGAAGTAGCTAGCAGTTGCAAATGTAAAACAGTATCCTGATTTTTACCTACATGCATCAGAACTAAGAGGCTGAAGCTGATACTCCTCTAGGCAAGCAATTACACTGCACGAGTCACCACAAAGCCATTCTATTAATTAGTAAATAACTAACCAATCATAAAAGAATCTAACAAACTAACAAGTGCAATGTATTATCCCAGTTTTCGATAGTAAAAAATCGTCTCATCAGTACCAAACATATAATAAAACAGTAAACTGCCCTTGTTTTTACGTTTAATTGAGAAAAATCACATCAGAGATCTCTATAACATAAACAGAAGAAGGTTCATTAGTTTCTAGAGTTTTTAACTATCTGAAGGTTTGTTAGCATAGGTACCACAAGAAAACTATTAAACCAAAACTGAGCAAGACATTGCTTCGAGATTAACTTAAGAGGCAGTGTTTGTTTATTCAAATTTTGATGGTTGCAAGCTGGGATCTAAAATGAGCGGCCCCTTTAAAACCTGTTCAGAGAGGTTTCCATATAACCAAATATTGTGATTAAGTCTCATGTAATCACAGTAGGAAAATACGATCTGATAGTTGTGGCTGGCTATCAAAACTGTGTGTAGTGTAAAAGCGTAAAACAGGCGACTAGAGGCTCCAGTGTCAGAACCTTTCGGAACCCTTCATGCCCATTGCGTCGAAACTCACGAAAGTGTCAGATTTTATTCCAGTCGTTGCATCAAGGCCTACATTACAACAGCTTTCATTTAATTTCATACTCCTTGTTACAAAGGACCTCATTTGAGGGTGACTGTCTCAGTTCATCAGTCATCCCTAACACATGCAGCTCATTGGTTGTAACATGTAGGATCGCAAAGCAATGTTACTACCGTGTGATATTTATAGCACAGAAGGTGATCAGTGCTAGGCGCATGCACCTGTGATTTAGCAGCACTGGAAGACAAAAATGAAGCATTACCAACAAATGGATGCTAACGGAAGTATGAAGCTACAATTGGTAGGTCCCTGGCGTTGGAAGCAATGGCAAAGTAGAGGACAATCAATGCAAAGTGGTCTGTAATGAACCGATATGCGACAAAACCGAACCAAGGGCCCATTGGACAGCTATTCTTGTGCCAACTATACATGTGTATTGAAATACTGGATTTTTTTCTCAACTTCATATAATTTAATTTTACCAATGACTCATAATGCTGCCACGCGAATTATGACATTTCTAAATATTTCATTTCATAAAATGGAGCCGACAGTCGGTAAGGCGCCTGTGTGCGCTTCAATCATTCACCCTGACGAGAGCTGGTGTGGTGCAAATCATTCCAGAAAGTTTGGCTTTCAGGAACAAAAAATAACTTACGTACAAGAATATGTATACAATTATCTCAGAGGAAGGGTTCAACATTGGAATGGCTAGAAAGGAATAATTCAAATTATGCCTGGGACTGGAAAAAAGTATTACATTGTGTCACATTGCACACGAAGATCGATTCGTACAAAATGCCCTCTTATTTATTGTTGGGCTAAAAGGAAGTGCAGATTATGATTCTGGGATGAATGCCAGACACTACGAGGATTGGTTTAGGAGCGTTCTCGAAAAATTACCAAACAGATCTCCGATTGTTATGTATCAGTCTCCATACCACACAGTGCTAAAGCCCGTATCACGAAATCCATCTGTGAAATGGAGAAAGAATTCTGTTGTTAAACAGATGGAATGCGACAACGTAGAACTTCCATCTGTCCCTTCAGATGAGGAATTTACTAAAGTAGTCCTACTGGAACACGCGCGACCACACTTACCTTGTGGAAGGTACAGTATATTACGCTCAGTGGACAAGAAAATTAAACTTTTGTGGTTGCCTGTGCAACACTGTGACTTCAACGCTACTGGACTTTTGTATCAAGAACAAAATAGTAGTGAACAGGCGCTTATCTCGCGTTGCAACTAATGCAACTTATTTGTATGACCGCTCAGCCTCGCACACATTCCAGCTACTAACCGTAACTGCTTTACAAACTTTTAACTGAAAAACATGCGGATTAGAAGGGGGAAGACTGGGTTTAACGTCCCACCGACATCGAGGTCATTAGAGATATTCATTAGTAATGGCATACCACGCAATCAACGTAAGTTCAAGCGCTACAACCTTGCTTTCTCCGCTGCAATAGCTGCAACGGTAAGATCAATCACAATGTCTTGCGTTTGACATTACAGTGATAAAACGGCTAGTCAGAAAATAATGAAAATTCGCTTGCAAATAGAAAAACGTTGTATCTTTCAACCTCGCAAAGGAAGTTTTCTTCTACTTACGATTTGTTCTCAATGAGTCCTCGAAGTTGACATTCACAAAAAATGCTAAAAAGGACTCGTTCTCTTGAATATTACAGCTAATGTCGCCACCTTTTCAACTGTAATATAATATTCATACATCAACCGAAAGTAGACATTCCAGAAAGGTAGCTACAACACATTGATGTTTGTCATGTGATGTAACCAGAATATGAGTTCAGTGGATAACAGTTATTTGTATATGGCATGCTGAACTTTATATCATAAGCAATTCCCAGTCTGCTAAGTCGAGGCCGGCCGAAGTGGCCGTGCGGTTAAAGGCGCTGCAGTCTGGAACCGCAAGACCGCTACGGTCGCAGGTTCGAATCCTGCCTCGGGCATGGATGTTTGTGATGTCCTTAGGTTAGTTAGGTTTAACTAGTTCTAAGTTCTAGGGGACTAATGACCTCAGAAGTTGAGTCCCATAGTGCTCAGAGCCATTTGAACCATTTTTTTTGCTAAGTCAAAAATGCGTGACAGTCTAGTTGTGCACCTAGGAAAGTTAAGTGTGATGCTTCATTATGATCCCTCATTTAGTGACACTTTCAGTAACATCTGACTGATTAAGTTTAAATAATTCAACTATTAAAAATGAATATGTCTGTCATCAGATATTCGTACAGCAATATTGTTACTGCCTTGCGGTTGTATTTCATGTCAGAGTATTTGTAACAGATCATTGAAGTGTTTGTATGATTGTGGTTCAAGACCGTTTGAGGAAAGCTTGGACCTTTGTAAAGATGGCCATGTAGTGCCACTTCTGATTATCTCCTCATCATGATACCCTTTTTCTATACCTGAGCATCCTCAGTATTGATGTTGGTCTCTCTTTTATTTATTTATTTATTTATTGTTCCCTGGGACCAATTTAAGGAGAAGTCTCCACGGTTATGGAACGAGTCAATACATGAAATTATAACACGATAGTAGAAACAGATAAAAGGAAATATAAGAAACAAATTCAAACGACAAGTCGTAAATTTAAATAAAGAAAATCAACAATGTAACACTGGAATTTGCTTAATTTTTCAGCTCTTCCAGGAGCTCCTCGACAGAATAGAAGGAGTGAGCCATGAGGAAACTCTTCAGTTTAGACTTAAAAGTGTTTGGGCTACTGCAAAAATTTTTGAGTTCTTGTGGTAGTTTATTGAAAATCGATCCAGCAGAATACTGCACTCCTTTCTGCACAAGATTCAAGGAAGCGTATTCGACATACAGATTTGATTTCTGCCTAGTATTAACTGAGTGAAAGCTGCTAACTCTTGGGAATAAGCTAATATTGCTAACAACAAACGACATTAAAGAAAATATATACTGTGAGGGCAATGTCAGACTGTTGAATAGGGGTCGACAAGAGGTTCTCGAACTTACACCACATATAGCTCGAACAGCCCGTTTTTGAGCCAAAAATACCCCTTTCGAATCAGAAGAATTGCCCCAAAAAATAATACCATACTACATAAGCGTATGAACGTATGCGAAGTAGACTACTTTTCGTGTTGAACTGTCACTTATTTCAGATACTGTTCTAATGGTAAATAAAGCAGCATTTAGTTTCTGAACAGGATCCTGAACATGTTCTTTCCACAACAGCTTACTATCTATCCGAACGCCTAAGAACTTGAACTGTTCCGTCTCGCTTATGATATGCCCATTCTGTCTCATCAAAATATCGGTTCTTGTTGAATTGTGAGTTAGAAACTGTAAAAACTGAGTCTTACTGTTATTTAACATCAAATTATTTTCCACAAGCCACAAAATTATTACACGAACTATATTATTTGATACTGTTTTAATATTACACAAAAGATCCTTCACTACAAAGCTGGTGTCATCAGGAAACAGAAATATTTTTGAATCACATGTAATACTAGAAGGCATATCATTTGTATAAATGAGAAACAGCAATGGCCCCAGCACCGACCCTTGGGGAACGCCCCAATTAACAGTGCCCCATTGGGACTGAACATCACTACCACTCTCAATATTGCGGAAAATTACCTTCTGCTTTCTGTTCTTAAAGTAAGAGGCGAACCAATTGTAAGCTACTCCCCTTACTCCATAATGGTCCAACTTCTGCAGTAATATTTTGTGGTCTAAAGCCTTCGTTAAATCAAACAAAACACCTAGCGTTCACAACCTTTTATTTAATCCGTCCAAAACCTCAAAGAGAAAAGAGAATATAACATTTTCAGTTGTTAAACCATTTCTAAAAACCAAACTGTACATTTGACAGCAAATTATGTGAATTTTAATGCTCCAGTAACCTTGTATATACAACCTTCTCGATAACTTTAGCAAACACCAATGGCATAGAAATAGGTCTAAAATTGTCAACATTATCCCTGTCTCCCTTTTTATAAAGTGGTTTCACTACCAAGTACTTTAATCGGTCAGGAAACTGACCACTCCTAAAGGAAAAGTTACAGATATGGCTAAGTACTGGACTAACATACAAAGAACAATACTTCAGTATTCTGCTAGATACCCTGTCGTATCCATGAGTGTTCTTGGTCTTTAGTGATTTAATTATTAAGTCAATTTCCCTCTTGTCAGTATCATGAAGGAGCATTTCAGGTAACAGTCTCAGAACACTTTTTTCTAAGAGCGCTGTGTGATTCCCTGTTGGGAATAGGTTTCTATTTAGTTCACCTGCTATATTCAGAAAGTAATAATTAAATACTGTACATATATGCAACTTATCAGTAACACGGACATTCCCACTATGCACTGATTCTATATTCTCGACCTGTCTCTGCAGACCAGCCACTTCCTTTACGACTGACCATATGGTTTTAATTTTATCCTGAGACTTAGCTATTCTATCTGCATACCACATATTTTTTGCCTTCCTAATAACATTTTTAAGCACCTTACAATACTGTTTGTAATGGGCTCTGTTAAGAATATCTCCATCTAAATATATAATCATATTCTAAATCAACATCCACCTGATGACAATGACACTTGTTTTTAGGAAATTAGTGTGATGTCCAAATTTTCAGTGACAGCATTAAACAGTACAGAAATAAGTGAAGGTTTAGTATATCACAACTGAGAATCACTGTGCCAAACACATCACTGAAAAGCAAATGTTAAGCACTCGTATAGATTCATTTATCAAAAAATGTGTTCCAGTACATCATTATTCGGAGACACAAACACCTACTCTTCCCCACCACCCCCATCTCCACCATTTCCTCTCCCCTCCCTCACTCCCCCACATACTCACACACTGTACTGAACTTCCACAAAACCTTATGTCATAATTACTTCACCATCTTTTGATACATCACCATTAGGAAGTGCTACTGCAATGCATTAGTTGCATTAGTTACAGGTTATGGCAACCTATTAATAAGTACATGTATGTTGCCAGTTTGCAGTGTTTGTTTTTTTGCATGGACAATTAGCCTAATCTTTGCCAAGTGACCTGAAGTGTCTTAGTTGTAATGTCATTTCTTATACACTTAATTTCTTTCTGCATCATCTTCTTTTGATTTCTGGTTTCAGTAGCATCTCATTGGTATTTGGAAAATTTTAACTCTCAGTGGCAGTAGCAGTTCACAACACAACAATTGCCTATTGTGTGTTCACTGAGAGGATCCTCATTGTCTTCCTGCTACGATTCTGCCATCAATACTCAATTTGATAGTGCTTGATTGATAATAAATTCCACCTCTTGCAGTGACCAAGTAAATCACACTCCTTATCTCTTTATTGCTTTCAATGAAGCCCATCTTTTGTTAATTAGATTTCTTGACAACCTGATCTTAATGTATCCCTTGATTTGTTTGTGAGTTTGTTGAACTGCCAAAGTGGTGCCTCTGAATTCTTTCTTTTTCTTCTTTGAATGTCCAGTAAGTGATTGCTAGATGCTTTGACTGAACTTCAAATGTCTTTATGGAACAGAATGAAAGTAGAGTTCCCCATTTATGAATATTTGTTATCACTCACCTAATTGGTGGAGATCATCTTTATGTAGTAAACTTGAAAACTAAAATACAGGTGATTAAACCTCATAGACTTCAAGAGTCTAAAATACATGAGCATATGGCAATAATGCTAGGCTCATATTATGAATGATTGCTTGAAATTTACAGATGTGAGGCTATATAACTATAGATCAATAGCAATTGTCTACATATGACTAGGCTAGAAGATGTGTTCTATTTTACGTATTGGATATTTAGGCACATATTTCTACCCTTGGTATTTAGAAAAGCCCACCAAGAAATTTCTGGAAACTCAGATCTTAATATACTGAGAAAAATCATTAACTAAATAATTATTGTATTATTAGTATACATGTTTGGAAACAGACAAATCGGGACTACAGATCTAGGATACTGTATTTTCAAAAGGATGACATTTCAGTGTTGAAACGTTCTCATAGTCTTATGATAACAATAATTTTGAGTAAAGGCTACTTTTTAATTATGCAGTTTTCAGAGCACTGACGGTCATATAACAAATAATTATTAGCATGGGCAAATTTTCAGGTATACATGACTTTTAGAAATTTTAAATTTTAAGTATTTGCTTAAGTAAATTGTTTCTACATGAACTATTTTCACTGTTGTGATCAGTAACCAGCAAATTGTACACTGAGTGATAAGGTGTTGAAAATTGTAGCTATAAAAGGAATTTTGACATTACATAGATTAGGTATTTGAAAGAGAACAGCAAGGAAAAAAATATTATCTATATTAGAAGTGGTGTCATAGCTAGTGGAGCTATTCCTCTTCGTATGTTTCATGCAATACCAACATCAGGAAACCCGTTACACAGTGTCTGTATAGTTGTACCCTTTTTCATCTTTGTGAGCCAAATAGAGCTCCATGATCACTAATTTGTTTTGCTATTTCAGTGGGGCATGCCTCTTTTGCCCTGGTGACTATATCTCTTGTGTAGGAGCAGATTAAATTTTAATAACATATGACAATTTTTACTTAAAGTTGTATTTCCCTCAGAACTCATACACACCTAGTAGAGCTTGGACTGTGTCCTTTGCATTGCTGTCATATACTTGTCCTAAGATGCAACAATGTTAGGGTGACCAGATGCAGACATATTACAAAGAGGACAAACAGCTTCAAAAAGGAGGACAAATTTATAAAAAAGAGGACACGCAGAAACGTATGTTCAAATTTAATAAATGATATAATTATATGATGTAACACACATTTCTTAACTTTTATTGGTACTTCCCTGAACATCCAGTTTCTTGTAGAAGTGTAGGCTTGCTTAGCAAATAGGTGTAAAAAATACAGAGGAGAATTATTTTTAGTTATACTGGACCATCAACAGACCTTTAACAGATTCAAGTATTAACCTATTCCTGTCATCTGTCTATTGTGTCGTAATGAGTGAGAATACTAATTCTGCATGTACATTGTGCCCTGGTATACTGAAAATGTACTTGGCATGTTTAATAATTCTGAGTGACAGTCAACAGACTTACATTCACAAAAATACTTGGCCCATTTTTTTTTACTACAAGATAACGCACTAAATTCAGGATCATTACTATTCTACTACACTCTTCCAAAAATTACAGAATTGATTAAAACGTTTTACATCTTAAATATCAAAAGCTTTACATTTATCTTGCAAATACAAAATGCTTTTTTTAAATATCACTGTAGTTAACATCATTTTTAAGAGACACCCATTTGAAACAGAAAAAGTCATCAAACACACAGAGGCTCATTTTAAATATTCATGGCACGATTGATACAGCAACATAGCTTCCTCCTTTAAAAGTTTAACTTCTTTATCAAACTCTTCATCTGCTGCAATTTCCAGCTTCTATTTAACTTTCAGGAAAATGAATTTTTCATTTAATCGGTCCTCGGGCTATTTACAACAGAATCTAAAATTTCAGTCACTTCAAGCTCAGAATTATCCTCCTTTTCTAGTTGCAGAATATTTGAACTGAACACAGCCGTCAATGAATGCAAATACCATAAGTGGGCTTCGCTTAACATATTCTCAAAAAACTGAAACAAAGCGTTTGGTGACTTGCTTTTAGACAGAAAGTAGGAATTCAGAGAAGCATACATTTCCAGTACCCTTTCAATGGCTGGGGAAAGACACAAACAAGCACCTAGTTTTCACTTGAGACAGGACTTGTTCGTAATTTACCTCTACAAACTCGCAAAAAGAGTATAACTGTTCCGTTCTGCTTAAAGAGAAAAAATAGCTTTTAATTTTCACTATGACAGGCTCCAAATCAACAGAAAGATTGTCAGCTCCATGCTGAGCTACGTTATGTAAAATGTGATCGATAAAACTGACGATCCTGCTGCCATCTGTAGACAAGGTATATAAGAAAAGAGCAGTAGAATGGGAATAATAGCAAACATAATTTTATTATGATCAACTTCGCGAAGAAAGTGGACGATGTAAAAATCCACTTGGACCTCGGACAAACAGATAAAAAGGAGGACATGCCAGGAATTATCCAGATGGCTGGTCACCCCAAAGAATGTTATTGTCTACTGGTCACCAGTCACCCGATAAGAAACAAATACCCTAGCAATTGGTAGCTGCAGGTGGTTTCAGGTGGATCCCAGGATCCTCATATGTGATGTGACATACAGACCTCAGAACACGTATCAAAGTTGTTATGCATGCTCATATATGTGTTATGCCTGGAGAAGGTGGGACAAAGGGTGGACATCAGCAAAAGGAAATGGAGTTTTCACCATGTTGATTATGAAAAGAATCTTCTTCACATGAATTTGCAGAATTTGCTAGTTGCGTCATGCAACACTTCCACATGTGTGCCTGGAAAGGGAGAGTACCTGCCTTAACTACAAATGCATTTGATAACTGCATGGCAGATGTTTGTTGTAAATACCCAAATCATGGAATATTAGCTGGACGCGACTTTAACCTAATGAGTGTAGACTGGGATGTCTATGGATTCATTGTGGGATCTCTTAGCGTGGTTCTACGAAAAACTGATAATTCTGACCCAATATCAATGATGTACTTCATGCTCCAACCTCATTCTGCCACAAACAGATGCTTTGATATAGTACTGCAGCAGGGTGCATCTAGGCCCTGCTCACAACTGGTGTTTGTGTGTGAACAATGGGTGCAGCATGGGTTGCTTCATTGCGGAAATGGACATGTTACCAGCAGACGCCACTTGGAGCCTGCTAATACATTGGCAGGGTACTGTGAGAGCGGCTGCTACTGCGTTACCTGTAGCACGAGCTCTGCTGCCCATCATCTGGTCTGCTGCTGCTGCAATGCCTGCTGCCCTCTTGCCATGAACGCGCCACAAACTTTCGACCTGTGTACTGAATACTGCCACCTGGGTGGCCAAGTTCTGTATAAGGTGCTGTAGGTCGGTGCCCATTGCTGCGGCTGTTGGAGGTGTATGTCACTGCAGAGTGATAGTGGGGGGGGGGGGGGGGGGAGGTCAAGGGGTCATAGGCAGCTGTGTATGTGCTTGGTGCTGTTGCTAGTGCATTATACACCTTATCTACCAGGTCTCCTACAGTGCCCAGTTGCATGTCAGTTTGCGCAGTCTGCATCTGAGCAGGGGGAGGCTGTGCACCTAAATAGTGCCCAACAGTTAATCTGGAACCATGTCTGACTGCACGAGGCTCTGCATGTGGCGCAGGAACTGTGAAGGCCTCCGGTTAGTGTGTTCTTCTTGGCACAAGAGTTGCTATACTTGCTGCTCGTCGAATGACAAAATCTGGCATATCAACTCTTCCTTAAGCTGCTTGTAGGAAGATTAAATCCACAGGGAAGTTATTACGTCCTGTACTTTGCCCGTGTAACTCTGTTCCCGCTGGCTCACGACATGTCCAAATTTCACGAGGTGGCATGTGATATTATTGCTTAGGAAAACCACCTCCTCTTGGCTAAACCACATGAATGGGTCACAGGGCCAAAAAGGGGAAGCTTAACCAATACACATCCAGTGCTGGGTGCCACTCCAGCAGTGGCAGAAGGGCCTTGCCTGCAGCTTGCTTTCCAGGAACTGATTACATGCCAACAGCTCCTCTAGTTGCCTTTGGAGATCCTCCATGGTCGCCATTGCCCTATTGCACTAAGATCTCAGGCAAAAGGGGACACATGAAAGTACCAAGACATATGCAAGGAAGGAAAGTACACAGAAAACGAATAAATATTTCACTCACGATTCCTGGTCACTCACGCTGATGGAGTCTGTCACCAGGTGTTTTTGCCTGATTGTAATCATGTCAGGGTCACCACAGAAATGTGCAAAGAGTGGTTTTTCATTGCTTTCAAAACTGTCATACTTGAGCCAGCTTAATGCCATGCCCACGCACTAAGTCTAAGCTGTAACAATAATATATATATATATATATATATACACACTGAAAAACTCGTAATAATCACATTTAAATGTCTCCAAGGGTGACTGCATGGCCGTGGTGAATGGCTCGACCACTGATCCTGGAGGGTACACACTCCTCAGTGATCAAGCACACATGGCAGACTCGTGGCTGTGGAAGCACAATGGACACATGACCAACCGAGCATGTGAATGCATGTCTCACCGATACCATTTAATTCATGGGTGTAAGAAACACAGCAAACGAGCGGTGGCTGTCCAGTTTGCATGTGCAATGGTGCAGAGTATGCATTGTGCTCGACCCATGTGGACCATGACTCATGCAACAGAATAACAGTGTTGACGTCCATAAGGTATTGGTTGATAGCTCACACTGCTGTCTCTCTTTGTGTCTATGCACCCGTGGGGGCTGCATTGTTGCCGAACTACAGCCCAACGGTACTTCTTCTCAGGGGCACAAGCAGGCGAATGTCAGCCCATTAGGTGTGTTGTCTGTAATTGTTTTGCTGCCAGACACAGCAGTGGTGACAGCTGCCACATAGTCAAGCAGAATGTTCTTGATAGGTAACATTCCTGAAATTAACTGAATTTCAACAAGGCGATATAATCAGTCTGTGTTATGGAGAATGTCCCTGAAGAATTACTCAAAACATTGGTCATGAGACAACATCCCTGTATCATTACTGGTGTTAATAGCCCAAGGAAGGTGTGTGTCTCAGTTTTGGTTAGAAACAGAATATAGGATCAGACCTGGACTATGCATTGTATCAGGAGCCGTTGCTGATTGAATGGCATCTGCAGCAAAAACAATGTGCTGAATGATGGGCCATGAGTGAGACTGCTGATCATTGGAATACCTATCACACATCATTACCGTGCAGCCTTTCACCAACAGTATAGTGAAATAAACCACTAGAATAGCAGACGGTACAAGTCTATGTTTAGTAATAATGGAAGTTCCCTTCTTGGTGACAGTGACAATAAACACAAATATGGTGTTGACCATGAGAGCAAAAACTACCAGTCTGTCAGACAATGGTGTGCAGACCATATTCCATGCATTATGTGACAAATCATAGCCTAAAATGAAGACATATATGTGATATTAGAGGGAACAGAAAATAGTATAAGATAAATACAGAATACAGTGCCAGGAAAATGAATTCTTGTATGAGGACAACTGCATATTCTTCTTGCATTTCCCAGTATGCTCTCCCAGATGACCATCAACAACTCTAGGTAACATAACCAAGGGAGTTGCCTCACACTGCATATGTGTGAGACTTGATAGGTTGCTAACTTGTCTGTTCTACAATATCTGTAATTTGTCTTGACTAGTTGTGCTAACATTAGGAGTACAGTGGAACATTGCCTCTGAAGATGACATCCAATGTCCTTGTGATTGAATTCATCCACAACTACAGATTGGCACTGCAGGTGTAGATGCAAAAATTAGTGACCATAGACATATGACCCTGTGATGTTAATCATACAGAATATACATGTGGTTATATTGGTCCATACATCACTTTTACAAGGATATTGGACATGTCTTGGAGCTGCAATTTAAGAGCCAGAACAATATCAGAATAAAACTTACCCTCTTGTATTCCCATAGCTTCACGGTGTTCATTTTCCATAAGTGTATAATCCAGAAAGGTTGTGGAGCCTTGCTGGTACAGCAGGAGTTGATTGATGCCATTTATCATTTTCCTCTAGTTTTTTATGTAATATGGATATTCTTATACCATATTTTCGTGAGTGTTTGTGTGATTACAGTAGCTGGTTTTCACAGGGCCAGCTATCTGTAATGGCAGAGTGGGAGAGCCTCCACAGGATGGCCACCTGTCCTCAAAGGCAGCTCCTATTTCGCTACGCTGCCACCAACAGTGCTACGAAGTGGGTCGACCAGGTCTTCTCCAAAAAGAATGCTGTTGAAGTCATTAGTAACTGGTGTGATGAAGAAGGGACATTTGAAAAGTTTATTCAGCGAATTCTTGCTAAGAACATCCCTAAGAGAGTTCAACCAGTTAAAAAGCGTCCTAGAGAGCTGGTTCAGTCTCCACCACCCGTCGCGCACCAAAAAGCCTCCATGCCAAGAGCTGTACCACTCAATGGTTTGTTTCTTATTGTTAAGTATATATAATATTATATGCAGCAATTTATAACCTCTGTGGACTTAAATGTTACTGCAGTTTTCAATCTAGATTGTTGAGTAAATTTAACACCATTATATAAGCCAGGCAAAAATGAGGAAAATTATGTTATGTGCATTTATCTACACAGTTAATGTGTAGTAGCAACCTCCCAGGTGTAAAACTGTTCATATTGCAGAATAAATAGTATACTAGTTTTCAAGATGGGGATATGAGACAGTCTTATTTGTAATACATATGCTGAATTAAATAATGTTGATCAGGTACACTATCCAGCTAAAATGTGTTTCTTGTGCAGAATCAGAATATCATTGTTTCATAAAATACAAGTCAAGTCACTGGTCTAGTATACAGGAGACGTGTCACCTTATAATAATATTTGATTGTTCATGGAATGCGAAATTTATCATCATATAACACCAGTATCTGAATTTAATTTTTTTTCTTGAGCAAATGGTCAAGTCATCATAAAAAATTACGTCAAGAGGTTAAAAGCATTTCTCTACCAGAATGCAACATAACTTTCTTTTTGTCTATTCCATTTCAAACTTTTGAAAATTTGTGTCTTTCAGCTTTCTGCATGTTTGCATTCCCCGATATTGTTGGGTCTGTGCAGAAAGATGAACTCTGTGTGTAGGAAGCATGAAACTTTCTTTGTTCGTAGTTCCATACCATTGGCACAAGTTACTTGGAAGAAATAGTTCAGGATTATTATTTGTAAAGTGAATTGTTTCATATACGTACAATGAGGAAGCAGTTAGTATATATAGGTTTCTTGACAGTGATCAAGAAGTTTCTCTTAGCCTGGTATTGCACATGTTTCTTATAACTTTTTGTGTCAGCTTAATATGCTTCTTATGTCGTTAGCAAGCATAAAATTACATGATTTATCAAAAATGAATCATATCCACTCCTCTATGTTACCACAGATTTCTTCTTAATGACCCCATTTGTTCTGGAAATGCATTACATGTGAGGTACCTTGTTGTTTTCACTGCCCTGAGTGAAATGCAGAGAGTTCTGTTAGTTTTGACCGACCTGCACTCTTCTACAGATATCTGCCCAGACAGCAGTGTGTAGATCAAAGATGTGTTACCTTCAGGCTGTAATGAACTGTTGGCGAGGAACCAATGTTATGTTAATAACTGGTTCATTCACTATTTAGGAATGTCATATCTATTTATTTAAACAGAATGTGAGAAACTGCAAGTTACAAACTTTATCCACCATCTTTTGAACAAGACACATATTATTAATATATTTACAAAACTTATCTTGTGACTTTAGTAACAGATATCGTGTTAAGGATTCTCAAAATATTCTAGTACATTACTGCTGCACAAAATTAAGTTTTGACTGTCTGCATCAGAACACACATCTGTCCATTATGACTGACCCTTCTGATCTGATTAAGAATACAGGGTACTTTTCTGGCTCAATGTTATGTAAAAATCAACACCTGTTTCTTTCAAGCACTGTCTATAATGTGTGTGTTTTACAGAGTTTTTGTTGATATCAGGTAATGTAGCACACTTTGTAAACAAATTAGAAGTCTTTTGAATATTTTTGAACCTGCTTATAGTTATTAAAAAATCACAAAGAAGTCGATGCATTTTTTTTTTTTTTTTTCGTCAAAATGCTTCTTCAAATTGAGATACCATTTAATCCAATGCTATACATTTGAAGGAGAGCAAATTTTTACCAGAATTGCATGACATGATGGCTTATGTACTAGGCCTATTTAATTCCACCTATCATGTAAATTAAAAGGATAAAAAATATGACAGCTTACATTTTAATTTTTATAATTTTTTTCCTAAGAAAAATGTTATTTTTTCTATAATTTAGTTGCTTCTGCAATAAAGCTTAGGTCTACAACATAAATATCGACTATTGCAAGCTACAGAAAAAAAATAGGGCACTGCTTTATAAACTTTAGGAAATATTTGTACCTGAATTCTGAAAAATACAACTTGCGAGAAATTGCGAATGAAGATAGAGTCCAATTAATGCCTCAGAACATTCATGAAGCATAGTCTTCATCCTGTAGCATTTCTTCATCTTCATGCTTCCTCTTAGCATTCCTTTCAACACTTTTTGCGTCTTTGATAAATTGAAGAGTGAATCTTTCAGCTTCATACACCTGTTGTCTGTCACACACAAGCAACTGATCTTCCACACTAGAGCCACATTTTATGCCTAAATTTCTCAGGACTTGCAACCTTCCTTTCACTCCATCATTGAAACATATCACAGCCTCTAGTACACCAACTTTTAATGTATTTAGTCCTACAAAAACATTCTTGGGTAATCTTTCCCATTTGCAGTGGTTGAAACTTTCATTTGTGTTCTGAGTGCCCCCATGAAGACATTTACTAAGCAAAACAGGGTCAATCATGTCTCTAAAAGTTGGTTTTATTTCATTCATAACAGGCTCAGGAAGATAATGCTTATGATAGTATATTTGACCACTTCCTTTTGCTTTCTGGTAACCACACCAAGAATCTGCTCCTTTATGGCAATGTCTGTGAGCAGGGTGGTCATCTGTGGACAACTTATGAAAGTCAGTGGCCTGGACAGCTTTTCTCATTGCTGTAACATCATTCAGAGGTGCAGTTCATCTACTGGCCAGTCCATAATAACTATGAAGAAAGTCTATTTTAGTTTCTGTCCGTCTGACTCGGCCAGACAGAGATTTTCCTTCAGATAGCAACTTTCCTTTCATTTCTCTTTGTAGCTTCCTCAATCTAGCACCCATACTCTTTTGCACATGTCCACAACACTCCAGTTTTGTTACTAAGGTATCACCATAAACACTGAACTCTTTAATTTTATTTAAATCTTTAGAGTCCCCATCACCTAGGTACTTTGTATATCTAATGTTATAAAGGAGCACCGACCCCCGAAATATTTTTAGAGCTCCATCACACTCCATACCTACACTGGAACCATCATAGTTCCTAGAACATTGATGTTCAATATGTCCTTCAGTGTTACAATGGCAGGTGTGGCACTACTTAGATAAGCACTCAACATCAACAACTTTTCCGTTCTCCAGAGAAGTAGCACTTACAACACCATTCAAGGAACGATGTCCTCGACATTGCCATGTCCCATCAAGTGCAACAGCAAGGTCCTGGTTCGACTAATATTTACAAAAAATGGCTCTGAGCACTATGGGACTTAACATGTATGGTCATCAGTCCCCTAGAACTTAGAACTACTTAAACCTAACTAACCTAAGGACAACACACAACACCCAGTCATCACGAGGCAGAGAAAATCCCTGACCCCGCCGGGAATTGAACCCGGGAACCCGGGCGTGGGAAGTGAGAACGCTACCGCACGACCACGACTAATATTTACAGTTTCTTCTACTGCATGCTTCATAGATGCTTTAGACACAACTGTCAAGGCACCTAAGAGTATTTTTATGTACTTGCTGAACCTACTGAGAGGAGGAGGAAGGTCCATCAAACCATAAAACGCTTGAGCAGCCTTTTTTCCTTTTCCTGTTGCATGCATTGCATACACTAATTTCAAATTAAGATCATATGAATTATGCGCAATGTTCTAAGTCATTTATGACGTAGATTTATTGCAGGATCTACACAGAACAACTAATTTTGACGCTAAACCCTCCCTACTACTTTGTTGTTCAGTTATTTCCAGACAGCCTGGACCATCACATTGTTCACAGTTTGTCACTTCCTTCATCAAAGAAGATAAGATGCCCACATCAAAAACAATAAATCCACTACAATCTGCATTATTGTGAACACAAAAATTTTTGATCACCAGGAGGTGTGACATGTAGGAGTTTCTTTCCTGGAGAACTGATACATAGGTTACTTTCAACAGTGTGGCTTGCTTTGTTTGTGAACTGGTTACCACGGAATTTCCTTTTATTGAATTTCTTGATGTGTAGCATAGTTTGTATTTATTGCACACCAAAGGATAGGTACTTCCACAAATATATGTAGCACTTGGGCAACAAACATTCAGTTACTAGTGAACAAACTGCTTAAGCAAAACATAAGTAAATACTAGCACAGATAATCATTTACAGACAGTAGAAACCTGCACTGTTACCAACATATGCAATGTATCATATGTGTAATAACTGAAAACAGAAAGTTCACACTTCTTTTCGAAATAATACTGGTTTCTGTAACAGAAATAAAGGGGGCGTGGTGGCATACATGGCTGTAACTTTAAAATTTGGTATATATAGGTCATTTTTCATTTGAAACCCTATAATGTATATATCAATGTAACCAGGAAAGACTATAGAATTTAATAAAATCATAAAAAATGTCAGTTTTTCCACCATTGATAAGCACCCTGTATCCTTAACACTTTGCAGAACCTGCATTAAAAAAAACATAACTCTCCACAATAGACACAGATCTGTCTTCCATGAGTATGAGTACCCTTTTCAGTAATGTGCATATAAATTGTGATATTACTGTCTGTGTATATCAAACGAAAGCGCTGGCAGGTTGATAGATACACAAACAAACACAAACTTACACACAAAATTCAAGCTTTCGCAACCAACGGTTGCTTCATCAGGAAAGAGGGAATGAGAGGGAAAGACAAAAGGATGTGGGTTTTAAGGGAGAGGGTAAGGAGTCATTCCAATTCCGGGAGCGGAAAGACTTACCTTAGGGGGAAAAAAGGACAGGTATACACTCGCACACACACACACACACACACACACACACACACACACACACACACACACACACACACATAGCCATCCGCACATACACAGTCACAAGCAGACATTTGTAAACGCAAAGGAAGGTAGGAGGCGCATCTCGAAACTCTTTGCGTTTACAAATGTCTGCTTGTGACTGTGTATGTGCGGATGGATATGTGTATGTGTGCGAGTGTATACCTGTCCTTTTTTCCCCCTAAGGTAAGTCTTTCTGCTCCCGGGATTGGAATGACTCCTTACCCTCTCCCTTAAAACCCACATCCTTTTGTCTTTCCCTCTCCTTCCCTCTTTCCTGACGAAGCAACCATTGGTTGTGAAAGCTTGAATTTTGTGTGTATGTTTGTGTTTGTTTGTGTATCTATCAACCTGCCAGCGCTTTCGTTTGGTAAGTCACATCATCTTTGTTTTTAGATATATTTTTCCCACGTGGAATGTTTCCCTCTATTATATTCGTGTCTGTGTATATCAATACATCTGTACCCCCCAACTACCCCTTCCAATCTGTTTAGGCAGCTACACTACGTTGCTTGGGATTAGGTCTAGGTGGGTCTTTGAAGACAACCCAAAGGGCTTCATCTGCCTTTTTGTTTAGTTTTTGTTTCTAGTGTAACATGTAATTGTGACTTTTGAAATTATTAGGTGATAGCTTGCTATTTAGAGATACGTATTACGGGCTGTTGATGAAGTTTAGTGCTCCATTGTTAAAATATTAATGAAAGAAAGGTAGCATTTTGTTGTGCAGCCCTCAAATGTTTCAGTCAGTTACTTGATAGACTAGAAATATGGCAGTTTTTCCCATGAGAATAATACCATCTCCTACTGGTACCTCACATCATTGATTACGTCATATGTGTAATGCTGCAACCTCTGCAGCACTGAGGAAAGAAACTTGGAACTAGATATGATGGGTACTAAAGCTGTAAATATCACACATCCCCTTCCTTCTGAGATTTCCAAAAATAGGGATGTTCTCAAAGACAACATTCAGTTTGGAAATAAATAAACTTAATGAATTTTGAATAAAGCTGAAAGTGAGTATCTCCCAGTAGCCATGCTATCCCATTAACCTGATATTCAGATTCAATTTTTTTTACAAATAAATTCATTTGTCATCATTAAGTAATGATCATTAATAATTCTGTAATAAGAACATGTCATTCTTTCTATAGCCCTTACACCATGAATAACTGAAAGTTGACACATCTCTCAGTACTGATAATAATCCCATCTTCTCAGCATCCCGTTAATGCATTATTAATAGTTATAAAATGTGAATTATTCTACTCGCATAAGTTGTGAGCAGTATATTGTTTCACTTAATGATGTGTGATTTTTATTAGAAATAGGTATATTATGAAAATACATTGTAAAAGAACTTTTGTTACAAGAATTGCTCTACGATCAGCACATTTCCTTCCTTTGAGTTACTTTTTAAAGAAAAACACTTGCCAGAATGAAATTATCACTCTGAAGCGGAGTGTGCGCTTATATGAAACTTCCTGGCAGGTTAAAACTGTGTGCCGGACCGAGACTCGAACTCGGGACCTTTGCCTTTCGCGGGCAAGTGCTCTACCAACTGAGCTACCCAAGTACGACTCACGCCCCGTCCTCACAGCTTTACTTCTGCCAGTACCTCGCCTCCTACCTTCCAAACTTGGTCCGGCACACAGTTTTAATCTGCCAGGAAGTTTCATATAAGCACACACTCTGCTTCAGAGTGATAATCTCATTCTGGAAACATCCCCCAGGCTGTGGCTAAGCCATGTCTCCGCAATATCCTTTCTTTCAGGAGTGCTAGTTCTGCAAGTTTCGCAGGAGAGCTTCTGTAAAGTTTGGAAGGTAGGAGGCAAGGTACTGGTAGAAGTAAAGCTGTAAGGATGGGGCGTGAGTCGTGCTTGGGTAGCTCAGTTGGTAGAGCACTTGCCCGCGAAAGGCAAAGGTCCCGAGTTCGAGTCTCGGTCCGGCACACAGTTTTAATCTGCCAGGGAGTTTCAAAAACACTTGCGTTATTCAGATGTCTTTAAACTCTTATCACCACTTACATGTCGGTGCACTGCCATCTGTCACAAAATTCAACACTTCATTACAACCACATTGCTTCTCTCTACAGTATGAGTGTCTTACTCCTTGTCACTTATGTGTTATTGTTGTCATCAACATTGCCAGTGGATCTAATTTCATGTGTACTTAGTATACCTGTCTACCTGTCTACCAACAGTTATTCTTACAATGTATTCTGCCACTGAGTATGTTTCTCATAGTTAGATCTTTGCTTTGTTTTTCTATTACTTAAGTTAAGTGCATAACATTATTTTGTCTACTTTATCTCATGTGGGCTCATACCCAAATATTATCATCCCATGTTTATGTCCTCTGTGAGATTGTCATAATTTTATGTTGTGTTTCATCCATGTCAATAGTATGTGTCTACTTCATCATAACAGTTCGTTAACAGTTTTTAGAAACCACACCACCTATAAACATCCTTTTTCCCTTTCCCTAAATAATTGTACAATGGTTAAGTGGACAAATTTTGTTCAAAATGATTAAAGTGGAATAATTTTGCATAAAAGTTGAAACACAATTGTCCACATCAGGCACATGCCTGTCTCCCATGACTACCCCTATATATCTGATTAGCACTTTACTGAATGTATATTAAAACTGTAATATTACTGAACAGACCCAACAACATATCTGTACCCCATGATAAGACAGTACCACTCTTTCACTTTGGAGCCTGGTCTAGGCAGAGCTCCAAAAATACCCAAAGAGCTTAGTTTGCCTTGTCACTTAGCTTTTGGTTTTAGTTTTACATGCATTTCTGAGTTTCAAGATAAGTAGGTGATAACTTGTTATTTAGAGGTACCTAATCCAGGATGTTAAGCTAGTTTAATGCACCATTATTAAAATGTTAATGAAAGAAAGTTAGCATTTTAACACACAGCGTCAAAGTATCACGCAGTCATTCTGATAGACTACAATCCTGGCAGTCTTTCCTGTGAGGAAGATACCATCTGCTACACATACCTCACACCACTTATTATGTCATATGCATGATGTTGCAAAATCTGCTGCCCTGAGGAAAAAATCTTGGTGCTGTATATGATGACTGCTAAAGCCTAAAATGTCACCCTAGCATTTCGCCAAAAGACAGTACCATTTCTTACAAATGCCACAGAGTAGCTATGGAACACTATCTTTTTGTGTCTATACCAGCTACATTGGCTAAGACTATCATAGCAAATGCCAAGCTGTTTAATTTATTTTTCAGATAGTCTCTGTGTGACGTCAATGATATATTTATATCTGTGTTCATAAGTATTTAACAAGTTGTGCTTAGTTCAATTCCTTACTTCTGAGCACAGAGTGGATACCACTTATTTTTTCTTAAACTACCCTAGCTGTGTTTCTGAAATATTTAGTTATGGGCTATTTTATTGTTTTGTAGGGTCTTTATGACATTTTCAGAAATTTCTTCTGCATTTTAGTTTACTATCAATGCTTGTGTCATCAGCAAATAAAACTGAATGACTATATTTATGGGTAAGTCATGTGCATAACAAAAAGAGAGAGACTGGGCCTAAATTGAGCCTTCTGGTTCCTCCCTGTAAAACAGTTCTCCATTTCGAGTAATAATTTCCTTTACTAGATATTATTGCAACCATTTGCTTTCTCTCTGTCATATATTACCTACACCACTGTAAGACATTAACCACAATTCCATATTTCATCATTTTATGTAACAGTAATAACTTTTCTGCATAGTCGAGCAGTTTCAATAAGTCACAAAAGATTCTTGTAAATTTCTGTCGTTTATCTAAAGTGAAACTAAGAAATTCATTGATGGCATAAACTGTACTTTTGTCTGTTTTGAAGTTTTGAATTTGAATTGCAATGATTGTACTAAATATTTTGAAAACACATAAAGAAGGGAAACTGAATGATAATTGCCCATATTTTCTTGGGAGTCTTTTTAAATATTGGTTTCACTTCTGGGTATTTTGGAAGGTCTGGAAAGTAGTCTTCTTCACATGGCTGACTAACTATTTTGGCCTGAGGTTGTGCTAGCACATTTGAAGTTGTTTTAACAACTTTCATTTTTAGGGATTAATATAACTTTTTCTACATATTGTTCTGTTGCTTTAACAACTTTAATTAGACTCCTCAGTCTTGTTCTGACTTGAGCCAAACAAATGTAGGGGACAGTGTTATACCTTGAGAGTAGTGTATCTAAGAGTACAGGATGTTTCTTGGTCAGTGTTTCAATTTAGTGATTAATTTTACAATCAAATGAAGGAATTCACGATATAGACTGCCATAAGCAGTTTCTGACTTTTTAACAATTTTTGTTGTGAAACATGAGATTGTGTTTTGTGCAGTATTTCAAAATATTGTTAGTTCTCCACATTTAAGTACTATGTAACATATAGAAGTTATTGGCAAGATGTTAATTCTTCAGTTACAGAATTTTGTTGTGAGTAAAATTCCATAAAATTTTAAAACTAGTTATATAGTTATTCATGTTAAAGACATACTTTGTCAGCTGTGTAACATGTTTTACCTTGAAATAGAAGAAAGTCTTCTATCCTAGAACTTGTGGTATTTGGAAATGAACATTCTTTCTTTAATGTCTTCTGCTTCAAAATTTATTTGGCTTGTAGTTTGTCTTTGATTTCATTTACTGATTATGGATATGTAGTAGAATAATAATATATTTCAGACATGACACAGAGTCATGCAAGAGACTTGCAGCCATACTGAAATGTATGGAAATTAAAACAAAGTGCTGGTAGGTCACCAGTAACGCTTAACACATGTTAGTGGAATTTATTTATTACATTACACATTCACATGTAGCTCATCATTAATTTGTTGTCAAAAAATATATTATGAAAGATCTGTAAGCACATGGTAATCCACATCTAGACAGAATACAGAAATATATGTCAAACACTTGTACATGGTCACAGCCAGTCACGGAATATTTTAGGGAATTGGTTTAAAAAATTTATTTCAAAGGTCCAGTCAAATCTTTACAAGTTTTCTCCTAGAGCAACTTACACTGTGCCGACGTGACACAAGTTGCCTGTCTTTCAAAACCGAGGCAGTTCTGTCCAGTTAAAGCTGCTGTGAAGAGATGTCCTGAGGACTCTGCTGAAACTGCTAGCCAATTCACACCATTGATTTTACCCAATAGTGTGTGTGGGATACAGGTTAGGTGTGTGGACGCTGGAGTGTTCTGCGGTTGAGAACACAGTTGCCTCTTTCTCTCGTAATCCAGACCTCGAGCAGAATAGATGTCTTTTTGGAAGGCAGAGCCTCTGGCTCTGCTTTTTATGAATGGCCACCAACATAAATTAACATGAACTGGTTCGTCTTCCATTGCCCATTGCAATTAATTGATCAACCTCCTAGACTGGCCTAGACCTGGTAACTTCTGACCCTAGACGCACCCCTTGCACATATATCCTCTTTATTGTACCTAATTTCCTGTTTTGTCATTTAACGGCAGCCCTGGATGCCCACTCTCAAATCCTGGCCGCTCGACCTCCTACACACTGTCATCACGAGGCATATGTAACAACCTTCTGCCCCCTTCCCTGCCCGTATACATTAAAATTGGTGACCAGAAGTGGGATCATATGCATTAACACACTATAGTGTAGGTAGAACAAATGATACGTACCAAGTAACAAACTTGATGGAATAATTTAAGCAGAGACAATGTGGCAAATACAAAATTGAAGTTATTATTTACTAGCACCAAGTGAACAAGAACAATATCAGTACATATCTGAAGGAAATACTGCCAAAAATTAAAATTAACAACTGAACACAAAAGATAGCTTGCCAGCCAGTGAAACTGCATAAGCACATAGAAGAAATTTTAATTTTTATTTAGATTTATTCATTACATTTGACTGCAAAATGCTGTGATTAATTCCAAAGAAATCAAGGAAACAACCATATGATGGTGCATGACAACCAACAAATAAATAAGGAAAGTAACTAAAATGGTAAATACACTGTTATGTAATCCATTACCAGATGGTGTTAAAAACAAATGACCAAGTACAAGCTGTAAAAATATTTGTGTAAAAATACTTTACAGAGTAATAAAACTGATAAAACAACGTGACTCTGCTAAAATATAAATGAACACAGTTATGTGTTACTTCCCCATATGCATGAAGATGTGTGTTAAAGGGGTGTTAAAAAAAGAAATGAGCCGGAGATATAATTACAGAAACCAGTATCTGTATGTTAGAAGTATTGCCCCTGGCTGTTTAGACGCTTGTCCCACTGTGACACAAGGCAGTGAATGGCTGTCCCATAAAATTTCCAGGGCTTCAATGTTACCCAGTTCTGCACATACAGCTGGAAGTCGTCGTCCAAGGTGAATTGTTTGCCCCTCAGAGCCTTTTAAAGGGGATAAAAAATGGCCTAATCATATTGAGAGAGGTCCAGATTGTATGGAGGGTGGCTCCCCATTTCAATTTCTGCAGAAGTGCCGTGACTGTGTTGGCCATATGATGCTTTTCATTGTCATGGAGCTGACTGACCAAACAGGTGAGACTGGCTGGTCATTTTGATTTGATCCCTTGGCAAAGGGTGGTCAAGGTTTGCGAGTAACACTGAGCATTCACTGTTGACCTGTGCTGCAGGAAGTGAATCGGAAGGGGACCATCTTAGTCAAAGAAGAATATCAGCAGTACCTTTCCTGAACTTGTGTGAATGGCGATGTCAAGCTGTACGTGCAGAACTGGTTAACATCGTGGACCTGGGAATTTTATGCACAGCCATTCACTTCCTTGTGTCACAGTGGGACAAGTGTCTCAACAGCCAGGGTCAATACTTCTAACATACAGGTACTGTTTCTGTAATTATGCCTCTGTCTCATTTCTTTTTGAACTCCCCTTCTTCCCTTTTAGAATGTCAGAAACAGTATCATCTATACAAATGCATACCAAAAGGAATACTAATAACAAAAGATGCAATAAAGTAGAAAAATAGAAAAAGTATCGTAGACATTATTATTAAAAAATTACAATGGTATTAAAAATGTTATTTTATTTGTAATAGAAAGAAAAGATGAATAAAAATAAAATGTTTATTATCTAATAATTGTTAAATAATTAAGCATGAAAGGAGATGGATTAATGAACCACCAAATTGTTAAAAATATTTAAAAACCAGTGTCTGCACTTGCCACTCATTGATGACATCGAGACTGGATTAGTGATGCATATTTATTTCCAACTCTTCAAGAATTGTTGCAGACCGGCAGTGGTTGAACCTGGGACTCCAGATGGCCAAGCCAAAGCTGGGACCCACCGCTCCGTATTTTGTCAGGAGGCCGAGCAAGTTCAATAGTGTCAAGGGGCAGTGTAGAGGGATAAAGTGGTATTCGGAAGTATTACTTTATTCAGCTAGTTTACAGAAGCATAATTTCAGTGTGCCCCCTGCACTCTGTTCCACGAGTCTGACCATCTCAGCGCTCCTGGACTGCAGACACTGCTGCTGCGGTCATCAAGGCTGCCCGACAATGGAAGTCAGCCGTGCTTGCCCGGCCCCCGCCCGCCGAGGCGTAGCTACTGGTGCCACTCTACTGCTTGCGATTCTGGAGACTGTTACAGTCCCTGGTCCCCACCGTCCTCCACCCTGTTTGGCCTGCTCTGTCTGACCGTGGGACGAAGGTGGTTGTACTGGTCGCCCATGGCCCTTGGTCACTGCTGCTCGCAGGACAGGACTGCACTCGAACCTGTGCCCTCCTGACGCCATACTGCAACTTACCGCTAGTGGTGCTTGCTGGATGGGAACAACCACTGCTTTCCCTAATGCTGTTTCAGCACTGCAGCACCTCTCGCAGCGTACGCCTTGCCTGGACCCCAGTACACCAGGTGGGAAGCGAACGTGGCTTGTCCTGGACCCGCTGCAGACCGCTGTCACTGCCCTCCTTCAGGCACACTGTGCAATCTCCAAGTACGCGGCTGCCATTCTGCCCCACCCTGGTGTTGTGTCCCCAGAGGTGAATACAGCCCGAACAAGTACATAGAAAAAAGTACAGATTTACACAGAATATTTACAACATCGCTGCCAGACTGGCCCCTATAAGCATAGACTAGCATAGGTCCGTTCCAACTCTCGGCTGACCTGGCACACCCCTCTCAAGCTAAAAGTGCCTGACTATTTATATTGCTTTTTCCCTTGCTTCTGACATAGCGTCAGAGAGAGACGGAAACTATGGCAGGGGTAAATTCCCATATGTCAGCCAGTTACACATCGCCACTCCCGGCTCTGGCCTACTGCCTCATCTCATACATTAGAATAACTTAAAGCAATGCTGCAGTTTTCTGCTTCACTGTTGCTCCACTCTAAACAAATCATACGTGCAATGTGCTTTTACAGCTCCGCGCGAAGTTTACTCTGCCTACTCGCTGCCGACTATTACCGCACACTGCCAGCAGCCCCAGACTTCATCACCCAACTGCGCCTTTACTGAATTTAAAAAAAAATTACCCTTTCCTACAACTAAGAGTAATACTAGCACAGCACACCTCCCTCCTTTCGACAAGATTCATCCCTAATCGAAATATAACTGCCGTGGCCTGTGGCTGCGTAAACATACCTTGTTCACAAAACTTATATGCTACAGACTAAAACTAACAAGAACATAAAAACATTAATGCTACACCTATACACTGTTTACATTGGTTACCCATGCTATAGGCAACTGATGTGTTAGCACCTCCTCTACTGGTGCACAAAGCTATACTCAAGAAAAATAGAAAAACAGTACAGCTTGTTGCTGAAATGCTCACTGTCATTATTCTGTCAGTGCAATGCTGTTGTAACGTTTGAACAGGTTCCAATACTTTATTAATCGTGACAGATCCTTCCTGTGCATTAATAAAGGAATGCAATGTTTCCAAAAACTCTGGATTTAACGTGTAGTTTAAATATGTCAGATTCTGCATTGGTAATATCTCCAGAACCCCTTCTGTATAAAACAACATGCTCTGTAACAAATTTAAAGCTGTTTCACCCATACGTGATGCTGGAAGACAGAAATCCTTCCCCACAATTTCACAAACCATACCATTTATAATTATTCCACTCTCCCCCCAGTTACAACCTCCTTATTTTATCTGCTCTCTGATTGGTATAACAAGTGACCATCACCCATATCGGCATAAATACCAAATATGACCAATGTCTCCCTACCTTCTGGAAGTAGGAATGTGTCAATAATACCTCTTTCTTATTATCTGAGCCGTTCGTAATCTCCAGGAACAATCCAACTTCGCACATACTACTATCCAAAACAACTGGTTGATTAGGGCAATTCATCACTGGTCCTTGCGTACAATGCTCCAACCCCGCCAGTGGTAGTACTCCGTGAGCTTCTCTGTTCGCCGAAATAAAAAGTACGTCTTGCGTCCTAATCTGCACCCATTTCCCAATCTCCTTCCATTTCGCAGGGTATGGATGAATAGTGTAACACTCATAACATGAATCAACTCCGACTACTGGAAAATTGGCAGTGAGGTAAACTCACACCCCTATCAAATTCTCTGAAAATAGTCTCCGCTATACAATGACAAAACTAAAAGAACAAACAAGAAAAACGCAACTATTATCTGGCCCACCAAAACGCAAAAAAACACAAGTTATCCCTTGATACAAAAACACAAAATGTAGACATGCCATACATTATTACACATATAATAATTTACTCCCTCTGTGACCATAACCCATACGGAACATTATGCGTCTGCTGTTGTCCCTCTGCCGTGACTTTCTTTTTCCGTTTTCTTTGCCTAGCCTCTGCAACTGGGTCACTTCTTTGTATTTGAGATAATCTGTCCAACATTCCTTTAAAAGGCATTACTGTACTTATGTGGATAATGGATGTTTTTGTTGGCAGCTACACGTTAACATTTACAGGCGAAGTCATCTCCATGACCTGGTATGGTCCGTGGTACTTTGTCAAGTATTTTTTTTTCTTTCCCTTGGGTGTATATGGATTTGTGATCAGTACCCATTGACCTACCCTGTACTGTGTTAAAGGTCACAACCGCTTATTCTGTTCTTGCTACCCTTCCAACGCTTTCGTATTGGCCTTCTTTACCCTCTTCCAGACTTTCTGTGTCTGTGCATATTTCCTCACTGTGTCTCCTTTAGCTACCGATTCCAGACATAGAACGTCAAATGGTGATGTCATCTTTCTTCCATAGACCACCTCGAACACTGACATTCTGACCCGCAAATGCATCTTGGTGTTATAACTCAGTATAACATATGAAAGATAAATGTCCCAGTCATCATGGTTTCCATTCACATAATAACTTATGAAAATGTATTATGTACTCCCTCCATTCTCCCATTTGCCTGCAGATGAAATGGACTGGTCCATAATTTTTTAATCCTCAGTAACCGACACAACTGTGTCATTAATTCGGACATGAAGTTCGTTCCCTGATCCGTAATTACGGTATCAGGCACCCCGAACTTCAATAACCAGTTATTGACTAAAGCTTGTGCTACTGTACTTGCCTGTTGGCCTGGTATTGTGACCATGGCTAGAAACTGTGAAAAGTGATCAATTATAGTTAAAACGTAATGATTCCCTGCCGGTGTTTTGTTGTATGGCCCACAGATATCTAGCCTGATAAACTCGAAAGGTTTCGAAGCCTCTGGTAACCATTGCAATGGAATTCTTGTACACATCACATCCGCTCGCTGCGCACACGGTACACAGTTTGCTATGTATTGTTCCACATCCCTTCTCTGAGTAAGCCACCAAAATTGTTGTGCTACTCGTCTTTCCATTGCTTGATGACCCTCATGCCTGGAAGCTCATGATCATGGGCCTGTTTTAAGACTTCCTCTCTCAAACTCTTTGGTACCACTACCCGTGGTCCACACCTGGTAACTCTACACAACAAATTTCCCTCCACAATGAAATGTGATTGAGTTCTAAAACCCTGGCATTCCTCATCCTCTGCTTGTGCCCTTTGCCATTCCGCGACACTCTTACCCATTACTTCTAATGCGTCTAACTTGCGACTTAATGCATCTGCATTCCAGTGTTTCCTCCCTGTCTTGTGAATTACTTCAAAGTCAAACTCACTTAATTGTAGAGCCCACTGTGTTAACCAACTAGAAGGATCCTTGAGTCCCAGTAACCATCTCAATGCTGCGTGATCTGTCACGACCTTAAACTTCCTACCATAAAGTTAACAACGAAAATATGTTATTCCATATATTACAGCTAACACATCCTTTTCCATTGTGGAATAATTCCACTCTGCCCTATTTAACTGTCTCAAAGCATACGCCACCAGACACTCCTGTCCCTTTACCTTTTGCGCCAGAACAAATCCTACTGCGCCATTTGGAGCATCACATGATGGGATGAAGTCTTCTTCAAAATTCGGAAACACCAACACCGGACCAGAAATTAATCTCATTTTTAATTCATCGAAAACTTGCTAGCTTTCCTCCGTCCATTGAAATTTAACCCCTTTCTTTAAAAGCTTTGTTAACGGCTCGCCTATTTTAGCAAAATCCTTTACAAATTTATGGTAATATGAACATAACCCAATATAACCAATAAATGCGGTGTTGGAAAATTTTGAACTGCCTTTGTCAACTGAGGAATGGTTTGACCCCTTGTTCACTGATTACATGACCTAAATATTTGACCTGCGTCTGCACAAAATTACATTTTTTAAAACTTAATGTTAACCACGCTGACCACAAGCTTCTAAGTACTTCTCTTAAATGTGATACATGTTCTGTTATATCCTTCAAAAATACTATAATGTCATCTAGGTAAACCATACATGTCTTTGGTTTAAATCCCCTTAAAATCCCATCTAATAATTGCTGAAAAGTGGCCAGTGCATTCTTCAACCCAAACGGCATACGTATATACTGATAGTGTCCCCCAGGAACAGTAACAGCTGTCTTTACCCTATCCTCTGGCACTACTTCCAACTGGTGGTATCCAGTTCATAAATCCAGCATCGTAAAATACTTATGTTGTCCCTGATTATCCAGTGTCTGTAATATTCGGAATCGGATATGAGTCTGAAATGGTTTTCACATTCAGAAACCTATAATCACAACAAAACCTATATTTCCTTGTACCATCCACCGACTTTTTAGGTACGAGAACTACATTGCTTGAATACGGACTATTGCTATGCTTTATGATTCCATCTCGTAGTTGTTGTTCTATAAACTCCTCTAGTAGCGGTTGCATATGACGTACTACCCTATATGGTTTCCTAAACATTGGTGTATTATCCTCCGTTGGTATGTGATGCTTCGTAATCGGTGTTGCCGGTAACCTACCCTCCATTCTGAATAAATTGCTAAATGTCAATAACAATTCCTCCAACGCGACCCTGTTGTCTCTCTGCAAATTCTGTAATTTTCCCCTCAGTTGCACTGCATCGACATTTTGCTTATGGCTTGCCTCTAAATCCACCCTATCAAGGTCATCTTCATCAAAAACCTCCAATGTGGCCAATAACAACCCTTTCAACAAACTAAAGTCCACTCTGCCAAAGTTATCTATACTTACAGGAACCCTATGATCTCCTTCCACATAACTTGCGTGAGCTAAACTCCTCCACACAAAACATTATCCAACTCCTCATTACTCAAGAGTGGCTCCACTATGTGCAACGTCTCCTTTGGTAAGTCCACATTTATTGAAACCCAGACTACCTTCCCTGTACCTGCTGGTACGTTATCCTGCTGATTGACCTTTAATGAATCCATTCGCAGTTTAGCTGGCATTACCTTCACGTTAAGTGCGCCTTGTGACATTCATCCATTTGCAACCATTTCCCCTATGCAAAACATTGTTCCGCAGAGTTCCACTGTTTGTTGCCAAAGATCTCTCTTCACACGATGTTTGTCAAGGAAGTTCAGTCTGAGAATCACTGAATACCCTTCACTCACACATGGTAACACCTCTACTCGCTCACTAAACTTAGTTCCTGCGATAAGAAATCGAAGTACCGTTGTACCCAATGACTCCACTTTATTATCCCTCACCCCACGTAACCTATAATGTGGTGGCCCAAGCCTTCTCCTACAAACCAGGTCTAGACTAATAACAGACACGTGTGTCCCCTTGTCAACCAGAAACCTCTGTTCCCTTCCATTCAGCAAGCCTAATAAGCAGCATTCCGTCTGTGCACCTACAAGCGCATTACCTAATTTCACTGGGACCATCCTCCAACTGTTGAAGCAATCCCGTTCTCGTTTATCTGCTGCTGTTGCTGAGGTTCCCCCCTACTTTTACTCCTGCAGTTCACTGACCGGTGACCCATTTTCCCACATGAGTAATACCGCAACTGATGCTTACACTGCCTCCTAATGTGCCCTACCTGGCCACAACCAAAACACTTAATTTCCGCTGCCAGGACTTTATGCTCCACCCTTTGCTTCATCACATAATCTACCTCCTCTGAGCATGTGGGAATCCTTAGAGCCGCCACAAGATCACTGAGATTCTCCATTCTCACCTGACATGACATCTCCTTCGGTACTCCCTGCACAAACACATCCAACGCCCTGTTCTTGGCCTCCTGTAACAGCACTCTATCCGTCTCCCCATTAGGTAAAAGTTCGAATGATTGTACATCCCGCTTTCGAATCCTGTCTGAGAAAACCTCCACAGTCTCATTTCTTCTCATAACCAACACATTTAATTTTTCCTAAAATAACCTGGTACTATTCTGTTTTTGGTACCTCTGGTATAACCCAGCTTCAAGCTCTGCAAACGTCCCCACATTGTTCAACGTTTCATGGCACAGTACGTACGACTTGGCATCCCCTATTAACCGTAACTGCACCACTCTCAACATTACAACATCCGACCATCCATTGGCCTCAGCCATTGTGATAATGTCATTAAGGAATAGCGACACATCCTCCATTGTTTTACCCGAAAAGGGGTTAATCAATGCCGCGATTGCCGGGTCAGATGCTCTATGACACTCCCTGACCTGCAATTTACTTTCACTGGATGTCCCTTCCCCGGCTTGCAATGCCTCAAACCTCCCTCCTAATTCTTCATATTTTTCTTTGTCCCTTATCCTTGTCTCCGACAATACTCGAATTTGCTCAGTTAGAATGGCTACAGCTTCCACTGTAGTCACTGCCGCAGCCTCCGCTGCTTGTAGCTCTACTGTTAGTATTAATTCCACTCTGCTACTCTTAAAACTTACTTCTTGCAGCGAATCATTGCCCATCTACTTTCTGAACAATTGTGTGCCAAATGTCCAAATCTGTTACAAATAAAACAACTCTTTGGGACCCACTTTGTGCACGGTAATCCGTGAACTAACAGGTTACAAAAATTACATTGCTTAAATGCTATGTCATCATGTCCCACATTTCCCCTGAATTCAGATAATTCTACAGGCTCCTCCGGCCTTACAAAAGACACCTTCAAGAAGTCCATCCTAATTAACACTTAACCCCTTAAAACATAAAAGAATGTCACATAAACAATAAATCAAACATCACTCACCCATCCCCTTCGTACTCGTGTGCAGTGACAGTCCTGCTTTTCTCCCTATACTTGTACGGACGAACACTTCCCCGACAACAAGACATAACAACAAGTGTACAACCACCCATCACGAATGCAACCAAATACCTCAACTACCCCTCTACACAGACACACCTCAATGCTACTTGCTTGACATAAGTCGGAGTGGAAATCCGGTACCAGCGTTGTAACCAGCACCACTTCTGACTCCACTGCTGCGGACTGGCGGTGGTCGAACCTGGGACTCCAGATGGCCAAGCTGCAGCTGGGACTCACTGCGCTGTATTTTGTCAGGAGACCGAGCAAGTTCATAGCATCAGGGGGCAGTGCAGAATGATACAGCGGTATTCAGAAGTATTGCTTTATTCGGCTAGTTCACAGAAGCATATTATCAGTGCGTCACCCGCCTGCTGCCTGCTGTTCCACGAGTCCAGCTGTCTCAGCACTCCTGGACTGCCGACACTGTTGCTGTGGTCATCAAGGACACCCGACGATGGAAGTCAACTGCACTCGCCTGGTCGCCATCTGCCGAGGCGTAGCAACTGGTGCCACTCTACTGCCTGCGATTCCGGAGACTGTTAACAGTCCCTGGTCCCCACTGCCCTCTGCCCCATTTGTCCTGCTCTGTCCGACCATCGGACGAAGGTGGTTGTACTGGTCACCCTTGGCCCTCGGTCAGGACCAGTCTCGAACTTGCGCCCTCCTGGACGGCGTGCCGCAACTTGCCTCTAGTGGTGCTTGCTGGATGGCAACAACCACCGCTGTCCCTAACACTGTTTCAGCATTGCAGCACCTCTTGCAGCATATGCCTTGCCTGGACCTCAGTACACCAGGTGGGAAGCGAACGTGGCCCGTCCTGGACCCGCTGCAGATCGCTGTCACTGCCCTCCTTCAGGCAAATCGTGCAATGTCCAAGTACCCGTCTGCCGTTCCGTTCCATCCTGGTGTTGTGTCCCCGGAGGTGGAAAACAGCTCCAACAAGTACATAGAAACAAAGTGCAGGTTTACACAAAGTATTTACAGCATCGTTGCCAGACTGGTCCCTGTTAGCATAGACCAGCACAGGTCCGACCCGACTCTCGACTGACCTGGCACACCTCTCTCAAGCTAAAAGTGCCTGACTGTTTATACTGCTTTTCCTGCTTTTCCCCTCGCTTCTGATGTAATTTCAGAGAGAGACAGAAACTATGGCAGGGGTAAATTCCCATACATCAGCCAGTTACACATTGCCACTCCCGGCTCTGGCCAACTGTCTCACCTCATACATCGGCATAACTTAAAGCAACGCTACAGTTCCCTGACTCTCTGTTGCTCCACTCCAAATAAACCATACGTGCAATATGCTGCTACAGCTCCCCGCCATATTTACTCTGCGTGGCCTACTGGCTGCCGACTATTACCACACACTGCCAGCGGCCCCCGACTTCATCGCCCAACCTCACCTTTTCTGAATTAAAAAAAAAAAAAATTCTCATTTCTTATGACTAAGACTAATACTAGTCTATTTCTATGTTTTTTTAATGTCTTCAGTTTTTGCTTTTTGCTTTGATACTTTTACAATCTTCCTACACAATTTTATTTGATTTAACATAGTTCATAAACTCAGGACGCTTATTGAATTTCAGCTAAGCATGTACTTCTTTCTCTCTATTAGTGGTAGTCTCCTTTAGTTTGCTTGTTGCCTTTCTTTGACAAACTATGGGTGGAAATTTTTAATTGAAAATATATTAAATCTTTTTAAAACTTACCAAAACGTATTGAACTTGAGCTCTCATTCAATGACCAATCTGCCCCATTTGCTCTAGAACAGAATTAGTGTGTGTTGTTTCTTATGAACTGTCTTTTTATGAAATATCTTCTTCCACTTTCTATATTTATATTTAATAACTTGATAAGTCATCTGAAATTCCTAGGTTCAAAGAAAATTTAACAGTGTCATTTAATATATAATTTGTTGAAATATTGTCTATATGTGTCGACGTTCACTCATATATGCTAGTAAAATCAATTAAATTTGGTCCAAGGTGAGATTTTAGAATTAAATCAATGAACTTAATTGTCATGTTGTTTTAATTGCTTTATCTATATTAAAATCAGCAGCAATTGCATTTTTTTCCTCTTTTCTTTTGTGAGTTTATGTAGTGGACACTGGAATTTCTCTGAAAATAATTTTGTTGCGTCACTACAGGGAATCTTATATACTGAGATACTAATAATATTCCATTTTTCTAGCTCTATACAGCTGCTTTAAAATATAATTTACATACATTAAAATTATCTCTTTTTTTATACTCTAACAAGTTCTTGGCCAACATGTAAAAGCCTCATGCATTCAGGTTTTCCTACAAAGCTGCTAGTAACCCAAAAGTTTTCTAATTATTTTAAACTGTGATAGAATGTTTTGTAAGCCAGTGTTTGTTTAGGGAAAGTATTTTGATATTCTTTCCTTCCAAAAGGATAATTTGCATTTTGTCAATTTTTACGGTTTTTGCTCTATGGATACTCTGCTCGCAAGCTGTTCCCATGCATTAATAATGAAGACTTATGCTAATTTACAGTTTTGACCACAGCTTTCCTAAATTCCTTTTCTTTTTTGCTGTGGTTTTTAATTTATTACCTTCATCACTGTCTGTTAGTTTCCCTTGATTCATGTAACTTTGCGTACATCATTAAACATTTTGTTAAAAAGGTACAGGATGTAACCAACTGAGATGCAACCCATCATGTTGAATATAGTCCTCTCTGATAAACTTATTTGATTCTACAAATATTGCTCCTTGTTCCTCACACTGATCAAAGATATTGCAGTTTATTTTGTCTATGTATTTTTCACTTGCCGATATCCTGTGTGATATGCCACTCAGTATAATTCTTGAATGAGGATGAATACTTTTCGGCAATTAAATCACTTTCCGTGTTTTATTGACCAGCTTCTCTTCTCTGCTACTTCGTTGTGTATTGGTGTGCATAGACACTTCTGTAGTTTTTGCTGTTGAAAAAGATTTTGAGTTTTGCCTAGTATACAAACTATTCTTGAAAAGTTTACTTGATGCATTCATATTCCTTTCACTGCCACTGAAATAATGAGTTGAAAAAAATAAAACCGGCTCTTACAGTGCTGCAAATTTTTCGTAATAATTTGACATTTTGTGTATGCATTTTCTTACTTAACAAAAAACGAAATTATTTAACTAATCATTTTCTTCATTTCTAGGAAAAATCAAAGTGAAACGTCAGAAATCAGATTTTATGGTAACTCACATAGAACTTTTATGATTGTGTATTAACAAATCATTTTTTCCTTTCTAGGAGAAACCAAATCGAAACGTCGGAAACCAGACATTATGGTAAGTCTCATAGAACTTTTATGATTGTATATTAAATATTCAAAAGTGTGTTTGTGAAGTACTGTGACTGAAGTTCCCTAAAACTGTATTCTTTTTCATGACATCTTAAGTGTTAAAAAGTATGAAAACCTTTATTTACATTTGTTTGACTATGGCTTATGAACAAGAACAAACTAGCATCCCAGTGGACTCAAACTGTGTTTATAAAACTGCTTAATACATTAAAAAACTATCTTACGATATATCACTATTTCCAGATAAAATGGGATATTGACGGGAGACAAGCCTGAGGGGTCCCATCAGTGATGACTTCATTCATTTCGTATAGACTGTAATGTGTCAAAGCAACCACTCTATTCAAGAATTTGTTGTTCTCTCCATAATTTTTGTTTCATATTATGGTCTCAATGTCATTAAAATACGAATTTTTCAGGTACCCCTTTACTGTCTTGTCTCGTTCCTTGCCTTCTGATATATTTATGACAAAAGTGTCGCATCTAAGGTAATGTCTCACCCATTTTGCATGTTCCTTCTGTCTATTCCATTTATTACTGTTTTGCTGGTCTTTAATTTGTGTAGTATTAGTAGATGTTTTATTTTATTATTTTCCATTCAGAATTTTCTGGCAAATTTTCTACCACAACAATATTTATGTTTCTTCCAGTTAGGTTTTGTTTTGTTTCCCTAGTGTCCATGTTTCCTGTTCGAAGATAAATGTACTCCATAGCTGAAAAATAATAGCCTCATCTTTGTCTTCCTGAAGGTTTCCTTAATATTTTTCCTACACCATTACTTCAGTTGTCTTTTTATTTATTTTCAATGTTATCTTTATTACTGAATCCACAGGGCACATGAAACATTTTGTTTCTTTTCTTTTCCATATCTATAACTGGCACAATTCCAACAGCAGATCTGCTACAATGTATATTTTCAGTAATGAATTTAAACTGTTTTGTTTTCACTTCTGCAGGGGGTAATTCTCACCATGTCCATAGCATTTGATAAGTTTCATGCATCCCCTGGTTTGTGCTAAATGATGGGCACCTCAAGTATAGGTGTGAAAATCAAGGGTTCCAGATATGGGTACTGGTGAGTGCCACCAGTCATCTGTAACCATGAGCTCTGTGCACACTTCAGCAAGCACTGTGGGGCTTGGCAGTGGAATGTAATGTGTCACAAGGAGAAATGATCTTAGCTTGAGTGCTTGAACTGTTAGGATGGTATGCCTTTGCCACAGGCGGCACATGTGTAAGCATATTTCTTTGCCGCCAACCAGCATCTGTGACCCGCATGCCCAGTACCACCGCGGCAGAGCATATAAGACCATGCTTGGCATCCTTTTGTCAGTCTTGTGACTCGCTCTGAGGATGGCCGGATGATACACAGCCAAAATCTCAGTGGATAAAATGTTATTTGCGTGGCTGTATGCCCGAAGTTTAATGGACTAGGCTGGTACAAGTCTCCACATATCTGTATATTAAAAATAAATAAATAAAAGCTGGATCTCATGGAGTGCTGTGAGCTGATGTAGTTGAGATGAAACAGTGAATAACAGGCAACCTTTAGGGAATCTACTGCAACCCACTTTTTGAGGCTTATAGAGGCAAGTGGAGTGGACTCTTATTCTGCAGCTGTTCATGGGACCAAAATGGTTCATAATTCTCAAAGCCATAAATACTCTAGTGAGTCAGATGAACTGTATCTACCACCTAATCTTCCAAGAGAACTTGACAGGGTAGTCTTGAAGAGCAGTCACCAAGATTGATTAAAAGAGTGAGAAGTAACAGGTAAAATTGTACTAAAATGTATTTATTATCATGAAAAGGGAAGAAGCAACATTCAACAAGATATCAGCCATTTTTCTATATTCAGAAAGTGCTAGAGCGTATAACATATGACTGCTATCAGTGAAATGGCTTAGAAATGGGGCACTAATTATTTTAACTTCAGCAAAGATGATTTTCCCTGCAGCAACATTATGATCACTGATGCTGTTGCCTGCTGGAGAAATGATCTGATGAAGGAGCAACGTACCTCAAGCACATAATGAAATGGGTCAATAGGGAGCTTGAAGAAACTGCTTCCTGTAAGGTACCTTTTGACCTGTAGTACCTGCTGAAGTAGATTAAAGCAGGCTTCTTCTGTCAAAAACTGCTGCTATTTGTACAAAACCTCCTGGGGTGTTTTGATATGATCAAACAGCATATGCATGTAATGCAAGGCAATTTATGGCACATGTGCTAAGGCAGTCCACAAAGCAGGAGTCACATACATGCTTCCAGTATTTTGCATTAAATGCTCTGCTGGTCAAGTAGAATAGAAACAGAATGGTCAAATACTTCAATAGAAAAAGAAGCTGTAAGTGTAAGAGGTGAAGTAACCAGGACAGTGAATTGCAGTGAGGCAAAAATTATATAGGTCAGTGAGTTCATCAACATTTATGACATGATTTTCCTTAGTGTTTAAGTAGCTGTCACTAAAGACAAGGTGAGATGTCCACTTCGATGCAGTTCAGCAGTGCAAGTGTACATGTAAGTGTACTTCCAGAGCAACCATTACCTGCCTTCTGTCAACAAACAGATAATTCACATTAAGTACTCAGGGCATTTAAGTGTAGGATACACCACAACAAAGAATGGCACAAGTACTGCAAGCAGCATGCCAAAGTGGCAGTTACCATCAACATACCACTGAAAATCTGACGCCAAACTCATATACAGTAACATAAAAGGGCAACTCAAAAAACACCATACCATCCCACATTCATGTAAACTGATAAGGCAGAAAAGGGGTCATCTAAAGAAGTAATGGAGTATGAAGTCTGTTAATAGGAACCAACAATATCTTCTCTTAACCCTCAAATGTTAAACATCTGCAGTCCTGCACATGGCTCAGGTTAATGAGTGTGTTAATCCTGTACTGTGGGATTCAGCCTCCGCAAAAGTATAGTCTCCATGGAAGAGGGCTAAAGGTGGTGTGACCATATTCATCAGGGACAACTGTAACTAGTCACTTTTCCTCCTTAAATCAATCTTCCAGGAAATTGCTGCAATTGTGCAGGTGTCATGTAAGTTTAGTTCCAGAGGCATTCAAGTATCTCATTTCACTGATTCCACATCTATTCTTCTTTTGTTGAGACTTAAATGCATATAATGTGCTATAGGATACACCACCATTTGTCCCTAGAGTCATACTGTTGAAATCCTCATGTCTTTTGAAACACACTTTTTGCCAAAAAACTGCAACACATGAAGGGGTAGAAAATCAAGAAATCTTAGCTATAGTACACATACAATAGATAAGGAAGTATACATGACTACATTTGCAGCTGACTTGGGAGTTTGCAGTGTGCAAAATTTAGTTCACTGCCACCTCTGGCAACAACAATGGCTCTACCTCAGCTAGGTATTGAGTGTTGCTGATCTTGTGAAGCACACTTCTCCTACTGCAAACTGTAAAACATGCCCAGTAGATACGGACTCTAAAATGAATACCTTAAGAGCTATGGGGATTAGTTCTGTAGAACAGATGTGTTTCACTATGTTGAAGATGAACAGGTGCTCATAGCTCTAAAGGTATGCATTTTACAGCTGATGTTTACTAGATATTTTTTATTCTTTTGGTCCATACTACAACCGCTGAAAGTTGTCTACCCGACAATCTTAGCAACAGGAGTAGTGATACATACATTCCATTGTAGAATGATTTTTGCGTATAGCTTTCAACTTGGTCATTGCTGGACCATGTTCTGTAATTACTTTTCTTAGCCAGACAGTTCCCTGCTCCACCCACTGATCAGTAACCTGATCTGCAATGTAAAAATCTTTGTACAAATTCCCTATGTCCTCTCTCACCTGGTTAAGGCCAGCACTCATCACTTCGCTTCATAGTACTTGTGACCTGGTACCCTGTTCCTAATTTGTCCTGTACCATCTGGGCGACACTCCTCCGATGGCTACTACATAGCAGTGAGACCCTTTTCTTCCAACTCCTTAGGGTACCAACCTATACTTAGTTTCTTTGCTAGACATCTGCTGCACCCTACATCTGGCTGAGGCTTTTCCACTCCTACTTCAAGCCATAAGTCAAATTTGAAGAAAAAAAAAGAAGATCTGTAAACTCAATTGTAGATGTAGAAGATGAAGAGCTGTTTCTTTTTTCCCATTCCTTGTTGCTTTTGCCCAGTCCATCTATTTATTTCCCCTTCAGCCTATCTACTTCAAATGTCATGTGTTCTAATTCAGACTAAAGGGCACAAGTCTTTCCCTCCTGTTCAGAGAGTCTCTTGTCTTTTTTACAAAGGCTACAGTCCCATGGTAACTTAAAAAAATGTGCACCAGGCCCCAATAACCAATACCTGATTATATGGGCACTAAAAAACTCAACATTCACCACACAAACAATTCTGTCATTGATTAGTTAGTTATTCATAATGAATTTTATGATGTGACATGTGTCATCAGAACAAACGTAGAACACTTATATACAACTAAACAAAAAATAATAATGTTTGAAAGGGTGTGTGCTATCTATTTACAATTTTTTGAAATCACTTGTTATTTATACTCAGGAATTTATCTATGGTATAGAATGAGTTGTTTAGGAGAAAGCTCTTTAAACCACACTTGAAAACACTTCTGCTATCTATTAGATATTTTATTTCTGCATTTTGATCTCTTTCTGTGTCAAAGGTAGGGTCAATAAATGAAACCTGCATGGATAGCGGGAAACGTTAGTGCGACTGCTTCTGGAATCAGTTTAATGCAGTTTCCCAAATCCCGCTAGGTGAACACTGGGTTGTTTTACACATTCCATCTCAGATACATTCTGCACAAACATTTAGGATGCTTTCTTACACTTGCATACAGAATTTGCTATATACTAAAATAGACTGAATTTACTGCTTCTGTCCTGGGAGCAGGAGTGATATGTGAATAGGATACTGATAACCTCCACTGTTTGATCTCCTTAAACACTCCATCATTATCAGCATTAAGTCACTGCCTAAATGTCATCTTGTGATACGGTTTTACTCACTTTGATTTTTATTTCTCCTCAGTGTTACCAGTCCTATTGATTAAGAAGTATCACCCTATTATTTATATTTGTATCAGGTCACTCCCACCAACACTAACAGGAGGTGTTAACTGTCATCAGGCTGTTATCAGTTAGCCAACAACCCTGTAGATCTTGTGGTGTAACACTATTAACTCTTGAACGGGTGCACCAATTTTCATAACATGAGCGGGCACATGGCATATTTTGTAAACATGTAAAGAATAGCTGTCTTTATATTATCATGGTAAATATGTATGTGCATATTCACAGTTTAATTGATGTTTAATTAATCAATAATAAAATATAGTTATATTATATGAGCTAAATCACTGTTTAATTAAACAATAGTAAAATAAACTTTCACTGTCTCACTCTGTTGCTGTGTACAAGTGTTACCACAATGTAGTGACCCACTCAGAACATTAAACAGCACAGTTGCATCAGATCCCAGCCAAATGTTTATTCAATTACTAATTACCTCACAGAAAACTGTCTCATTTTGGGATTGTGCTGCTAGCTTTGAATCTACATCATATTCTTGCATGAATCGTAAATTTTTTCTCTCTACCACACTTTTTATTTTATATTACTGCTGCTCACTTCGATGTGTGATAACACAATGTATCACAGTGTTAACTGAAGCAGTAATGAAGGAATAGGTACGGGCTTGCAGTTTTAAAACAACAATAGAATGGTACAAGGCAATGTTATTTGTGGTTGGTGCATTATATACATAAGTGTGTCCTTCAGTGTTTTCCAGATAGTAGTGACATATGTAGTTAGTTTAGTCAACATATTTCACATTCTCTTCCCACTGTACAAACTCCCATGAGTCAGTCATCATCAGGACTGTTACTGTTCAGCCTAGCAAGCATAAATATTATGGATATGACAAAAATATTCATTGTTTTTGCCCGCTTTTGTGTGACTCCATTCCCACCCACATCACCATCTCCTTAAATCCCCCAGAGGTGAAATGTCATGATAACTGTCACCAGAAGACCTAGGAACACTGAAAACTAGACATTAATTGTTGACGCTGGTTGCTTAAAATTATGTTAACAAGTCAACTCTTTCTTATCCCTCCTCTCCTCCTAGGGATGTTAGGAATATGTTTTTCACCTCTCACCAATACTTTTTCAAGGTAGTTTTTCATATTTGTAGCAAATTAGGTTGGTATTGGTCCAGGTATTCCAGTGTTAACCAAATGTGACACTAGTTTCCTACATGCACCACAAATAAGAGAGGAGCTCAGGTTGTCATAGTCATACAATACTTTTTCTTAAATTGTAAGCTATATGTGTATTAAATTTGGCTGAAGTATCTGCTGTGTTTCATAGCTGAATCATATATTTTTAAAGGGGCTATCAAAAAATCTTGAAAAATTCTTGACCTGATGACTTATTACTTCAGATTTTTATGTGATACTGTAATTAACACTCTGATGGACATAGGCCATATATTTCTTTAATATATTTAATAGGTAAATATATCTATCAGATATTAAGGGGAAACTTTTACCAAAAATCTCAAGACTTTCTTGGCCTGTAGGCAGTATCTATCTTACTCCTAGTGATATGCGCCTCTACATCCTTACATTTGTCCTCTAGCCATCCCTGCTTAGCCATTTTGCACTTCCTGTCAATCTCATTTTTGAGATGTTTGTATTCGTTTATGACTGCTTCATTTACTGTATTTTTATATTTTCTCCTTTCATCAATTAAATTCAGTATTTCTTCTGTTACCCAAGGATTTCTACAAGCCCTCGACTTTTTACCTACTTGATCCCTTGCTGACTTCACTACTTCATCCCTCAGAGCTACCTATTCATCTTCTAACATATTTCTTTCCCCCATTCGTGACAATTGTTCCCTTATGCTCTCCCTGAAACTCTGTACAACCTCTGGTTTAGTCAGTTTATCCAGGGCCCATCTCCTTAAATTCCCACCTTTTTGCAGTTTCTTCAGTTTTAATCTACAGTTCGTAAGCAATACATTGTTGTCAGAGTCAACATCTACCCCTGGAAATGTCTTACAATTTAAAATCTGGCTCCTAAATCTCTGTCTTACCATTATATAATCTATCTGATACCTTCTAGTATCTCCAGGATTCTTCCATGCATACAACCTTCTTTTACGATCCTTGAACCAAGTGTTAGCTATGATTAAGTTATGCTCTGTGCAAAATTCTACCAGACGGCTTCCTCTTTCATCTCTTACCCCCAATCCATATTCACCTACTATGTTTCCTTCTCTCCATTTTCCTACTCTTGAATTCCAGTCACCCATGAATTTTCGTCTCCCTTCACTACCTGAATAATTTCTTTTATCTCATCATACATTTCATCAATGTCTTCATCATCTGCAAGGCTTGTTGGCATATAAACTTATACTACTGTAGTAGGTGTGGGCTTCGTGTCTATCTTGGACACAATAATGAGTCCACTATGCTGTTTGTAGTAGCTTACCCACACTCCTATTTTTTATTCATTATTAAACCTACTCCTTCATTACCCTTATTTGATTTTGTATTTATAGCCCCAGTATTCACCTGACCAAAAGTCTTGTTCCTCCTGCCATCCAACTTCACTAGTTCCCACTGTATCTAACTTTAACCTATCCATTTCCCTTATTTAATTTTCAAACCTACCTGCCCAATTAAGGGATCTGACATTCCACGCTCCGATCCATATAACGCCAGTTTTCTTTCTCCTGATAACGACGTCCTCTTGAGTAGTCCCCGCCCAGAGATCCAAATGGGGGACTATTTTACCTCCAGAATATTTTACCCAAGAGGACGCCATCATCATTTAACCATACAGTAAAGCTGCATGCCCTTGGGAAAAATTACTGCTGTAGTTTCCCCTTGCTTTGAGCCGTTCGCAGTACCAGTACAGCAAGGCCGTTTTGGTTAGTGTTACAAGGCCAGATCAGTCAATCATTCAGACTGTTGCCCCTGCAACTACTGAAAAGGCTGCTGCCCCTCTTCAGGAACCACAGGTTTGTCTGGTCTCTCAACAGATACCCTTCCATTGTGGTTGCATCTACGGTACGGCCATCTGTATCGCTGAGGCACACAAACCTCCCCACTAATGGCAAGGTCCATTATTCGTGGGGGGGGGGGGGGGGGGGGGGGGGGGACATTTTTAATATATGTGGTATATTAAAGGGAAACTTTGTTACCAAGAATCTTGAAAGGTTCTTGACAGATGTACTTTAAATTTTTACCCAACGCTCTAATGGACATTCAGACAGACATTGGGTATATATTTCTTCAAAAAACATTGCACATGCTTTCTGTTAAAACTGACTGCGAGAAAGAAAATGCTGTGGCGTGCTGTGAAACTTTTAATTTTCGATTTCTTTCTCACATTCAGTTCCAACTATGATAGGAGGGCATGTAAACAATTAGGCAAATTGTTTCTCCCATGTTACATATATATTGTCAAACAGAGACACAAAAATGTGCTGTCTGTTTTCTTCTTCATCATTGGCATTACAGAAAACAGAAAAGTTGTATTTATGGTTTTTGGTTAATGACTGAAATGCTACTATGGAATCCGAATGGGCTGAAACTTTGTAATATTATCCATTCACAGATTAAAACAATGCAAAATATTGTCACTGAAGCTATTATCCTCACAGATCCAGCAGCTGGCGAGGTATCTGTCATACGTCATATACCAATGATCCCAACCAATTTAGCTACTCACTTTAAGTGATTTCAGTTCCCAGTGAAGGTTTTGTTAGCAGTAACAATAAACAGGACAAAAGGTAAGACACAGAAGTATGAGTACAGAAGAATAGGTGGATTGAGGGGGATTGGAGATAGCGAGGGGAGAGGAGTGGATGCACAGAGAGGGGAGAGGAGAAGATGCATAGAGAGGGGGGAGAAGAGGAGGAGACAAAGAGAGTGGGGAGGAGGAGGTGGGCTCGGGGAACGGGAGGAAGACTCTGGGATGTGTATCCAATTCCTATACATATTTAGCATTTACGAAGCATTGCCAGGTTCATTAGTAACTTTACATGGACATATTTATTGGAATTTTCATGTTATATAAAGCAAGTGTTACTGTCAGAAATGAAACTGAATTCCTAATGTTATATTTTGTTGATGTAATTAATCATTAAAGACTGGAAACTGACACCTTTAAAAAATAAATGTAAAAGATACTGAAATTGCACACTGATTTCCATTCAGATTAGCATTATCTTGATTGTATACAATATAACACACATATTTCAACATTTCACAATACTAATGCATTGTTCTACAGTAGTAATTAGTGTCTGACAGTCCATTCACTCATACTGGTTGTCATTCTTAACAGTACACTTCAACTTTTGTAGAAAGTTAAGTGTTAATCAGGCAGATAACACTGCAGATTTTCCAAATCCTTGCTGTACTAGACTTAACTGGAATCTTTCCTGATTGATGAGCTCATTTCTTTGGCACAGTCAATAGGTAATATTGGAGGCCCTGGTGACTAGTGTGACTAATCAGTCCACTGATTGTTGTAGAAGCTACGAGGGTCAGTCAAAAAGTAATGCCTCCTATTTTTTTTCTACGTTTAATTGTCAGGAAATTTAAATGCAATTACATAGGTTGAAAACCACAACATTGAGGATCATTTTGTCATTTTTCAATGTAATCTCCGCCCATCTCTACAGTTTTGGTCCATCTTTGAACAAGGGCATGTATCCCAGCACGGTAAAAATCACAGCTCTGCTTCCTAAGCCATTGACGCACGGATGTTTTGACGGCCTCCTCATCTTCAAAATGAATCCCACGATGAGCTTCTTTTAGTGGCCCGAACAGATGGAAGTCTGATGGTGCCAGGTCAGGGCTGTATGGGGGATGAGGCAAAACTTCCCATCCAATTTTGACAATCTCGTCAGATGTGTGACGAGTGGTGTGTGGTCTTGCATTGTCATGCAAAAGAAGAACATCTGCCATTGATTTTGTTGGGCGAACTCGCTGAAGACGTGCTTTAAGTTTGTTGAGGGTTGTGACGTATTGAACAGAATTTATTGTGCATCCCTGCACCAAAAAATCAACCAGAATCACACCCTCTGTATCCCAGAAAACTGTTGCCATAACTTTCCCTGCCGATCGCACAGTTTTGAATTTTTTCTTCCTCGGCGAGCTTGTGTGACGCCACTCCATTGACTGCCTCTTTGATTCGGGTTCAAAAAAATGCACCCATGTTTCGTCCCCGGTCACAATTTTTTTCAGAAACTCATCTCCCTCCAAACGGAAGCGCTGCAAGTGTTGGGAGGCTATTGTTTTCCTTGCCTCTTTATTCTGATCGGTTAACATTCTTGGAACCCACCGTGCACAAACTTTTGAGTACCCCAATTGTTTAATAATCGTGATCACACTGCCTTTACTAAGAGAAATAATGCGACACACTTCATCTGCAGTCACCCGACGGTCACCACGAATGATGTCATCAACTTGCTGAATGTTGTGTGGAGTCACTGCACTCACTGGCCTGCCGCTCCGCTTTTCGTCAGTCAACGGTGTTTGCCCTTCAGCTTCCTTACAACGACGAACCCATCGTCTAACAGTGCTGACATCCACTGTCACAACACCATACACCTTCTTCAGTCTTTCATGAATGCGTATGGGCGTTTCACCTTCTGCATTCAAGAATTCAATCACACAACGCTGTCTCAAACGAACATCGATGTCGGCCATCTTACAAACTTCTGCTGTGCTGCCACCTGTTGACACAGAAAGTTACTACTGCAGTGGATTGCAGAAGAAGGTTTGAGGAATGGCGCCAAATTCAAATTTTTCACTTAACTTAATTTCTTTAAGTAGAAAAAAAATGGGAGGCATTACTTTTTGACCGACCCTCGTATAATATAACCCTTTCTTATGTTATCATAAACAGAATATGAAAAAGTGCTGACAGAGAATTTTACCTTCCCCTGTGTTCCACTACTTGGAGTCCCTTCAGAAATTCTGGTCTTCATGTAGTATGGATATCACCATGACATATTTCAGTAGCAGCAATCTCTCTAATGAAAAATTTACCTGGCTTAGAATTTCTAAGAATCACCTGCATGATGTCAGGTACAGTAAATGGTCTGTCCTCTTTCCTTTTTATAATTCCAAAACCTCTGTTTCAATGTAACAAACTGTGGCCTTTAACTATAAATTAATGTGGAATTTCCCAGAGTAGGTTAGATATGACAGAAATATACTGAGACTGTGATGTTATCCTGAGCTGAATAGTATTCTTAGAACAGATGAAGTTCAGTGTATTCTTGTGGTATAGCCTTGGAAGATCTCATTGTACTACTAATAATTAGTAAATCCTATCACAAACCTATAATAAAATGTGTGTGGATAACAAAACAACACTGTACAACTGTGAAAACAATTGCAGTATACTGTTGTTTTGCAAACACTGCTGGTAACTCTACTTTTGGGTATGACTAGAAAGTAAATGATATGCAGCATGGTCAATGCTGTTATCTAAGCTTTATTTTCAAAGGAGAATAAGTCATGTCTGGTGCCACACTCTACTTTCAAAATGGCATGTGTCATTGACTGATGCCCCTGTAAAAATCACATTATTTTTCGGAATACTAAAGAATGTACACTAACTGACAGACTGATAACCTCTTTATTGTCAGTTTGTGTGGTTACAAATGTAATACCTTAAGGAACAGCAAACTCAAAATCACCATATTACTGACTGATGCCTTTTTACAAGTATACAGTCCAGTTTGGTAAGCTATATGAGAATTACGACACTTTGCAAAAAAGTTTAATGAAATGTAATGATAACATATTAACCTTTTTGTCTCTTATCCCCAGCCCCATCTCTAGGAGTGCTAGGGGTGTCCTGGTCCATAGTCATTTTGTCCAGGTTCAGAAATGCCACATCAAGTTTAACTGAAATTTCTTCAATCCTCATCACCACTTTCACATCCTAATTTCCACAATGGGGATGGTAAAATGCAAGCCACAGGTGCTCCAGGTTTGGCTGAAATTGGTCCAATCATTCCATAGTTTGATTCTATATGACACCTCTGCTCATGACAATTTTCATGACATTCTTGCTACAATGTCCCAGAAAGAAACCACAACTTACTACAAACTGAGGTTTGAAATGCATTAAGTTATCTGAAATTGCAACTGAGGTGCAAGAAACAGTTTGGAAGATGTCTTATATTCACTTCTCGGGCATGAACAAAAAATTTCATCGATTTACAAACAAACTTTCTCCACTATATGACAGATATGGTCCTGTGAAGGCCAGAAAAGTAAGAGAGAAACCTGAGTCTTGGCTAACTGAAAAACTGAAAAAGCACATGAATCTCAGAGGGGTCACATATTGGGTATACAAACTGCACTCCATGCCTGAAAATCATGTTGCTTACAAGTATAAGCAGAGCCGAGTCAGTCAAGCAGTGAGGAATGCAAAACTCAGGCATGCCCATACATTAACCAACAACAGAAATAGACCAGCTGGCCTGTGACAAAACCTGTGTGGTCTTATTGTAGGTAAAGTAAAAGCTGCAACTGATCCAATTGTCCCAGGTGAAGAGCTGAACAGGTACTTTGCATTAATTACAACCACAATTCCACCACAACTGTGACAGAGGGGTATGCAACTGTATCCTGGAAAAATTCTGACTAAAGCATGCTGCTTGTAATACCATCAAATGGCTACTGTGCATATCAGATGAGCATCTGTCGTACACAATGGCATTACAGTCCAAATGTTGAAGCCTATTATTGACCCATTACTGTCCACTATTAGAGATATCTTCAACTACACCTTAGACACAAGTGTTTCCTTGGGCCTCTACATAAAGGATACTTAAGTCCCTATCTAAAAAGGACAGTGCCACAGCACCCTCTGATTACTAATCTATTTCCAAAACTCCTGCACTGTCCAAAGCCTTAGAAAATATAGTTTATGTCCAGCTAAAAAACTACCAAATACAAACAGCCTATGAGATGAATAACAATTGGGTTTTCCTAAACATCACAGCACAACATCTGCCTTACTAAAGGTGAGAAACTATCTGAAGCTTGACATGAATGCACAAAAGGGACTATCATGCACTTCCTAGACTTCACTGAAACCTTGGACACTGCTGACTTTAACATTTTACTTGACAAATACAGCAGCCTAAGTTTCTCATTGAGTGTAGTTCAATGGTTTCGCTCATACCTGATGTTTTGCCAGCAATGAGTTATGTCCATCATCTTGAAGTCACAATGCAGGTAGCAAGTATCAGGCATCTCGCAGGGTTTGGTACTGGGTCCTATACTTGTCTCATTGTATGTCAGTGATGTGTCATCATTTTTATCATACTGCAAATACCACATGTGCGATGCTGACCTCCAGGTATACCTAAGTGAAAAACCAACAAATCTGAAGAAAGCTGTAAAGAATTTCAATACTGATATACATGCACCATCTAAACGTGTGCATGATATAGGACAAAAGTCAACCCATCCAAAATCCAAGCGTTATGGTTGGCCATTCTAGAGTCATTAGCCCAAAATATGGGGAATCCCTACCATCCTTAACGCTGAATGGAACACATATCAACTTCTCTCCCTCAGAAAAGAGTCTAGGAGCAATAATACATCAAAATCTAAAGTGTACTGACCGCATATCTACATCTATGTCTACATCTGTACTCTGCAAACCACAGTGAGACACATGGCAGAGATTATGTCCCACTGTAACAGTTATTACAGTGTTTTTCTGTTCCATTCATGTATGGAGTTTGGGAAGAATGATTGTTTGAATGCCTCTGTGCATGCAGTAATTATTCTGATCTTATCCTCACAATCCCCATCTGAGCGATGCGTAGGAGGTTGTAGCTTATTCTTAGGTTAATCATTTAATGCTGCTTCTTGAAACTTTTTTAACAGATTTTCTCAGTATAGTTTATGTCTGTCTTCAAGAGTCTTCCAGTTCAGTTCCTTCAGTATCTCTGTGACACTCTCACATGGATTAAACAATCATGACCATTTGCACTGCCGTTCTCTGTATACATTTTATACCTCCTGTCAGTCCTATGAGCCACAGTTTCCACACACTTGGGTAATATTCTAGAACAGGTTGCATGAGTGATTCGTAAGCACACTCCTTTGTACATTGATTGCACTTCCCCAATATTCTACCAATATACCAAAGTCTACCACCTGCTTTACCTACAACTGAATGTATGTGATCATTCCATTTCATATCCCTCCAAAACATTACGCCCAATAATTTATATGAGTTGGTAGATTTCAGCTCTGACTCATTAATATTATAGTCATAGGATAATACATTTTTTCATTTTGTGGTGTTCACAATCTTACATTTCTGAACATTTAGAGCAAGCTGCCAATCTTTGCACCACTTTAAAATCTTATCAAGGCTTGACTGATTATTTATGCAGTTTCTTTCAGATAGTACATCATTATAGATAACGGCATCACCTTCAAGCCTGATTTTACTATTAATATTGCCTGCAAGGTTGTTAACATACAACATCAACAGCAAGTTTCTGAACACACTTCCCTGGGAGACAACCAAAGTTACCTCTACATGTGACAATGACTCTCCATCGAAGATAACATGCTATGACCTCCCTACCAAAAAATTGTCAATCCAGTTATTCAAAGTTGCAAAGCGACAGTAAAAGATAATCAGGACAAGAAGCCATACTATGCTACATTATCACTCTGGTATGCTGGTTTTAAAGAAGCAGTTGATAATAATATGCAGTTTGTCTCCTACTTTCATTTTTGATAGTGACTTTGTAAATATGTCTACTAGTTGAAGTTCTGATCTGACATAAGACCAAGAACTGAACTATTGTCTTCCTACCCCATATGTTCATACTTTTGACAATAAGCTTAGGTGTGGTACTGAGTCAAATGCTTCTCGGAAATCAAGAAATACTGCATCTACCTGGTTGCCTGATTCAAAGCTTTAAGTATGTTATGTGAGAAAAGTACACGTTGGTTTTCACATCATCGATGCTTTTGAAATACCAGCTGGTTGGTATTGAAAAAATCATTCTGTTTAAGTTACCTCATTATGCTTGAGCTTAGAATATGTTCTAAGATTATACAATAAATCAATGTCAAGAATATTGGATGATGGTTTTGTGGATGAGTAATCTACCCTTCTTGTAGATAGGTGTGAGTTGTGCCTTTTTCCAAGAGGATGGGTAATCTACCCTTCTTGTAGATAGGTGTGAGTTGTGCCTTTTTTCAAGAGTGGGGCATGGTTTTTGTTTCAGAGATCTATGATAGATTATAGTTAGAAGAGGGGCTAACTCAGCCGCAAATTTAGTATAGAATCTCACAGGGATTCCATCAGGACCTGGGCTTTGTTCAGTTTGAATGATTTCAGCTGTTTCTCAACACCACTGAAACTAATACTTTTCCATTTATGTCTCCAATAGTACAAGGATTAAATTGGGGCAGTTCTCCTGGGTTTTCCTTTGTAAAGAAACATTTGAAAATGGAGTTAAGCATTTCAGCTTTTGGTTTGCTGCCCTCAATTTCAGTTCCTGTCTCATTTGCTAGGGATTGGGCCCTAACTCTGGTGCCACTAACAGCCTTTACACATGACCAGAATTTCTTTGGCTTGTGTGAAAGCTCACTTGAAAATATTTTACTATGTTTGTCATTGAAGCCATTATGCACTGCTCACTTGACAGCCAAACTCATTTCATTCAGCATCTCCCTCTCAATAGCCTTATGCTTTGTTTTGCACCTATATGCAGTAATCTCTGAGTCTTTAGATGTTTCTTTATGGTGACAGTATACCATGGAGGTTCCCTCCCATTATGAACTGGGTACATATCCACCCAGTCATGACCAAGTATTCTCTTTAACTTGAGCCAGAGTTCCTCTACATGCTCCTCCCCTGTGCTGAAAGTTTCAAGTTCCTCATTGACATATGACACCAATGTTTTTTTTTTAATCTAATTTAGTGAACATGTATATATTTCTGATTGGTTTAGTTCTCCTTTGTGCTTTGGTGATCATTGATGCCACAGTTGCATCATGGTCACTGATACCAGTTTCAATGTAAACATATCTAAGAGCTCAGGTCTGTTTGTTGCCATTAGATCCAATATATATCCATTATAAGATACGACAAGACATAACTGCAGTTTGCAAGAAGGCATTGACAGCTCTCCATGCTCGGCAAAAATATAATAAGCTCTTCCCTTTTGACCTAAAAAAGAAACTTGTAAAACTCTTATACTTTCAAATATTGATTACAGGTCTTTCTCAGAATAACTCATGGTGCCTGGAACAGGTTATTAACAGATGTGTTATTTATATCTGTGATGTTCAAGTCTTTGATCATATTACACCATCGTACAGATAGCTATCCAGGCTGTGTGCAGATGGGGACAGAAATTTCCAGACACTCTGTCTTCCCTGCTTTCTTACTAATTAGGCTGTCCCTCATATATCTCATCAACCTTGACACTCTTATCTGAAGAACATTCCTATCAGAGCAAAGTCCTATTTGTGCCAATCCATTGTTCACCCACTTTCTTGAAGTCCTTCTCAGCAGCAGGAACTTGAGTGTGGAATAGCCTCCAGCATTATAATAGAGAATCAGATAGTATCTCCAGCTTCAGAAGTCAGTTAATCACACATCTACCAAAGTGACAATAATAATACCATTGTTCCTGTATCCACCTGTTACCTTTATTCATCCTTTCCCAGTACTCTTAGCAGGTACAGACTCCTTAAATTTCCTTTCTCCAGGATTCGCTGTATCAGAAAGCATCTATTTTGTACACCAATAATTCTTTTTATATTTGCCACTGTTGTTGTTATTATTAATGTCATTATTATGAAATAATAATAATAATAATAATAATAATAATTATTATTATTATTATTATTATTAATGCTGTTATCATTAGTAGTGGCAGCAGCAGCAATAGTAGATGTACTACCAGTAATAACTATATTAGTTTGTAGTCAGCATTATCTACTCACATTGTCACTATAGTGACTTAAATCATTTTATATTTGTCATATTAAAATTGTTATTTCTTAGGTAACTATGATGTAAAAAAGATACTGTATGTGTGGAAGCCTGTTCTGTTGTAAGAGAGAGCCTAATGACTCTTTTCATATCAGCTTAAATAAATAAAATACATGTCACTGCTTCCTACCACCATGTCCATCTGCAGCATTTAAATATCACTGTGATTGTAACCAATTAACGTAGCATCCTGAAAAACTCCAACACTAATATATTCATTTTTCAATTATTTTTACATATAATATTTTGACTCCCACCACACCCTTAATATTAGAGGTGTCATACTCCTGTATTAATTGTCTATTGGCACTAAATCATATGTGTAGCATATTTTATTGAAATTTCTTCAGGAATTCTAAAGCTTATATGGAACACAGACACATACACTTCATTCTGAGGCTAAAGCTCATTCTTTTCTGTTTATAATTGCTCATATTGTACTGCTGCTTATTTGGATACTAACAATTTATTCCTTTTGACAGAATGTGGCATATATCAAGATGCTGCGTGTGGGCTATTGGTGTAAGTTACAAGGTGTGGAGGAGGAAAAGAGGTATGAGCAAGTGGCGAGAGTGCTGAAGAAGGGAGAGACAGGAAATAAGATGGTGGAAGTGAATGTGAAGAAGCCAGACATGAAGGAACATCAGCTGGAGGGAGAGGAGAAGAAGCCGTTTGAGGAGCATGAGGTCAAGGTGGAGAAGGTGAAGGAAAAGGAGGTGGAGGAAAAGGAGGTGGAGGAGCTCGAAACAGAGAATCAGTTGGAGCAAGAGGAGCTAGAGAAGGACAAATTGAAAAAGAAGTTGTTTGAGGATGATGAGGGAAAGGTGAAGAAAGTGAAGGAAAAGAAACTGGAGGAGAAGGAGGTGAAGGAGTTGGAGGCAGAGGTCAATTAGCCAATTGTGACTTGGCCAAGGGGACTAAAGTAACCATTCAGGATTATTTTAAACATTAAAGTCCAGATCATCAGACATTAGATTTATTATGATAAATGGCCACCCATTCATTGAATAATGTAATACTTCACTATGCAAATTTTTAAAAAACTATGGACCAGATCAGTGGATGCACTGCAGCTTCCAGCAAAAATCTTAAATAATGACAAATGATGTGCAGAGTTTGGGATCCAAATAGAAGGTAAGCCACAGGCATTATGTATTTCAACTATAGCTTGTAGCAAAAGGATTTACATTAACAGAATTACAAATGTTCTTAGGTGTGATGTTTTGTTGTCAGAGTGGCAGTAACTTGTAACAGGTTCATAGATCACTGCTTTTATTATTTTGGTATGGGAGCACATGACTACTTCGGACACTTCATGCCTTATTACAAAAAAGAACTGAAGTAAATTGGGATAAAGTGTGTCTAAGCTGTAAACATTACCAAAGATACAATCAAAGTTATTCAAAGTTGCAAAGCGACAGTGAAAGATAATCAGGACAAGAAGCCATACTATGCTACATTATCACTCTGGTATGCTGATTTTAAAGAAGCAGTTGATAATAATATGCAGTTTGTCTCCTACTTTCATTTTTGAAAGTGACTTTGTAAATATGTCTACTAGTTGAAGTTCTGATCTGACATAAGACCACATAAGACTCACTTTCATGAGTAGAGTGATATTTTGTGTCAATTATTTGGCATTTTATGATACTTATTCATTTTCATCAATCATAAATTACTTTCATTGTCCATAAAGAGTTGAATGTTGCTTCATGTTTTCACACCTGGCTTCTAGAACTGTATGCAAACCCATGTTATTTTATCAGCTGCCTCACACACTACAACACAACCTGCTTTGGAGGGAATCTGGCTAGTAGAATTTTATCTGTGAGGCAACTAGGTAACAAGTCCACTAGACAATACACTCACATGGACATTTTTTCTGAAGGCCATACAGCCATCACTCATTGTTCTAATAGTTTCTAGGCATGTTGAGGGGAAAATTACATTTATTTAAAAAAGACAATGATTAATTTTAAAATTAATGTATTTTTTACCTTGTTGTTCATACATCAGTACCATTATCCTCCAAAAATTCAGAGTGTGACTGTACACCAAATTTGAGATTATTACTGCTTTACTTTTTACCTTTCATCTTGTATTTTGAAGGTTCTTTAGTATGTGTATAAAAGCAGGCCAGTGTTCAGATCCATGGTTGTTAAGAAAATTGCTACCCTGTCTGTTTGAAACATACCATCTCATCTTACAGCAACTGTAATAACCAACTGATCTACTGCCCGATAAAAGGATATTTTTCAGTTGTCTTCTAAATCTGTGTAAGCCAGTGTACAATGCATGTTGGAAGGTAGTTTGTAATAGTATAAGCTGTTTTCTTTTCTATTCCATTCACTTGTTGAGTTAGGCAAAAGTGTAATCCTACGTGCCTCTGTGTACACCCTAATTTCTTTCATAATTTTCTTTAGATCCCTATCCGAGACATGTAATGGTGTCAGCAGGATGGTCACAAACTCTTCCTCAAATACGGGTTCGCTACACTTATCCATCATGTCTTTTGTCCTGCGATCTCCATTTAAGTTTCTTCAGCTTCTTTGGTACAATTTCATTTTGGTTATGCCATTCTGTTACTATCTTAGTAGTGAGACTCTTAATTTATTTGATGTCTATGGTCAGACTTATTTGATAAGGACCCCACCTTTAGGCTTGCACTGAACTATCCCAGAACCGTTCCAGCAAATCTGACTCTTCAGATTAATTCCCTAATTCTGTTTTTACATTATTATCTCATTTCATATTGCTTCTCAATGTCATTCCTAAATACTTATATGGTATGATATGCACAAGATGTTCACCACTTTACTTGTAATTATATACTATCTGGTTCTTTCTCTTCCTTACATATATTATCTTATGTTCCACCATTTATTACACTAAGTGAAAATTTTATCCAAATCTCTCGGCATTTCCTTGCAGTTGCCTAATGATGACCCTTTCCTTTAGACAGCAGTGTTGTCAGTGAAATATCTCATGGTGCTGCTGACTCTCATAAATTAAAGATGCAGTTACACTTTCTAGGGACACACCTACTGTTATTTTCATTTCTGTAGAAGATTCACCATCGAGTATAATGTATTGACTCTTGTTAGACAAATATTCATCAAGAAAATCACATACATATGACTATACTGTGTGTGATCATATTTTGGTTATTAGTTTATGATAGGATATGTTGCTGAAAACCTTTCTGAAATCTGGGAAGATCATGTCTACCTGTTCACATGTATCTGTATTTGAAAGTTATTGAGTATTCATTAGCTAGGCAATTGTCCTAAGTGTAACTGTGAAATGTAATCAACAGGGGAAACACATGGATTATAACTGTTTTCTTTAAACTTCTCTAAGAGGTGTCTAATGTAGCCCTCTTGCCGAATTAATAGTTCCTTACTGCCACAGTTTTGTCAGATTTCCAGTTCAACAAAGTATTTGGGATCAACTGTGATACTGAAATGAATCTTGTGTTTGAAATCAGAAACCTTAATAAAATGAACAAATTTTTAATTGCAACACCAGGGAGAGTGCTTTGGCCCATAAAGACTTTTCCTTAATGTGCAATATTAATTTGTATTATTGCTACTGAAACACTGAGGTTGTTTCATAAAATCTCTTCTTATAGCTTCCCATTAATAAATGCACTTTTGATATCAAAGTGCTACATATGCATGTCATACACTTCATCAAAAGTTAAAATGATACAAACTGATTCACAGCTAACAACAGATGAAAAAATGTATCTGTAATCTTATTCAGAGTTTCTAGAAATTGTGCTGCATACTTTACAGGATATTTTATTTCATCTCATTTCAACGCAGTAATTGTGTGACTTGAAAAATTGATTTTGACCTATCTGAGAATTTATTTCACACAAAAATTAGCTGTTCACTCTGTTACTATTCATGGTGAGTCACTAACTATTGCTGCCAAGAATAACCCAGAAAGTATGATAGGAGCTGAAAAGTTTGTGGGACAAACGTTTCATGGCACAACGGGGGCCATAATATGACATTGGTTTTGTGTTGCTAGGTGGGGCCACTTCAGACGTATGAAGGTCAACTTTGATTTTTTAAATGGGATGCTATAGTTTGGTACTTATTTTCTCATAGCTGCTATCGAAATGACTACAATGATGTGTAACAGTAAGGTCTTTGGAGATCAACGAAGGTCAAAAAGGTTGCATGAACATCCATTTACAGAAGGTGTTTGAAGTGATGACCATTGATGTCAATGCAGTGCCGCTATCTTCTTTTCATGGATTGAGTGGTATTCCTTAACACATCGGCACTTATCGAAGCACATGCGCTGACAATTTGCTCTCGCATATCTTCATGCGTAGTTGGAACGTCTTTATAAACAATGTCTTTTACGAATCCCCACAAGAAAAAAAATCCAGAGGTGTCAAGTCTGGTGAATGAGCCAGCCACATCACATCTCCTCTGTGTCCAATCCAATGATTTAGGAATTGTCTCTGTAATGAGGTTACATTCATACAACCTCATCAACTCATTTCTAGCCATCAGTGAAAAATGTGCTGCACATCCATCGTGTTGATACCACATTCTGTCCCTTGTTCCTAAAGGTATTTCTACCAATAACAGACCTAATGTTTCTTGCAGGAATGTGGTGTACTTCCTACCATTAAGATTTCTATTGATGAAATATGGGCCTATAATTCTGTCCTCCAGAATCCCACACCATACACTGACCGACCACGGTTTTTGGTGTGCAACTTGCCGCAGCTAGCATGGATTTTCAGTTGCCCAATAATGCATGCTACGCAAATTAACGTTTCCATGGATCTTGAATGTAACCTCATCAGTAAATAAAATCAAATTAATAAATGCGTCATCCCTCTGAATCTGAAATTGAGCCCATTGGCAGAATTCAGTGCGATGCATACAATTCATACCAGTTAATTCTTGCTGGAGACTGATATGGTAAGGATGATATTTATGGTGATGCAGAACACGAGCAACACTACTCTGCCTCATGCCAGATTCCCTTGCAATTTGATGTGAACTATTACAAGGATCTTGAACTACAGTGGCAAGAGTACCAATTTCTGTTTTCTCATTAGTAACTTTCCTTTGCCAGATATGCTGTCGATGCGTTAAAGATCCAGTTGTTCTCAATTTACATTACGCATATTTAAATGTATGACGTGTAGGGTGAGTACACTGAGGATATCATTCAGCATATAAGTCTCTAGCTCTCACTGAATTTCGTTGGCATTCTCTGTAACTGAGAAGCATATCGACTTGTTCTTCAAAGGAATACATCATTCACATTTGATTGATTCGACGGTACTAGTTTTACCATTCCTATTAGTGTTGTATTGTGAAACTATCAAATGGTGTTTACATGTCAATGGCATGTTAGATGGATACATCATATTTGGTGAATATTTACTATTTGCACTATATATGAGAAAGAATTCTCAGAGCATGTGCTTCAATAAGTGCTGAAGTGATAAGGAATACCATTCAATCCATGATGAAGATTGCAGCAATGCATTGATACCAGTGCTCATCACTTTGAACACCTTCTGCAAATGGACGTTCATGCCACCTTTTTGACCATCATTGACCATCAAAGACCTTACTATTACACGTCATTGGACTCATCTTGATAGCTGCTATCAGAAAATAAGTACCAAATTATAGCATTCCAAATAAAAAAAAAAAAAACAAAGTTGACCTTCATATATCATACTCCACCTAGCACCAAAAAACCAGCGTCATATTATGGCCCCTGTTGACCCATGCAACATTTGCCCCACAAACTTTTCAGCTACTATCATACTTTCGGAATTATTCTAGGTGGCAATAGTTAGTGACTCACCCTGTATACTCACTGTCTTAAATATCTTAAAGTGGATCTTTGTTGGTGCCTGACAGTCTATTTGAAAGTAGTTTTGTTTGTTTGTATCTTTCCTGGCATCTCCAGAGATTAAACTATGAGTCAGTGGGAATCACAGTGAAAATTACTTACTTTTGTCGCAAGTGTATAAACTACGAGATTTGCTAATACTTAAAATTCAAAGGGTTTGTAAATCAGTGGTCTGCATTCCTTTAAACCAGCAGAATACCTGTTAATGAGACATCATATTGGTGGCCCAAATATTTGTCAGGAATATGTTTGAAGTTAGATGAAACGTTTCCTCTGCATCAGAGCATGAACTGTACTGGTACCTCCTGGAGAATAAAATGTACATTCAAGCCCATACCTTCGGCTTGTCAACTACGAGATTTAAAAACTCCCCAATCTCCTACTCGATTCACAAAACTGCCAGAATGTCTCTTCCACTCTTCTAAACATTGCAGAAGTTCTCCAGTACATCTCTTGGATGAAGGATATTGTGGAGACTGGGTTAGCAACTGAGTAGGGTTTTATTCAGACTTAAAATTACACTCTGCAGGATAGCACTCATCCAGAAAGTTACGCAGCAAGACTTCCATGGAGCTTTGAATATTAGGAACATGATTGAGCAGGGGCAGATGGAAGCTCTGAGTTGGGCTATGAAGTGTTTTTGAATGACTGTGGTGGAAAGAGAGTTTACAGTGGAATATAAAAGTATCATGTAGAGCTTTTATTTGTCTCATCTTTCGTATGTTGTTTTTGTTTTCATTTCCCATTATGTTTTCATTTCTGCTGCATAGTTTACAGGATACTTTATTTCATCTCACTCCAACACAGTAATGGTATGATTTGAAAAATTGATTTTGACCTTTCTGACAGTTCATTAGCCTTTACTCTTCTCAAAATGATAAATTTTGTTCATAATTCAGCTACATTACACTTATATACATTTAACTGAAGCAGGCATTATCTGAACTTTCAAGGAATTTAGTATAATTATAATGACTCTTCACAATTACTTCAAGTTATATGCTACCCAAAGTAAGTTTGTTGATACATGTGTCATATAAACTATTCGTACAGCATGTTCAATAAATCTTCCTACAGCATGTACCTTCAGCAGTAGTGATAGGAATTTTTCATTGTATGTCATCTTGCACAGTGCTGCAATGTTCTATAATAGTTGCTGAAGGAACTTTGATGTGATGTCAGTGGCAATTATGTGATAATGTAAGACACATGTCAAATATCAAATTTTATAATATATTTTGTTATACACAGCTTTATTTCTAGTAGCATTTATTCATTTAATTATACTATTTTAGTAAGTAAAAAAATTGGTTTATAAATGTTATTGTAATAGTTTTAGCGAGTAAAGAATCATAGTTCATGTAACTTCCTTACCAATGTAATTGTATGAGTCTTCCTTGGGATGAGATTATAAAATATTGTATTGTACATGTCCTTACTTCTCATAGAATTTATTCATTTATGTACCAGAATACCATGTTAGTTAACAATTAAGTACATTTCCAAGTGTTGTGACAATAACTTTAGCAAATAAAGAAGTGAAGTTTTTATGTTTTTCTTACTATTGCAATGCTATAAATGTATCATGGGCTGAGACTCCTTAGAAAAAGTGCCTTGTCCTTGTCCTATGTGAAGGTGATACAGTAAAGAGTCACATGCCATTGTGGAATATACAGTAACACCTGACTTGCTGTGTGTTACCTGCTTTAAGAAAGACAGCAATGAAATGTTCTCTGTAAATTCTTGGAAAAGGCAGGCAAAATTCCTTTCTTGGTGCCCAATGAAACATTTGACTTTATGGAAACAAAGACCATCACAAACATATGCTGTATTCCTCATCCCCTTATTGTCATATTTAGTGTACAGATATCAGCAATTAAAATCCAAACGTCTGTCTCATCTGCCATGCAAATGCAATAATCTACTGTTTTGCCTGAAATGACACTTCAAGCAACTCATGTTCACTGTATCAGAAGGCATATAAAACCTGAGGAAATGCCTAAACGTGGTTTTAGATGCCCAGGTGAAATTTTGCAAACTGACATGATGGGAGATAATTGCCAGTAATTTGGTATCTAGTGAGAAATATGGATGAGCAATATCAACATCCATCATTTATGGAATAACATTTTATTTCTGACCAGTAGCACAAAATGTAAGAAACTGCTGCTGCAGAAGGTTCTGTACAAGTGTACAATGGCCCAAATTGTAAGAAACTGTCTGTATATACAAGGACTGGGGTGCCCAATCCATGTGAAAATGGAACAGGAAGTTTAAGAATTAAAATAATAATATACTATGCAATTGGATGTGCCCTAGAGATAGTGAATTAGCCACTAATCATTCATAATGACCAATTAAATTATAGAAAAAAGTCCAAAACTGGGAAAGGAGTAGAAGTGACAAGTTTTTCATGCTGGTTCAAGAGCTGAGAGTGCATTGCAGCCACAATCCATGCTCTGCTCACATTCCCCATCCAATACATGAGACTTCTCCACTCACTCTATTGGCTACATCACCATGCAGGAAAGCTTATCCTGTCAATATCCTTATTAGTGAAACACTTCTAGCCTGAATTACTAGTTAAATTTGTTATAAGAGTACATGCGAGGGAGTGCCAAGGACTGGCTGTGAAATCAAGTGTTAAGAAAAATTTTCAAATTGTTAGTAAATTACCCCAGTACTCCATAGTCTGACAGTGGCTTAGAAATCCTTTCACTTTCCATAGAAGTGGTGACTACAACATTTGTAGCTCATCACAAGCTTCCATGGACAGATAGATTACCTGGATGAGGGCCGTTAATAATAAGGGTTACATGCAATTATATTTCTCAGAATTTTTCAGAAGGTGATGCATAATTGGCAACAAGGGTAATGTAGTTCGTATTAATATGCAGGCCTTTATGGTAATATATGATGTGGTTGGAGTGAGGTAGCTTAAGCGGATCAAGGGTTGGCTAGGCGGTTGGGTCATGGGCAAGATGGTGCCTCATATAGCAGCAGGCTAGCTCAAGAGATGACCACAGAGTTCTTCTGCAATATTTGTACAACTAGTATGAGCCTAGAGCACTGGTTGCTAGGCTAAAATATTCCTTAGCATATAAGGGGCGCAGTAGCCTCAGCTACGAGCTGCACAGGAGTTACATTTAGTTATCAGTTGTAACAACAATAAGTATCAAAACCTAAATAACTAACCATAGATACTAGTAATTAAGTATGACAGTTTATGTCTTAAAATTCAAAGTTTTTCAAAATTTGATGGAAATAATAGGTATCTGACACATTTTTCCTTCAGAGTGAACCATGGTGAAAAATTCCCAATAATTTACCATACCCAGTGCACTGTAGGCTCAGTACAAAACTAAACTAGACAAATTAGAGATAATTGACTTAAAATGCTGAAGCATGATAAGTTTCTATTAAAGTGTTCAGCAAGATTGAAGTATAATCCGTTTTTGAAATAAATCCAAAAAGTCACCCTTCATGTTGGGTGTATTTCAAATGCACCATTTAGAAGGTGGTTTCCAATCTTTCCACGGCAAGTCCTTGCTGAATTAACTTAACATTAGACCAAGTAAAGATAATAAAATGCTTTTAGTATCTTACAACAATCTCTGACACTGGATTCCTCCACCCTTTATTGCTAGTATAGTCATTTCCCTTAAAACTACAATTATAGTCATTACATAAATGTATAAGGGATTTATACATTGACCATTTTGGCACACACTCTTCTATTCATGTGTTGTTTTCTAACAGTTCTGATAACATTATAAGAACTTTGACATCACTACATTTCCTACAAGAATGTTTAATTTGGGATTGCATTCACACACAAACTAAATTACTATGAAAACAATGTTCCTATGCAGCTGTTAAAGTTCCACAAAACCTCATGTCAATAAGGAAGATTCAACATATGAAATGGTATAGCTATTAGTGAAAGTAATAACAAATTTAATCTCTTCTCTTTCCTTTGTTTTCTTTCAAACTTTAAGCAGAACATACCTTACAATTTAAAACTCTTATTATTTTGAATACAACAGGCAAACTCACATCTTGTTGGGGGTAGGTATACAATACTCCTGAGTTCATCCAGTATTTGATTCCCAACAGAAGTAATCAAGATTGGTGTGTGTGTGGGACGGAGGGGGGGGGGGGGGGGGATGATAGGACACATTTACATTTCTCTCATTGATGTTGTAAAATACACAAACCTCGACAAATGAGTATAAACATCTGTTATTGTATTAAACAAGCACAATTTTTTTAAACAGCTGGGTGTCGTAAAGTGACAAAATAGTGAAGTTGTACTTTCCTCATATCCCAGTGTGCATATGCACAGCACACAAATATGGATTTTCGAAATTCATGCTGCCTCAGTGAAAAATCTGCAGCTGTCCACTTTGTCCTTAAATGTAAGGCAGATGAATGGAATAGTACTACCCAGCTAGTGAAGCTTATTCATGATTTCATCCATATTGATGACTCATCATTACAGTAGACAAGACTCAAATATAAACAAAAGGGGAGGAAAAAATTATCTTGTGTGACCTTCCCTCATACATCACATCAGGAGCAGTAAATAATTAAAAAAAACATTTAAATAATAGGCTGGTGTCAGGTAAGTTGATGTGATATGAGTAAATGACGAAAGTAACTTGTAGAACACCATTGTGGCAGTTACAGAAGTCGGTACGGTTTAGAAGTTACTGCGCATGGACAAGGTGGTGTGGAAGCTTCAGGTAATAAGAGCGTGATTTCAGTTGTGGACTCTAGTTGGGGAAATTATATTAGAACGTGTCTGATTCCAAGCCTGAATACAACAATGGAGGTCAGCTAGGGACATTGTCAAGTGCCTCTGACGATCCCTACTGACAATTAGAAAATTATGCATCTTCCAGGTGTTATGCATATGTAAAGCACTACAGATGACGGGGGAACTGCTTATTATTACAGTAGACAAGACTCCAATATAAAAGTATTTTACTGCATCCCGCCTGGAATTTGTGTACAGCCTTTTTATTCACTACAGAAGTCGAGAAATATTGCAGCTAACACCATGAAGCATGGCTTCCATCGCCTCTTCCAAACACAATAAACGTGACAACTGTATATGTGCCTTAATGCAAAATGGAATCGCTAAAGTACTTTATCGTTTCTCTGTGGGAAAAGAAAATCTGAGTTGTACATGGCAGAGCTACTGTAATACATTCGGGAGAACACAGCCATGCTATATTTTAGGTGTGTACATTTATACTTAATCCTGAACAAATTAGTCAAAAAAAAAAAAAAACATTTTCTTTGCCAGAAGTCGAAAAAGAATAAATTACGTGCTCCAGTAATGGTGCACAGGGGTGCAACACAGCACACCACACAAACACAGAGCTATGAACTGTGCACTGCAGTTGATGTGATCTTCAATAGTTTGACAAGATGGACATATGAGAATTATCTTTGTGAACTCCCAGGCTGCTAAAAGTTGATTCTGCCAGCCAATTAGAGAACGATTTTTGGAGGCGTCCCACATTCATCTGGCAATATATTGGCCCACACTTCACATAATCAACCTAACAAAATGTAACTTCCAATACACATTTTGTTTTATGTCAGTTAAGCCAATCGACGCTAAAAAATATAAACCTTGAAAGTAATGCAAAAGAAATCCATTAATATCAGCAGGAGTGAAGTTCTGTAAACAAAGTGTTATGGATGGCATAGGAGATAAATAAGCCTTTTGTAAAGTTTATTTCATGTTTATTCACTTCAGGCAGTGTTAATGTGGAATTTTTGTTGGTATGCAGTATGATTTTCTCAATGATTCTGAATTTTTTCCTGTTGCAGATTTCTAATTTTCAGTTTCAACCTAACATTATGGAAATGTGAATAAATTTCTTTTGTGAATATTTTCTAGCTTTCTTTCATAAAGTATTGGATATCCTGAATAACCCTGCAGTGGTCGCGTGGGATATTGTTTCATAATAGGTCAGGTGGCATCTTGCAGATGTCAACTGAATTTTTGCGGTAAGAAAGTATATTTCGTTCCATCTGTCAAAATTTATAAGGGAGCAGTACTAATTAAGTAGAATGAGAGAGGTGTGCACATTCTGACCAATGGAATACATTTTATTTTTCTGATTTTTAGGTATAAATATACATGACAAAGCTGTTGATTGTCACATTACGCAGTTTTCAGTCTCGTTCATCACAAAGGTGATGAACCATTATAACACACTTTTCAGAAAATTGATAGTCCTTATATGAAAGCATTCATACTTAATGAACTGTACAGCCTGTAACAGAAATATCGCATTCAATGAGCCGTACAATTTGCAGTAAGCGCACACTTTTCGTGCATGTTCTAAACAGAGGAACTTTTTACACCTGTGGCATCTATACTTGGGATAGGCCTACCGTTTTTTTGAACGACCGCATACGCAGCTTCTCCATCTTTTTGAGCCTCAGTCGTCTTTATGTGGGTTGGACAGCACCTTCATCTGCAAAAAAGACTCTGAATGTGTTGTCTGAGATCTCTTGACAATGATGAATGCTGAGAACGTCGACACAAATAATCGTCAACAAGATTACGCGCCATAAGTTTTAGAAACTAAGAGTGCCTGGTGCTAGCATCAGTATTATTTGCATGGTATATTATTTGTGCATTAATTGTTCTAATGTTCAACACGCTATAACAAATCATCATAGGCCATCTATTGGTCATTCTGGATACGCTATAAGTACTATGCAGCTGGTAGACAGTATCGACTCCTGATTTTATAGCGTCGTAAGGGGTTACCATTTCTAGCTTTTTCTCATCACCAGCTGTAGCAGCAATTGCATTATCATGCTGCATTGTGAAGAGTATCAGAACTGCCTTGTTTTTCTTAGTGACATATGACGTAAGAGTTGAGTGTGTTTGAAAACCAGTGTTGTTCCCACCTTCTCGTTCTTTGTTTGCGTAAACTCTGGGGGAACTTGAAATACATTCGTCCTCGTAGTTCCAACCAGAGTAAGATTCTTCTGAAGTAAGTCATCAGCTAATTGTAAGGAAGTATACCAATTGTCTGTGGTTAGATCACGCCTAGTTCCTGATAGCACAAAGGCAGGGGTGTATAAGAGAGGGAACGTGGGTGACGCTGGCCCCCACTTTTTTTCCTAGTGCTACACCGCCCCCTTACTGTTTTATAAGGAGAATATTTTTTTATTACAGTAATTCTCTTTCATCGTCTCTCTAAATTTAATTGTCATCAATTCTAAGTTATAACTCAGAGAACATATTAGGTATGAAGTCAACTGACCACTGGAGCATTGCTGGGCACCTTAAAGACTCCGCTTCATTTCTGACAGTTCTGGGCTGGCTGATTTGGTGAAGGCAACTACACTACTGGCCATTAAAATTGCTACACCAAGAAGAAATGCAGATGATAAACGGGTATTCATTGGACAAATATATTATACTACAACTGACATGTGATTACATTTTCACGCAATTTAGGTGCATAGATCCTGTGTCAAACAGGGCTTGGATGGCATGTACAGGTACAGCTGCCCATGCAGCTTCAACATGATACCACAATTCATCAAGAGTAGTCACTGGCGTATTGTGATGAGTCAGTTGCTCGGCCACCATTGACCAGACGTTTTCAGTTGGTGAGAGATCTGGAGAATGTGCTGGCCAGGGCAGCAGTCGAACATTTTCTGTATCCAGAAAGGCCCATACAGGACCTGCAACATGCGGTCGTCCATTATCCTACTGAAATGTAGGGTTTCGCAGGGATCAAATGAAGGGTAGAGCCACGGGTCATAACACATCTGAAATGTAATGTCCACTGCTCAAAGTGCCGTCAATGCGAACAAGAGGTGACCGAGACGTGTAACCAATGGCACCCCATAGCATCACGCCGGGTGTTACGCCAGTATGGCGATGACGAATACACACTTCCCATGTGCGTTCACCGCGGTGTCGCCAAACACGGCTGTGACAATCATGATGCTGTAAACAGAATCTGGATTCATCTGAAAAAATGACTTTTTGCCATTCGTGCACCCAGGTTCGTCGTTGAGTACACCATCGCAGGCGCTCCTGTCTGTGATGCCGCGTCAAGGGTAACCGCAGCCATGGTCTCCGAGCTGATAGTCCATGCTGCTGCATATGTCGTCCAACTGTTCGTGCAGATAGTTGTTGTCTTGCAAACGTCCCCATCTGTTGATTGAGGGATCGAGACGTGGCTGCACGATCTGTTACAGCCATGCGGACAAGATGCCTGTCATTTCGACTGCTAGTGATACGAGGCCGTTGGTATCCAGCTCGGCGTTCCATATTACCCTCCTGAACCCACCGATTCCATATTCTGCTAACTGTCATTGGATCTCGACCAACGCGAGCAGCAATCTCGCGATACGATAAACCGCAATCGCGATAGGCTACAATCTGACCTTTATCAAAGTCGGAAACGTGATGGTACGCATTTCTCCTCCTAAACAAGATTATCACTGTCACTATCGGAGTCTGCGTCTTTCCCAGTGATGGATTTTCTTCTCTTGTTTCCACACTGTCTTCTTCTACAATGCTATAAACACCGAAGTCATCATCTAGTTGATCATCTTGCTCCTATAGCTGCAGTACAATTTCCCTGTCACATGCATTTGTCAGACTGAAGTAGGTCTGCTCTGAGGTCATATAGGATCTAAAGATAAGTAAACACCTACTTTAGTAGATTAAATTAAAAAAATATTTACTGTTAGTAACTGTAAAGGTCACAGGCATCTGCTAGACTCCAGCAATGCAGCTTCGGAAATAATCTCTTCCCTCCAAAACTGTACTCCAATTAGCGCAATGTTGATGAGCTTAATATGTTTGCATTTAGTTAACTGCAAGGTAGATGGCACCACAAGTCCGCCAGTATCTCTGATGAACAATAGTGAGTGTGCCTGGCGTCTGTGAGACGCCGCGCAATCACCCCAGGGTTCATACGATGATGTAAATTCAGATTGTTGATGCAAACAATTGGCATCCATATCCACAATAAGAGCGTAAAAAGATTTATTTTTCAAATACTGTTGAAATATACTTGCTGCTCAGATACCAAAGTAACCTACTGTAAAAATACCAAAACTATCAATTAGTAGAATGAGTTTTGTGTACTGCTTATCTGAGGTCATCAGTCCCCCAGAACTTAGAACTACTTAAACCTAACTAACCTAAGGCCATCACACACATCTATGCCCGAGGCAGGATTTGAACCTACAGGTGGGACATGTTTTCAAACTCACGTAGCCAGTGACATAAAAAAAAGGCAAGTTTGGAATTTTGCCCTGTCATGGAAAAATTTCTGCAGATGTCCATGGTTGCACTCAAGCAGTAGTGTTATAGTGCGGTAAGAAAGATTATCTGAAAGAATAAAGCATTCATAATGGAGCCGTTATTTGTGCGGTGGTGTAGTGTATTAACACTTAGGCAGGCATCGCACTAGGAATGAGCTTATGCTACAACCCTAACTGAAAGATGTGACTTGTAAAGCCTTAGAAATTTCCAGCTCAGTGGTTAGATTGACAAATTTCTTGAAACACTCATAACGGTGTACCAAGATGGCTGCTACCATCCTGATATGTTGGGTACTGGATTAACAACCAGACCATCTTGTAAGAGTACTAACTGCATGTTTTCTGGGTGATGGTATTCTGAATGTTTGCAACAAGTGATGTTGCACAGTGGATAGCACAGTTGCATCACTCTGCATCAGTATGGTTAGGGGTTCCAAACAGTGTCATGAGGATAACTCCACCAGCATTAAACCAAGCTCATTTTGTTCATGTATATCGAACATCATCAGTGATGTTACACAACCACTCCTGAATGTTAAGAATTATCTGAGCTATATTCTACAGGGAATAGAGGGGTCCTACTTGACCAGAACATTTCAGAATAGGTGCACAGTATAATAGTTGCCTGGTCTCTTGTTATAGTTTAAATTCTTCTTGTTGGAAGATGTTTAGGTTAACTCCAGAGAAAATCAGCGCATAAGGTAAGACATAAAATATATTATTCAGGCATTTGAAAAATACCCCTGAAGCAGAAGGCTGTATATGGAATAGTTGCACTCTCAAGGCAGCAATCACTAGGAAAATTAAAATGCCGCACTGCGTGCTGGTATAAAAGTGTAACGATGTGAAGCCTTTCCTGCCAAAGAACAGTAATGTGGCAGTGTATAATCAAAGAGGGAGTACTCTTAAACTCATCTCATTTGTGACAGAGAAGAACATTACTACTCTGCAGAGCTTCTGGAAGAAAGAGTGAGTGCAACTATGGCTCAGTGGTAGCCTCGGAATGGGAACAGATATGAATTAAATCTGTCTGTTTGGGGTCTTGTGGGAAGGAGAGAGAAGAGGGATGGCAGTGAGTTGAGGATTGTGTGTGTGTGTGTGGGGGGGGGGGGGGGGGGGGAGGAGGAGAGAACTACCATACTGGTGGTGCTGAAAAGTACAAGTATATACATTCCTGGGGCCACTCTTGTAAGGTGAGACACAGCATCTGCTCTTTTCAGTGAAACACAGCAGTGTCCAACAACAAGACATCAACACTGGCACCAGTATGCGTGAGATGCAGGATCAGGTTTGGTAAACGGAGACACGTGTATCCAAACCTGGGATGTGAATTCAGCATTATGCACTCAAGAGATGGGTGTCAGAACCCAGTCTCTGGTATTTACGCCACAACTTCTCTGGGAATTAGTCTCTTCCAGCTTACCGAGATCAATATGTAAGAAACTATATGATGTAAAACTAAACAGAACTGGTGATAGAACAATGTCAATGGTGTGGCAATAGAGTTAACAGATGGGGAGCAGTAAAAACTTCACTGGAATGCAGATGAGTACAGTTAAAAATTAATGCAGAGTGGACAACTGCAGTCTTGTTCTCTAAGCAGCTAAAGTAACCATACCATTGACTACAATATTCTTGACCAGTCCAGACTCAGTGTAGGAGCAGGTCAGTTTGCTTATAATGCTCAGCTAGTAACTAATAGTTCCATCAATACCGCTTGAAATAATTCAAGTTACACTGACCCAAGGCAGCATCAAGTAATGTAGTGATGGCTAGTTGTCACTCATGTAGCAGGAATGAGTATGCATTCCATATTCTGTGGGGTCGGCCATATGTCAGTGTGGAAAATAATATCAGTTGTTCTGGACAGTGAAGGTGAAACGATTATGTGCTATTTGGGGGTGTAACCATGAAGATACGAAATGAACAGAGGTCCCACATTATAAATGTCAGGTGAGTAGAAAGTGAGCAATAACCACACTAAGTAAATTGCAGGCTAGTCACCTTAGACTGTAATGGCAGCTACATTAAAGAACAAGTTTATGGGTCATGACATCTTCACTGGTGGCTTAAGAGAAGGACATATTATGCAGCTAAGTGGAACTTAGTTTGCTGAATGTCAGTGCAAAACTTCTTTAAAGCTGTCCATTGTAGTCCAGTCAGCGAAGGAAAATTAGGGGGAAAAGTTCATGTAGTTGCAAATTTTTGTACAGTAGTAAGCGATAGTACCACAAAAAACATACTAATAATGCCAAACAGGGGGGTATGGGTGTGAGGCTAAGGGCCATTAAAAGATCAGTTTTTATGCATTTCTTGAATAATTCAAAAACTGCTGCTTCCACTGAAAATGCTCTCCGCGCAAAATGAAACGACATTAAATTTTCTTCAAAAATATCCTAGTGGTCTTTCCTCTAAGACTGCAGCAGCTGAATACATCACAGATTATTAAAAATAATGTTTTAATGGTGTAAAATTAATGTTAATTGTTGAATGGCGTGGATAAAAAAAAAATTAAATGTGCATACATCTAAGTGCACTAGCTTCTAATTAAGGGATAACGTATTGGTTCAAATGGCTCTGAGCACTATGGGACTTGACATCTGAGGTCATCAGTCCCCTAGAACTTAGAACTACTTAAACCTAACTAACCTAAGAACATCACACACATCCATGCCCCGAGGCAGGATTCAAACCTGCGACCGTAGCGGTCGCGCGGTTCCAGACTGTAGCACCTAGAACCGCTTGGCCACCCCGGCCGGCTATAACGTGTTGGGGATATAATAGGATGGATGGGGTGGATGAGAGATGTGTGAGGCTGCTGTATTATGGTCATGCACTTTCATCCCTCACAGATCTGCAAACCAAAGCCTGAGCAGCCGATTCCTCACCTATCATAGCGCTCCTAATAACACAGGCTGGCGCATCCGCCATTTTGTTTACCGACCAATGCTAAACACAGCACGTAGCTTATGCGAACTGTATTGTTTTGTTCAAGTTTTCTGAAATATTTTAGAAGTGGCCTCCATGGAGCCTTAGATCATGCTATTTTGAACTTTCATTTTACTCATGTTTGCATCGGTATGTGCATCGCACAACACGGCACTTCTAAACAAATGAAGGCTTGCTTTGTTAAGTTTCTAGGACACACAAGAACTCACTTAAGACTCACACACTACACAGTTCCTTCTCCAAAGTAAAGCACAAGTTACGTGTAAATATGGAAAATGCCTAAAGTTGACAATGGGCTGACTATCTGTACTGTTAATTTCAACCTTCTGCATTTTTCCAGATAAATATGAAGTAAACCATTTGTGCACTGTCCCACTCATACCACAATACTTAAGCTTACGTAGAATAATTTCATAATTCACACAGTTAAGAACCTTTCAGAGATCAGAAAAAATCCCAATAGGTGGTGTTCGGTTATTCAGAGCATTTAATATTTGATCAGTGAAAGCATATATAGCATTTTGTGTTGGAAGACATTTTGAAAACCAAGCTGACATTTTGTTAGTACTTCATTTTTACAAATATATGAAGATACTCTTGAATACATTACTTTTTCAAGAATTTTGGCTAAAGTTGTCAGAGCAGAGATTGGATGATAGTTGTTAGCAGCAGACATATCCTCCTTTTTATGCAATGATTTAACAATAGCATATTCCAGTCTATTTGGAAAAATGTTCTTTTTCAGTTAGCTACTACATATGTGGCTGAGAATCCTATTTATCTCTTGGAAACAAGCTTTTAGTACTCTGTTGGAATTGCCATCAGTTCCAGGTGAGCTTTTACTTTTGAGAGAATTTTTAATTTTCCTAATTTAAGTAGGAGAGGTTGGTTGAATTTCAGTTTTATCAAATTGCGTAGGTACTGCCTCCTCCAAACACAGCCTTGCATTTGGTAATGAACAGCTGGATCCTATTTTCCCTACAACAGTTAAAAACTGATTATAAAAAATATTTTCTGCTTCTGACTTTTTGTTTACAAACTTTTCATTGAGTTTGACATAAATACAGTCTTACTGTGCTCTCAGTTGTCCTGTTTCCCTTTTAACAATATTCCAGATTGTTTTAATTTTGCTATCAGAGGTGCTAATCTCAGACATAATGCACATACTTCTGGATATTTTAATAACTTTTCTGAATACAGTGTGAATACAATATTTCTTTCTGGATCATTATTCCTTCTAGCTAAAAGATCCATTTCCCTTTTCTGTTTACAAGATATTATTATTCATTTAGTAATCCAAGGCTTATTAGATGGTTTCTTACAGTTACGTTTCAGTGTTTTCTTAGGGAAACTGCTTTCAAATATACTCACAAAAGTATCATGAATCCGTTTAAATTTTAAATCAGCATTAGGTTCCCTGTACACCTCATCCCAGTCTAACTGTTGCAAGCTTTCCCTAAAATTTGCAGTTGTTAAATCATTAACTGAATGCACTATTTTGGAGTACTGTTTTGCATTACTGTGTGGAGCTATGTAATATACTGTAACTAGCTGTGCATTATGATCAGAAAGACCATTCTTAACATTAGAAATTTTTATTTGGTTAACTATCAGACTCTTTCAGAAAATCTACACTGAAATCCCCAGAAACCATTTCCTTCCCTCTGTCTGACAGATAGCACAACAAAGAATGTAAATTTTTGAGTAATAGCTGAAAATTTCCCAGTGTGGAGCTTTACACAGCCACAATGATAAAATTAACATTATTTAATTTAAGCTCTCAGGCACATGCTGCTATATGTTGCTCTACACATAATTTTTCAGTTTCCTCATTTTGTCACACTATGACAAATTGTAACATATATGGCAACTCCTCCTCCTTCCATAGTGTCTACTTACAAGTGCTCAAAGCTTATATTCACCTACATCTACTTCTTGCATATCTGTCACTACATGATGTCTAGACAGGCATAGTGCGTCTATTTCTAAATATTCTATACAAACAAGAAGCTCATTTTTTTAATCACCTGATATTGTGCTATGATATACTGACACTATTTTTCAATGTACTTTTATGAGAATTTTGTGATTTTTGACATCTCTAGTACCTGCCTGTCAGAGCTTCTCAGTAAGCTTAATTTTTGCTCAATGTTGAAACAGTGGACACTGATCTTAGTCTAAGAAAGATCACTTATCATCACCTATCTACCTCCCCAGCCCCATGATTTAATTAAAAAACACAGATCATATGAAACATTGATTCACAATACAGCTGTTCCACCATCCTGGAGCACCAACAGTCCTTTGTAAGCTTTAATCTCTCATGATATGCCTGTGGCTGCTGTCATCATGCTGACATTCCACCTTATTTTCTGCTTTAGGCCCTGGTCCTTCCATGAAACTTCATTTTGTTGGACCAAAAGCTGTTTATTTATTGGGCTAATAGCTAATGGTTTCAGTCAATTATCACAAAGTTATTGCTTATAACAGTGTGCATTACATTCTAATATAAAAAATGTATTCAAAAGACATTTATAGTTGCTTTACAGTTCTTTACATTTTATTTGATAATAGTTACAGGTATTCAATGTAGTACAAATTTTGTGGTAGCATAAGAGAAATTTTAAAGCTGTCAAGAGTTATTGAAAAGCTATTTTCATGAAAAAAAGTGTACAATATTTCAGATTTCATAATAATTTTCCTTCTCAAAATTAAACATGATATACAGTACACATAACATATAATAAAACTCTTAATTTTAAATGCATCTGCACATGACCATCATTTATGGAATATACAACTCTTGCCATTTTCTGCTTCTTATACACTGAGGCAGATCCAAAGGACCCATTTCGTTGCTTTGTTTCAGACAGATGTTTTGCAATGACTTTGCATCTTACACTCAAATAATAACTTATTTTTTTGTGTTTTACACTGCAACAGTGCTCATGTACACATAATTCTCCTTCTACAAGGAATTCCTCAGAGTCTTGAAAAAGAATTTCAGCTTCTTTACATAACCTGTAAATGCCAGATGATGGCTCCTTAAGTCCTCCTAAATCTGAGTTTTGTATGATATGTGATATTTTCATTTATTTTAGGCATTTCTGGATCTTTAACACAATTAGTAGCATCAATGCGGGATTCACATATTTTCTGCTTCAAAGTAGCACTCATAGTAGCTCCAGCAATATAATACATATCATTTTCAACTGGAGTTGTCAAGTAACCTGTAACCTGTAGCTATTTCAGCTTCTATATCTTCGGTATCATTCTCTTCTTAAGTGGCAAACATTATGGGATCATTTTGTCGACCTTCCCCATATTTAGTACACTTATTGAGACTATTCTCCACACACCGTTGGGTGGCTTGCGGAGTATAAATGTAGATGTAGATATATAATAATCCAGTAAATAAATATCACTGTCCAAAGCATGATTTATGTTTTGCACATGGGAAACAAATTGTGACACACAAATCATGTTTATTATTCTCCTCAACTGTAAAGCAGATGGTTTTATTCCAGCCTTTTTCCTTATTTTTGAAAACACATTTTCTAAGGCATTCTGGGGAAGTCGTCCAGGTACAAGGAATTCATATCCCATACTCAATAGTTCCTTTCCCAGATTAATAGCACTGATTGTTGATAATACGACACCTGTTTTCACAGGCTTCCAACCTTTGCCGAATTCCATGTCCTGGAAGATATTCACAACACTTTCAAGCAACTCAAACTTCCTCTCGTTATTCCTTAGAGTATTGGACCTTTTACGGTACCTGGCAGACATTATGTCAAACCATTCATTCATCACTTGTATCCACCACGCAGTGGTTAGAGCATCCTTGTGCATTTTTCTGAGACATACTGCTTTTTCCAAAACTGCAGCAGTTTTCGACAGAAAACAACTGAACTGCAGTTGTAACATTGATTTTGGTACAATGTGAAGGAAACGAATGTTCCTCGTCTATGTAGTGCAGAGACCTTAATCCATCCTTTGAACTGTTTTCTATTTCACATAATTCTTTCATTAACGATGATGGAACAATTTTGGATGGCAAATCATGTTCTTTACAAATATCTTCTGGTAAAGTTAGGACATGAGATGTGAAAGAAGAACGAATATTCTTTAATAAATGTGGTGGATCTGAAAGAACATGTATTGTTTCCTTATCATCTGCTGTGAAAGAAGTATTTTTGTCCCTTCTATTAACGTTCACACCTAAAGCATTGCACAATTCCTTGTAGATGTCCGCATCTGAGACTACTGTTTTAACTTTTAACCCTACAGCTGTAGCAGCCTGGACAGTAGACAATACACGTCTTTATATCTGACCCATTAGTAGATGTACCAGTTATTTTGTAGGCCACAATCTGCTTCCATGGCGTTTTTAATCCTCAGAGAAGAACACCTGTGTAATGGTTTCCTGTTACTTCTTTAGCATCTAATGTTACATTTCCTACAAACTTCTTGCTTATGTTATCAAAATCCTTTGTACCACTAATTTCCATCTCATCAATGCTCATACAGCACATTCTACTATTTTCATCCACTGCTTCAACTTAGTTTTGCAGAAGTGTCATCAGTGAATTAATAACACCAAAATCTACCTTTATACCCTAAATTCTCCCATTGAGAGTGCTGCATGATGATGGATATTTAGTGTCTCTCAAATAATTATATCCTGTCTTCCCCAACTGGAAACCTCATTTGAGTCCTTTTGTAATACCTGCATCAGACCACTGTTTAATAGCATTTGCATTTTTTCTTGTATTGGAAATTTGTTCCTCTGAGAGAAATGAGAGGCTTCCCTTGTCTTCTTCCACTTCTTTTTTTAACTTTTGATGCTCTGCCTCCAATTCTGCTACTATTCGCTTTAATGCAGCCACTGATTCTGTTTCTGCAGCCTAGAAATACAAAAGAAAATGCATACATACAAAAAAATTGTATCACAATATCAAACGAAACATCACTTTATAATAATACTATTACACATTTTATACTGAAATAGTAACTAAGCGATGTTGAAATATACAAGAATGTTACAAATCACTTGAACACTTCAATAAAAATATATTTTTGTCTAAAACATACTTCATTCACGTCCAATCAATTTAGGTTATAACTACACCTGTATTTAACACTGCATTATAATTTTTTAACATTTTAATCTGTTAAAAATTGTTACATCACTATTTTGCAATTCTTTCTTTTCAAATTTACTATATGTGGTCACTACCTAAGGAGCAAATTTTAGTAAAGTGGAATGTATATATCAATTTATTTCAGTTGTGAAGATGAGACAAGAACATACAGCTGTTTCTTCATTTGAAGGCAGTATTGCAGTAATGTTAATAGATTGCTTCACACTGCAAGCATCTGGAATATTTTGGGTTTGACTGCGAGCTCAAGTCTGCCCTCCGCAGCTGGAGCTAGCAGTCATGTGTGTGAGCTGGGTGAATGTGTGTGCGTGTGTTTTCTATGCTGGACAAAGGCCTTATGGCCTAAAGCTAGCATGCAAATAGTCTTTTGTATATGTCTGTCACAGCTCAACATCTCATACATTTATCTAGCAAACTGTCATTCCTATATATTGCACACTACATTTTGCTTAGAAGAAGTGGGACTCATTGTTGTGGGTAAATGACCTGTCAAAAAAATACAATGTCTTATAAAGAAAAATGTATTATTTTTCATTTTGTTTTTCAAAAGTAGAGTGTCATGAAGACATTTTTGAAAGTCTTTGTAAGCAGAGTACTTTTAGACAGGTTTTCATGCACAAATGATACTTTGTACAGTCACCAATCACACGGCAATTCCCATCACCAGAAACACACACACAAAACCAGAGTATTCATGAGTATATTAATGAATTACATTAATTTTATCTGTGAAAAGAACAATAAGTAAGGAAATGTATTATGAACTAATTTTGTTGAATCAAAGAAAAGCTATCTTGTGGTGGGGTAATACCATCATGAATTTTCAAAGGAGGAGTGCAAAAAATGAAAAAATAGCCATTTAGGAACACTCACAAAAGAAACCAGCTTTATCCTATTTCCCCAACCATACACATTTAAAAACATTATTTGGTTCAAACAATAAATTTTTGTTGATCTTCTTGTGTATGTATGTAAGTTTGGTACTAAGAATATTTTGTTAAACGTTTTGCAACACAAAATCAGTAAAAGTTACGTATTGGAACCCTATTGGATTTTTCAAAATGGTGCAGATGTAAACGTTATGCTTACAAACCAGCCAGTTTTGCTACCACTGCCTTCATGTGGCTTTCACATTCGCTGGCTTTGCCATCTCACAATCAAACTGTTGCCTCCAAACCTAACCTAAATCTCAGGCTGCACTACAGATCAGTCAGTTACCACAACATGGATTTGAAGGGGTCCAATATCAGATTTTAGCCAAAATGTCTGACTATCGTACCTATTGCACCTGCTTATTATTATTATCATACATAATCTTAAACAGCAGAAATAACACCTGTTCGTTATATTCACACAGGTTTCCTTCATTCAGAATTTAAATTGATTATTGACTGTTTCATGTCTTTGGTTTTAACTGTTGTTGCATATTTATTCATCATATTAGATCACTTTTTATCCCTAGTTATACATTTATCTAGCAAATTTTATACATTTATCTAGCGACAAAAAGTGATCTAATATGATGAATAAATATGCAACAACAGTTAAAACCCAAGACATGAAACACACAATAATCAAAATTTAACTTCTGTATGAAGTGAATCTCTGTGAATATAATGATCAGGTGTTATTTGTGCGTTTTAATTTAGGTATAATAATAATAATAATGGTAATAAGCAGGTGCAATAGGTATAATAGTCAAATTTTGTGTTTCAAAATGTTTAACTGCTTATTCATTTATCTTGATTAAAGGAGAGATTGATTGATAGGACACATTTTGAGACATCAAGGGATCACCAATTTAGTATTGGAGGGAAGTGTGGGGATAAAAACTATAGTGGGAGACCAAGAGATGAGTAGAGTAGGCAGGTTCAAAAGGATGTAGGTTGCAGTAGTTATTCTGAGATGAAGAGGCTTGCACAGGATAGAGTGGCGTAGAGAGCTGCATCAAACCAGTGTCCAGACTGACGACCACAACAACAACAACAACAACAACATACATTTACCAAAATAAAAAATTACAAGTATTTATGAGAATGAAGTTTATATGAGTGACTGGATGAGGGTCACATTTGAATGGAGTTGGATATGGAAAAATACATTAAATTATTTTCTTCCACTACTTAAATACAGAGTAATTAAATATCCTGAATAATGATAAAAAGAAAACATGCACAATACAACTGCACTTACTTTAGATTTTGATGCTGTTGAAGTTCTGTTCAAAAGTATCCCTGGTTTTGGCAAGCCAATTCCTTTCTTACGCTTATTGGACAGATTTTGCGGAGGATTAAGGACATCAAAAACTGTTGAAACTGCTGTTAATTTTAGTCTTTTCCAGCCATATTGTCTGTGAGGCTCAAACTGAGACTCTTCAATGTGTGCCTGTAATTTGTTGTTTGTTGAATTTTTCTTTAATTCTTGTAACTAAGAACTATAAATAAAATTTTACTGTTGTTTTTATCGTGATAAAAAACTCTTAGAGAGAGGATAACTGAAATACTTAAGCTAAACACAGAAATTAACAACTCTGAAGACACTGCACTAAAGACTGCTTATGCATACATAATTAACACAAGAAAATGTGGAAGTATACAAAGGAACAATCTCACAAGAAAATCAAAACACAAGTTTGACACTTATCAGTGCTTTCAAACTCTATTTAAGTAATTTGTTTTTGTGTATGTGCATGTGCATGTGTGTGTGTGTGTGTGTGTGTGTGTGTGTGTGTGTAAAAAAATTATATAGGTCAGCATTTACAAGTAATATAAATCAAGTATATAAATAAAGATTTTGACCAGCTGATTCTGCTAAACTTTCAGTACTATGTTTCAAACTGAAATATATGACTAGACAAGTTCTGGTACATACATTGTTGTAGGATGAGCTCAATACCACACAGCTGAGTATTTTCTGAGCTCATTTATTTTCCTCTCATAGTGATGTAAACTTGTGTATGTTTCTGTATATTAGCTTTTCTTGAATGATATGAGGTACTTATTTCAGGCAATACCAAATGCCCATCTCAAGATAGACCACTGTATACTACAGGCCTACTAACCCTACAGACACAGCAACAAACATTACTGCAGAGGCACTGTCATTATCGAAGTTCGTCATTGTGACTTCCGGGGGGCGATCTGATATCGATGACATTATTGAAATACAAGCCTAGGTCACTTAAAACTGTTTAGATGACCGGTTTCAGCAGAATTAAACTGAGTATAGCTTTTGACGTGACCTAGGCACTATCAACCCAAGGGCTTAATGTTTTACATTATGTGTTCCTATTGTGAAACGCCAATGGTGGAACTGGCGAGCTTTCTCAACTTTAAAAATAGCAGGTAGTTCTGAAGTATTATGATTACTATTGTGATACAGATCCGATGAAGGCTTAATTCTGCAAAAAATGGTCATCTAAATAAAAGTCTTAAGCGATTGTGGCTTGTATTTGATTAATTACTGTCAATATACTACAAGACGCACATACTATACTCTAAATACTGTATGTTAAGAAATGTTTTTCTGTGTTATGATGTTTTGGGGATGCTAACTCCCCACATGCAGAATTTCTGGTAAGAGGCAGTACTTTCAAAATAGCTAAACAGAAACATACATTCAAATATCACATACGATTTTTACTATTAAATATTGCTTCAGGTCATAATAAATATTATTTACTTGCAATACATAACTTGCGCTCCATCTGGGTTCCCAGTTTTCGCGACACCAGTTAACAGTCCATTTTTTTCTTCTCTCTGAATCTTCTGGGAAACGAACGATTCTAAATCCACTTCTAGAATGGTTAAAAGAGTTTATGGCAGCACAACAATCCATAATTTCCATCCTAAAGTGCCGTCACGCAAATCCTATAGCACCGAAGAACATTTACATTTCAGAGCTCTGGGAAACAAAAAGGTTGAATGCGCCAGCTTGTACTTACAGGAGCCTTAGTCTACCCCACTATGTTACAAAAACAACTACAAGGTATTTTACAAAGTTATACTAATCCATTCACACCATGTTTTATGAATCACTGGCGACACAGTACCAGACATGCTCTGGGGGATGTTTACTTTCCACAAAGTGTGTTAACGCTACATGGAATAGAAGTATGTGTTATTAATAGTAGAAAAGCAAGAAACACATATTCATAGAATCTACCTAAATCTCTGCAAACTGTTCCACACTGTTTGAGAGGAAATTGATTCTTAGTAATCCAGTATGGGAGCTGTGGTTCTGTGGTCAGTGGATTGTCTCAGTACAGCTGACTCTACAAGTGCCAGGATTTCCTGAATGGAAGGTGTTTATGTAGTGTACCAGTAACACAGTTAATGGTCAGAGAAGTGCAGTAACTTTCTGGTCAGTCATTAACTCACCTCCAAGTGACTATAACACAGTAACACAGCTTTACAATTTACTGCCAATAATAGACAATAGAGAGATGCTACATTTACCAATCCAATCCTTTTCCATCCAACACTATATAGGTCACTGACAACATGACACAAATGAAATACTTCTCAGCCGTTGTTTATAGCAAACGTATTTCACATAACAGCTCACTTAACAACTGCAAATAAGTACTCAATAAACTGCAAGTAACACCGCTACACACTGTTCAGCCAGAACATTATGATCACATTCTATCGATATAAACCTGTCAAGGTGATAGCAGTGTCATCTGGTGAGGAATGACTGCTAGTTGGACACATGTACGTTGCATGTAGTATCAGTGAGCATGCTGTCTGTGTGTAGACTGTGGAAGGCATGTGATCTATCTGAGTTTGACAGAGGGCAAATTGTGATGGCCTAGAAGCTCAGCACAAGCATTTCAGAAACTGCACTATTTGCCAGCTGCTCAAGGAGTTCTGTGGTGAGTGTCGTCAACCCATGGTGAAACCACAGTGAAACCACATACATATGTCATGGGATTGGGCAGCCACTCCACATAACAAATATTAGATGTTTTAAGGTTGGCAGACTGGTAAAACAGGACAGGTGGCAAACTGTGGTAGAACTAACATCAGACTTTAATGCTGGGCAGAGTACAATTGTGCACTGAGCACGTCTAAAAGTGGGCTTCTGCAGCTGATGACCCATGCATGTGCCAATGTTAACATCATGCCAGCAGCAGTTATGACTGAAATGGGCACATAACCGTCAGTACTGGATGCTGCCACAGTGTCAGTACTGTAGGGTCTGATGAATCTTCATACCTTCTTCATCATGCTGATGGAAGGGCTTGAATCCATCGTCGTATAGGGTAACAGCCCCTTGACAGCTGTACTGTGGGACAGAGACAGGCTGGCAGCAGCTCCATTATACTCTGGGGAACACTCACATGGGTCCAATGGAGCTCGTGCAAGGCACCATGACAGCCAAGTATTATTGTACAATGGTTGCAGACCATGTACTCCCCTTCATGACCATCAAGTTTCTAGATGCCAGTGGCATTTTTCACTGAGATAATGAGCCATGTCACAAGTGTAGGGGTGTGATGGTGTGGTTTGAGGAACACAGTGGAGAGTTCCAGTTGATGTACTGGCTCCCCAACTCACCAGTTGTGCACCCGATCGAACAAATCTGGGATGTGATTGAACATTGTGTCAGAGTTCATTGCCAGCCTCCCCAGAATTTACCAAAATTAGGTGACATGCATGTACAGAGGCAGTGCCAACTCCCTCCAGTGACCTACCGAGGCCTTATTACTTCCATGACCTGATGCGTCGAAGTTGTTATCCATGCTAATGGTGGACATGCTGGCTATTAGGTAGGTGATCATAATTTTCTGGCTGATCAGTGTATAAACATGAGTTCAGTCAATTCGACCACTTACATAAGAAAGCTGGACAGGATATGGTGGGAATGAATAGACTGTTTAAAATAAAAAAATAATGTGAGAAGTTCCCTTTCCCAGAAGACAACTACAACTGCTCTACAGAATGACTAAGAATCAAATTTCCCTCCAGTAGTGTAGAAAAGTGAGGGGAGATTTACATAGATTCAGTCATTATGTATTTCTTAGTTTTATTAGTTATTCATATCTGTATTCTGTGTTGCGTCAAAGCACTTTGTATAAAATAATGTCCCCACCGGTGTGTCTATCCAGTGTGATACATGTGATTCATAAGACAAGCTGTGAAAGAGTTGGTATAACTTTGTGTAACACCCTGTAGTTGCTTCTTTTAACATAGTAGGGTAGAGAGTGGGGACTCACCTAATCACTCTTTAGCTTGGAGATCTAAGAGCGAGAGAAGTGTGAGTCTGTAATCTGTTAACCTATGCTCTCTCATCTATCCTCCACCACCCATTCCCCTCCAGCATGTCATACCCCAACATTCAATTTATCACTTAATATGGATCTACTGTACTGAGTTGAGGTGCACACATTTACTATTTGTCCTTAACCCGTTTCATTTAACAAAAAAACATTAATTTTATACACAGTCTGTCAATCTACCATCCACACTGCATCTACCCTCCACCATCCACTCCCCTCCAGAATGTCATACCACCAAAAACCCAATTTATTGCTTAATACGGCTCTCCTCTACTCAGATGAGCTAATACATTTGCCATTTGTCCTTTACTCATTTAATTTAACAATAAACATTAATCTTATACTATTCAAACACTGTTTTAACACTACAATTTCTCCTACCCCTGCAAAGCAGAAACTAACACTCCTAAGGAAAAAATGAATATAATCTTATTTATAGGAAAATTAATGTTGTTCAATTTTGTACTGGGAAACATTTTCGCTAGAAGCTGTTGTTTTTGACTTATTGAAGTAAAACTGTAAAAACTGACCTTTCAATGCCCCCTCCCCCATCCCTGCATTGACACCTCATGGTTAGGATTTCTAATGTGTAGTTCAGGGCCTTTTCTCCTACCATTATACAAAAATTTATGAGTAGACGAATCTTTTAATGTACTTGAGCTTTTTTGGTCTTTGTTAACTGGGCTGTTGTAGGATTGGTTAGTGATGAGTATAAGAGAAAGTTGTGTTACATGACGATGATGCAGGTGGAGCATCTAAGAGCGATACAGAAATAAACCTAGAGGACAAAAGCGAAGTTGAATATGTTGGATGTTGTGGGCAGGGAATTGCACCAGTTAATACCACTGTCTTAAAACTACAAGAAATAACAAATAATAGTGCGAATTTTTACTGAGAGTTTTTTGTTGGTGCCAGAAATTCATCATTTATGCCAGTGTTGCCAGTAATTATAAATCAGAAGAACCTATACAGAGTACTTCAAGTTGGATAGGTGTTCAGGGGTTTAATTATGCACACTCTTCTCTATTGGAATAACAGAGAAGGGATGGTGGTCATGGAACCTGGGGCTCGTGAGAATGTCATTTACAGTGCATGAAAACACGTTGAAAATACACTGCCAAAAAAACTAAAGGATTACTTTTTTGAAACCCCAACATTTTCCTCCACTGCAACACAAGTTCGAATATCCCTAAAAGGTGCCTACAACCATTCTATGTAATGGGGCAAAAGCATAGCGCCCTGTGACACCGCCCTCAGGCTCAGCACACTTCAAACATCAAGGGTCGACACATGAAAGGAAAATACCTTGGCTCAGAAGTTCATGTGAGATATAAGGTGGGTTAATGATAGTAGCAGGGTAATGGTGGCACGAGAACATTTTGTTTGCGCAGGTTGCATACAGTCAGGAGAAAGCATATATTCAGGGGGCAAGCATACGTTCAGAGGCCAAGCTATTGTTATGCTAATTGATTTATGGCACCCTGTGGGTTGATTTATAATGCCCTGGGGATAATCTGTCCTTCTGAGAAACACCCCCTCCATTCCCCTCCCCTCTTGCTCCTCCACCCTTCTTGGAAATCCCCTCGCTGATGATAGCACACTTTTGACATCAAATTAATTGATTGCTGAATCAGTCACTTACTCCCTCTTCTTATGCGAAATTCTACAGCACTTATCTCTTGTGTAGGTCAGGAGTTTAAACAGGAGACCAGGATGCTACATGCAGTCATAGGCCTTTTCGTGGTCTATAAATGCAAAAATGGCGAAGTGACAAGAGTTAAGTTGGAGGGAGAGGAGATGGGTGAGGCATAGGAGTTGGTCATTGGCAGAGAAGGAAAGTTGAAAGCCACATTAGGTGTTGGGGAGGAGGTGGTGTTGATGGAGGTGGCGATGAATCTGCCCAGTAGGGATGGATTCTAAGAGTTTGCTGAACACCGAGGTGAGACATATAGGGTGACAGGAAGAGGCATCAGATTGAGGCTTGTGAGGTTTGGGGAACATCAGGATATGGGAGGTTTTCCACAGGTCGGGGTAGAAGCTGGTGGCAAGGATTACATTGTAGAGATCGGTAAGGACTGCAAGGAGGGAGGGAGGGAGGGCAGTGTTTGAGGTGGCAGTAGGTAATGTGGTCATGGCCGTGGGCAGTAATGCATTTAGTGCGGAGTATGAGGATGATGTCCTTTGTAGTGATGAGAGTGTTAAGTTCTGATGGTGATGTGTGGCCCAAGTACTGGAAGCTTGGAGCAAAGGGAGAAGTGTTCAATGAATCTGGGAAAAGGGAATAATCAAATTGGGGATCATCTGGAATGGAAAAGACTTCGTATAGGTGGGAGGCAAAGTCAGTCAAGTTAGGTTGTCATGAAAGGGAGGCTTATCATGGGGGAGAGGGTATTGCAGGGTAGGATGGTTTCCAGTAAGGCGTTGGAAAGCAGGCAAAACTTAGAAGAGTTTATTGGGAGTGTGGCATTGAGTTGTGTGCATGTCTATCACCAGGTATGGCATTTCGTTGCAGTAAACATATTGCGGATGTGTCATTGTAACTGCTGGTGGCGAGGGAGTGCATCCCACTCATGAGTGTGGAGGAAGAATCAGTACTCAATGGGATCATGCCCTGTGGGGGCAGGGCTGGGCAGTGAGGGTGGATGGCTTTGGAAGGAATATGGGTGGGTATGGCGTCAGTCAAGGTCTGGTGGAGGTAGGTAGTGGTACGGGAGATTTCATTGGGAGATTGGCTGGTAAGGTTGTGGCATTCGACCTGGGTGTGTATGGAGTCCCAATAGGCATCCCAGTTGGCATGGGAGTATTCATGGAAACCTTTAGGGGGAACATCAGGTCGAGGGACAGGGCAGGGATGGCGAGCATCAGAGACAGTGAGGAGGTTGGGGGCGTCGTTGCTGCCAATGAGGTCAAGGACTTCTGCAGCGATGCTCCCAAAGAGGTTGGGAGTGATTAGGATTATGTTAGGAGTGGTGTTGGATTCGTGGTGGGTGTGTTGGGGGAGGGGAACCGTCTCCTTGGAGGGTGGTGATAAATTGATGCCACTGCTGGAGGTCGGCAGGAGCATGGCTGTTGATATTGAGGTCTGCGGCAACAAGTAACTGGAGAAGTTGCGATCAGTATGGGCCAGAAAATTATATGGCATGGGGGTGCGAGGGTAGATGTAGATGGTGGCACATGTGACAGGAAGGGTGGTAAAGAAGAGGCTGAGGGTGAGATTATTGAGGAGAAGTTGGAGCAGAAAAGGGAAGTGTTTAAGGTGGCTGATAGCAACCCCATCATGCATTAGGGGGTACGAATTATCAGTGCAGCGGAGGGTGTAAGAGGCTGTGGAGATGGAGAGACCAGGTTGGAGGAAAGTTTCATTTAGTATGAAGGCATACACGCAGTATTGATTGAGGGTGTGCAGGAAGAGGTGTTTGTGGGTTGGCAGGGAGTGTATATTATGGTAAAGGATACTATAATGTTGCCATGCCGTGATAGGAGAGATTTAGTTGCGGTTGGTGAGTGGGATGAAGGTGAGGTGGGCTTGATTGTGGGAGTAGGTGGCATAGGTGGTGAAGTGAAAGACAGAACGGGCAGTGAGGGTGATTTGGGAAATGGTGTGGGAGCGTTGGAATGGGTGGATGTTTTGTAGCACAATGGTGAAGAAACGGATGATGTCCTCTGCAGTAGGATGAAGGTGGAGGGAGTTGTTTGGGTGGATGGGATCATCTACTGGACAGACAGGGATGGTGAGCTCTGGGGTGACATGAGGAGGCTTTGTTTTGCATTTATACAGATGGGACCAAGTCAGAGTTTGCTCTTTGTTTTTGTTTTCAAATACTTCCTCTGTGGCAAAAAAATGATGAGCTGGCGAACCTTTGTTGCTATATGTTAAACAAACATATTGTATTCGACAGTAACCCAAAAGAAGTGTTAGTTACTACACATACTGAATGAAATGAATACTACTGTGAGATCGCCTGCATTGGATCATACAGACATAAGTCCATATCTAGATGCATATCAAACATCTAGCTCGGCTACTATAGCAAAGGAATTTTGTCTATCCCCAGATACATTTCGTATTCCAGCCAGTACAATGGCTGCTCCCAAGTTTTGGCTGGAATGATCTGCAGTGTAAATAAAAAGGAATTGAAGTATAAGCCTTCTGTGGTTGACTAATAATGTTACTGGAGTTCTGAGTCGTTGTGTCTAAAGACAGCTAACTCTGTTCATCTGTGTTGAGCCCTCGTGTGAACAAATATATGCTCTACCACCGGTCGTTGGCTGCATTGCTCGAGCATCTAGTGTTCTAACACCACTGGAAGTAGGCCTTACTTATCTTTAAGGTATTTTGTTGTTACAACATGAGTGAATCTGTGACACACGTTAGAATATCGAAAACCAAGCTTCGTTCCTAATGACTATGCTAAAGGTTTAACTCATGCCGTCCTTGTTTCAAATCTCAATAAAGTCGATTTCGCTGAGTCTACCTAGTAGTGCTCTATGGACATATATTTTGTATATTCATGTCTGAAAGTAGAAAAACTTGCAGAAAGGTAGTATTACCGGGAACCAGGTGGGGTAGGCAGCTTTCGAAGTCCTGCCAGGGGACCAGGATCACCTGTGTTGGTCCCACGGAGGATTGCTTAAGGTGGCTTCCAGAGCACAGGTGTAGATGAAAACGAGACAAGAGATTAATTTACAGCTGGTGTTCACACATATTTTGTTGAAAATAATGTCTCACATAAGTATGTGCTTCACATGCATTAGTCATTCAAGTCATTGCAGGCGCTACAGTCTGGAGCTGAGCGACCGCTAAGGTCACAGGTTCGAATCCTGCCTCGGGCGTGGATGTGTGTGATGTCCTTAGGTTAGTTAGGTTTAATTAGTTCTAAGTTCTAGGTGACTGATGACCTCAGAATTTAAGTTGCATAGTGCTCAGAGCCATTTGAACCATTTGAACCAAGTCCTTGCACTGTCTGGAATATTTATTTTGGACTTGTGGTTCTTGATCTCACAAGGAGATCCCCCAGCAATACGACTTTTGTAATTTTTTTTCTTCTTATCGTATGTGAAGTTCAGAACTGTAATATTGTTATCGTAAAGCAGAGCGAGGTATGTACCAAAAACTCTCGAGAAAATCGATTTTCCAGTTTTTCAAGGAACTTCAGCTTATTTAATTTTCTAAAATACAGGCAACTTATTAGGACAGCCAGCAAGGTTGACTCAGTAGTCTTGGAGAACTGAAATCGGATAATCTAAGGATCTTGCTATGGTCTCTTTTTTTCTTCATTTTATTTTTTCGTTACTTTCGAAGCTTACATAAATATAAAATTCGTCAAATCTGTGCTAATTTAAACGTATCTCATGATATTTTTATGGAAAGTGCACATCTTCTTGTTTGTAATTACATATCGCACAAAAAATTCCAATATTCACTGCAAATATAAATTCTTAATTATCAGTATTTTAGAACAAATTGTTAACAAAACTATTTAAAATATAGACATTTATACCTTTATTAACAATAATTTATAAAATGTTGATAAGTTATATTTGCAATTAAAACTGGAATTTTGCATGCAGTGTCTAATTAGAAACGTGAACACCTGCAATTCATTAAAATAATGATTAGATGCATGTTAATTAGCATTTCGTGAAATTTATATTTAAATGAATTACATATTCGTATCTGAAGAAAAACATGAAATGAAAAAAAAGGCATAGAAAGATTCGATCCAGCAATCCACTGATTATTATCCGATCCCCGTTCTCCAAAGCTAGTGAGTAACCTACGCCGCCTTTTTTTCTGCTCGTTCTGTCTATCAGTTTTTTTGTTATTATTCGTCATTAGGTCTGTGCGGATGTCACATGATGTATCATTAAATTCATCGTCGAAAATTTCACTCAGTTTTTCCTTTTTGTTTTATTTTCTTTAAATCTATTATTACAGAGTGTGGCCAGCCACTTGCCCAAACACGCTGAGCTACCATGTCAACTCCTGTCGTGAAAAATTGACTTCATTTTCTGGAATCAAAGTTCCTCAAGATTCTTGGAAAACCTCAAAGTAGGTGTTCTCGAGAATTTTCGATAGTTGCATGGAACTATTACAGGTTATTGATATTTGAGTTCTGAAATTCACATACCATAAGTATAACAAAACTAAAACTGAAAGACGATTGGTGGGTGGCCTCCCTTACTTAGTTTAGAAGCCTCTGCCTTCTGTATAGTTTTGAGGCACAAGAGAAATTACAGGACGATTTTTTGCACGCGTTCTATTTAGTGACGAAGCGTCATTCACCAACAGCGGTAACGTAAACCGGCATAATATGCACTACTGAGCAACGGAATATCCACGATGGCTGCGACAAGTGGAACATCAGCGACCTTCGCGGGTTAATGTATGGTGTGGCATTATGGGAGGAAGGATAATTGGCCCCTATTTTATCGATAGCAATCTAAATGGTGCAATGTATGCTGATTTCCTACGTAATGCTCTACCGATGTTACTACAAGATGTTTCACTGCATGACAGAATGGCGATGTACTTCCAACATGATGGATGTCCGGCACATGCGGTTGAAGCGGTATTGAATAGCATATTTCATGACAGATGGATTGGTCGTTGAAGCATGTTCACCGGATCTGACGTCCCCAGATTTCTTTCTGTGGGGAAATTTGAAGGATATTTGCTATCGTGATCCATTGACAACGCCTGACAACTTGTGTCAGCGCATTGCCAATGCATGTGCCAACATTACGGAAGGAGAACTACTCGCTGTAGAGAGGAATGTCATTACACGTATTGCCACATGCACTGAGGTTGACGGACATCGTTTTGAGCATTTATTGCAGTAATGTGGTATTTATAGGTAATCACGCTGTAACAGCATGCGTTCTCAGAAACGAGAAGTTCACGGAGGTAAATGTATGACATTGAAACCACCGAAATAAGATGTTCAAACGTACCTGCGTTCTGTATTCTAATTTAAAAAACCTACCTGTTAGCAACTGTTCGTCTAAAATTGGGAGCCATGTGTTTGTGACTATTACAGCGCCATCTATCACAAAGCGAAAAAAGTGGTCCAACTAAAACATTCAGTTTTCTTTACGTACTACAAATATGTAATAAAAAATGGGGTTCCTATTGAAAAAAACGCAGTTGATATCCCGTTTGATCTATGGCAGCGCTATCTAGCAGGCCAACCATAGCGCCATCTGGTTTCCCCCTTCAAGCTAGACAAGTTTCGTTCTTTGTAGTTTTTTCGTTTGACGCTTATTTCGTGAGATACTTGGCCCGGTCACGATCAATGGACCACCCTGTATATAAGAGGAAATGTAAGACATGTTATTTGGTCTTAAGTGTGCCAAAGTGCAGTGCCACGCCTTTTCACACAGCAGTCTTCAATCGCACGTCACTCTATTTCGCTTTATGGAATTCAAACGTGTATATTTTTTAATGGTAGTCATCAAACCTACATTCAGGACAGTGGGAATTAAAATTTCCTGTGGTACTTTTCTTAAAAAAGAAAGAGAAAAAAAGCTCGGAGTAAATACTGGATGGGATTATTTGTGAGCGGGAGAGTAAGAACTCTTCAGAACATTTGGTACTCTTTATTGCCTATTAGCTAATAACTTTCTATTTTGTGTGACATAAAGTTAAATGTAGGAAACATGAAATCAGCAAAGACGAGAGACAAGCAAGACATTACACATTTCTTCAGTCCTTAGGTCCCAGCATTATTTTCTCTATAATCTTGCTACAGCTTTAAACGGGGTCCTTTCCTTTCTGCGAAAGGATTTATTACCTCATCAAAGATTGTCAAATGTTTTGCTACATGAAAAATTAAAATGTCATTGCCTAACGTTGAAATAGCTGTTAATGCCAATAGTACCCAAGAGCGGTGCGGTTTCACGATGTGTTTACGTCTGTTTTGTCACTGCTAGATGAAATGAAATAGGCCTTTCTGATACTGTAGCAATAGTAAAAGCGCCAAACAAGCGAGGCTGTTTTGGCACAAACGGTCATTTCTATATGCGTCATTTTCGTAAATAACACCCCAAAATGTAATTCACGAGGTACCAATAACGAATTCCTATTAGGCCTATTACAAGCAAAAAGATTTATGTTAGGAAATAGTTTCACATTTCATTCATATGCTCCAGTTTTTCAAGCATGAGACCGATAAGTAGTGGTAGTACGAAATTTTTATTCAAATTTGGAATCGTCATATTCTTACATACGATTTGTGTGACGTCCCCGTTTCTTCTTCTTCCTCGTTCTAACAAATAATTTCGTCATCAGTAATGCTGTAACTATTCCTGCCATTGTCAAAACGTACTCTCCGGTTAACTTTACTAACCCTACCACATCACCAATTTAGTTATCCCGCATTTATTCTCCGGTTAGACGTTATTACGTGTTCATACAACGCGTTTTTCGGGTCATTCCGAGAGTAGAGCTAAGGCTTAAGTGATTGCCAACCGGGGACTGTGAAACTCGCTCTTAGTAGTATAGCAATCTGGCACAAATTTTTTGTCGAAATATGTAATCTTCCTTGCTTGTCATTCCTATAAGTCGTTTATTTCCACTCTGGGGATCTGAATCTACGGATTTCGCTAATAATTATAGCAACGATTATCATTCGCACACCCAATCAACCACATAAACAAACAGCGATTGGTGTTCACCCGTTCAAATTTATTCGGCTCAGCTTGTGTAGCCCCGTCCCCTTTACTCTGCCGGAAAGTTTTTTATTTTTTGATACGACAGGAATTCCACTGGGAGAGTCATCACGCACACCATGCACGCACTCAAAAATAAATCGACTTTGAATGTATTTTTTTCTCCAAGAATATGAATGTAGCTTCCCCTGAAATTGCCATTGCCGTCCGGGCTTTATACCCCTGTTTGCATATTTGCATGCCCCCCCCCCCCCCCCCTCCCGCCGCAGATCCAGCAGTACACTGCGGCAGGAGCTCACGTATCGTGTAGATGTAGAACAGATAGCGGCTCTAAACATGAAAATACTTGTGCAGTGTTTATTGCCAGCACACCTACCTATTATTTGTAGAACAGCCGTGCTAGTGGACGATGAATGTTGCAACCACAGAAGAAAAAATTGAAATGATCATGATTTATGGACAGTGTAGGAGAAATGTTGAGGCTCCTGCTGCCTTGTGCGCCGTGCGTTTTCCAGAGAAAGTACACTCTCTTTCTTTCTTTGATAAGGTTATGACACCTTTATGTCTGATGCCAGCTGACAGACTGGCAAAAGGAAACGAAGCAAACGTGTTACATGAGAATCTAATGAAATAGCTGTACTAGCAGCAGCGCACGACAACCCACGGATAATCGCTTGGTAATTACACCACGATTCTGTTGTCTATAGGAAGTATTGTCACGATACTGGATTGTTATAAGTAGCATCCATACCACGTGTCACTACATCAAGAACTTAATGGCTCCAAGTTCCATAACCGGGTAGTGTTTTGTGAATGGGCATGTCAACAAATACGAGACCCACATTCTTTCCCGAGGTGCTGTTTTCCGTTGAGTCCACATTCACGAACCATGGTAGCTTTATCCACCATAACATGCATTACTTGAGTGTAGACAATCTCCGCCAACTTGATTGTCAGTGTCCTTGGTCGGCTAATGTATGGTGTGGCATCAAGGGGAAAAAACTCGTTGGTCCGTATTTTATCAATGACACGTTGAATGGACACAAATATCGCATTTTCTGGAACAGGAACTACTGGTAGTACTTCATGATGTTGCCTTGAACGTTTAACAGCGTACGTGATTTCGGTATGATGGTTGCCAGCACATTACACAACTGAAGCACCAGTGGTATGAGACCGTGTTTACGCTGGCTTGTGTATTGGTGGAGGTGGACCTATTAACTGACTCGCAAGGTCGACGGATTTGGGGATATTTAAAAGATATGTGTACCAGTAAGTGCCAACTTGCAATGAAGCCATGGTCGACCACATCCGAAACGCCTGTGCTGACATTACCGCAGATATGCTTATATCCTGTGTACGGTCATTTGAAAAGCGGTTCACTAATCGTTTGAAATTGGCGGTACTATGTTTGAACACTAACCCTAATTGGAAAAACAGGGAAGCTTCAGACAAAACGGATGTAGATTTTGCAGTAGAATCGTCACCTGCAATAAAAAATGGGGGTACCCATAGATGATTTCAAAGTTGCTTCCAGCCATCTGCACACAAGGTGGTGTGGCAGGTCGAGTGTGCTATCACTGGATGTCCTGCTCCAAAACAAACAAATTGGAATTATAACTTTTTTGATCCAATGTGTAATTTTAGAGATATTTCAATGTCTTCAGTTACAAAAACATCCTGTATGTAAGTAATGCAGCTGAGTCTGAAAATGGTCCCGGTGGAGGTTCGAGTCCTCCCTTGGGCATGGGTGTGTGTGTTTGTCCTTAGGATAATTTAGGTTAAGTAGTGTGTAAGCTTAGGGACTGATGACCTTAGCAGTTAAGTCCCATAAGACTTCAAACACATTTGAACATTTTTTGAGTCTGAAAAACAGCCCTGTAATGTTCGGATACAACATTAGTAGTGTACTGCCTGAGAATGTCACATCAATTACATATCTCGGGGTAACGTTCCAAAGCGTTATGAAATGAAAAAGAGCATGTGAGGATTGTAGTACGGAAGGCGAATGATGGACTTCGGTTTATTGGGGGAGTTTTAGTGAAGTGTGGTTCATCTGTAAAGGAGACCGCATGTAGGACGCCAGTGCGACCTGTTCTTGAGTACTGCTAGAATGTTTTGGTGGTGCACCAGGTTGGATTAAAGTATGACTTCAAAGAAATTTAGGGGTCGGCTGCTAGATGTTTCAGTTGTAGGTTCAAACAACACACAAATATTATGGCAATACTTCATACTCAAATGGGAATCCCAGGAAAGAAGATGACTTTCTTTTCATAAAACACTGTTAAGAAATTTAAAGCACTGCTATATGAAGCTGACTGCAGAACGGTTCTACTGCCATCAACATACATTTAGAGCAAGGAGCACAAAGATAATATGGGCGAAATTAGAGCTATATTTGCGAGTGGAACAGGAGAGTAAGTGACTGTTAGTGGTACAATGTACCCTATGCCATGCACCGTATGGTGGCTTGTAGAGTATGTATGTAGATTCTGTATGTGGATGTAGATCCCATTCGTTATGTCTGCCACTAATAATATGGACTCATATACCGGCACTTTCACCTCTGGAGCATATTCACATGTGATCTTTATCTTTCAGGTAATACCATTATAGACGGCTGTTAAGTAAGCTCGCTGGACAAAAAGATGGTGATTCCCAGGAGACATCAAGCTGATACCATGCAACACGTCCTCTAGTCTTGATAATAGTATTAGTAGGGAAAGAGTGGCACAGGTACAATTTGTTAGTGTGGGTTGCAGACATTCAGGGGCAAGCCTTCTGTCAGGGGAAAATTCGGTTGATTTATGACCTCTGGGCGTTAATTTATAACCCCTTGGGCAAAATACGTTCTTCTGAGAACACTGCACCCCTCCCCCTCTCCTGCCCATCTGGGGAATCCACAACCCTCCCCCTCATTCTCGCTAATACAAGTACACGTTTGATATCACGCTGGTCAGGGTGGCCGAGCGGTTCTAGGCGCTACAGTCCGGAATCGCACCACCGCTACGGTCGCAGGTTCGAATCCTGCCTCGGGCATGGATGTGTGTGATGTTCTTAGGTTAGTTAGGTTTAAGTAGTTCTAAGTTCTAGGGGACTGATGACCTTAGAAGTTAAGTCCCATAGTGCTCAGATTCATTTGAACCGTTTTTGATATCAAATTAATTGACTGATTAGTTAAACTGATCAATTAATTACGCAATCCCCCTCCTGGGAAATCCCCCAGTCCTCCCCCTCTCTGACCCCTCTCCTCCCAGTCCTGCCTCCAGAAAAAAAAATGGAGGGAAACTTGCTCAGTCTGTGTTGAGCTGCCAGACTGGGAGGATCAATATAGTATTTATTTAAACAGTTTCACCCAGTTTATTTATTTATTCAAACAATTAGGAAAAATTTCCTACTATTTATTTATTTAAACGATTTGAGAGATGTATTTCACACTTACCACCAAGTCATGCTGGAATGTCTTTTTATGCTCAATAGAAATGTCTCATCAAATATATAGCGGTGTGTGCAGTATTGTTTTCTTAAACAATTTACAGGACATGTCCAATCAGCGCCTGCTTGTCTCACCGTCACCGTGGCTGGTGGTATGAGTTGGCGCAAGGCTTCGGTCGACTGGAAGTCACAGATTAGCTTAGCCTGTGATAGCAGCTGGGCACAAAGTATTGTTCGACCTGTCAGCTCTCGCCCACAGCTGTGGGAACATGTCCCAGCAGCAGCGCTCTCTGTATGAATGACTAGCGAAGTGACCATTATGGTGGGTGAGCGGCGACAGTAGCAGATGATGTGTGTGCTGCGTGAGAAGATTCAATATGCCGGATATTTGCGCTGGACGATTATTCCCGCCATGCAAACTGATCGGTTGACTGTTTGGTGACACTCTCTCCAATCTCTAAGCATTTCATAGGGCCAGCAAGTGGATGCTGGGGATGGGCATGGAGCTGCATGTGCGAGTCTCTCCTGACTGGCGCTCACGTGATGGCGCGGTTCCTTGGCCAGCGACGCAGCTGCAGATTCTTAGTCGGCAGGTGGTGCACTCCTCAAGATAATGAGTGTGTGTGGCTGGTAGGATTTTTTCTTCAGATATATTTAGGGCAAATCTTGTGGTGGAGGAGGGTATTTGTGTTGTCAGACATTGGTCCGTATAAGACCTCACATATATTTAGCACTACAGTCTATTTGTCGGAACATTAATTACTTGATTTGCAAAATGTTTTTGTGTGATTCTCAAACGCTGAAAATATGTCATATTATAAAGAAGAATCATTTTAAGCTGGTGCTGAGTGTTTTAAGCGATATGCTTGCCTCCTGTAAATTGTTAAACAATTAATTTGATAAGGTAATGCAAATGGACTACTCCCCTCTATTTTTGATATCGAAACTGCGTCAGCCCTCCCTTTGTCACCGGCATTAGCCAATAGGTACACAGTAATCTGAGGAGAGATGAAAACCTCCATCTGTGTGTTTGGAGGCGTTGGGTACACTAAAACAGGAAGTAGCCGCTTGAGACAGAGAGAGGGAGAGAGAGATAGTGTGAGGTGCAGAGAGAGAGAGAGAGAGAGAGAGAGAGAGAGAGAGAGAGGCACAATGTGAGTCTGATATAAAAGGTATGTCAGCACCTAATGATTTTGTTTGGAGGTGATGTGTGGTCCAGTGGCTGTTGCAGCGGAGCGAGCCAAGCTCATCGATCCGGCGGTGAGGCCACGACAGCGCTTTCGACACGTGCACACACCCCACAGTTCCGCTGGTAACGCAGATACTGCAATGGATGGTTCAAATGGCTCTGAGCACTATGGGACTTAACATCTGAGGTCATCAGTCCCCTAGAACTTAGAACTACTTAAACCTAACTAAACTAAGGACATCACACACATCCATGCCCGAGGCAGGATTCGAAGCTGCGACCGTAACAGTCGCGCGGTTCCGGACTGAAGCGCCTAGAACCGCTTGGCCACTGTAGCCGGCTGCAATGGATGCATAGTGCTTCCAGTCTTACGCCACAGTTGCAGCACACGTGTTTCTTTGGCAGAAGAAAGTGACTACAATGTAAATACGTGTGGTGAGTGTTTTATGCTGAAGTTATTCCTTGAGGATCAGAAAAAAATACCACAGATTAAATATTCCACAGTAGTTCTTACCAGTTCCACTAGACATACATCTACATTTACATCTACGTGATTATTCTGCTATTCACAATAAAGTGCCTGGCAGAGGGTTCAGTGAATCACCTTCAAGCTGTCTCTCTACCGTTCCACTCTCGAACGGCGGTCGGGGAAATCGCGCACTTAAATTTTTCTGTGTGAGTCCTGATTTCTCTTATTTTATCGTGGTGATCATTTCCCCCTATGTAGGAGGGTGGCAACAGAATGTTTTCGACCCCCTGTTTAAAAAATCCACTTTGCCTAATCCGAGTCAGGAATGCTGTTGGCCATTCACTTCGAATTGATGGGAGCTTGAAATTTTGTTAAAAGGATCTCTCCACAACGAGAAAGTGCCTGATTACTGCTCCAACTCCCAAATCATATCTGTGGAACTCTAGCCCTCACTTCTACCTGACCGGCGGGATGTTCTTGGTATCAAATTGATAGGCTACTTAATTAAACGATCATGATAATCAGTTTTCACAGTGAGTAATTCTTTTCCAGCTGTCGGGTTACACTAGCCAGGTACCTCAAATGGGAATCCCTGGAGGGATGACGATATTCTTTTCGAAGAACACTAGTGAGAACCGATATTTGAAGCTGACTGTAGAAGGATTCCACCGCCGTCAACGCACCTTTCATATAAGGACCACGACGATAAGATACGAGAAATGCGAGAGGAAACTCGACTGGAATAAGAAAGGGAATGACTCCGCCACACAATATATGATGGCTTGCGAAGTAAGCATACAGAATTAAATATAAATATAGTCTACCTATCAAGATGTCACTCCATTAAATTATAGACACACAAACCTCACAGAAGTATGTTGTCTTTTATTTATAGAGGAAACTATAAAAGATGATACGTCTGCTGCTGATTGTCTCTTGGTAAAAATCTTCGCATTAGCTCCTAATTTTCTCATTGCAGTTACTTGGCGAGACGCATGTGAGAGGTTGTAATGTTTGCCACAAGACATAGAAGAAGCAGTACAGAGCTCACCCCTCAACTCCTCTTTCGTCAGAGTATTCCTTAGTGCCGTGTTCCCACGAACCTTCCAGTCTTCGGTGTGTAGCATTTGAATCCACATGATTCCCACGAGTAAGAGATGTCCCCCATCAAGTCACAGACCACTGCTAATTCTCTCGAAATCCCATCACTTTCCGACAGTACTGCTCCATTAGTTAGAGGGCTGTCTTTTCCACCACTCATCACTGACTAGGTAGAGAACTATCAAAGTGAGAAAAATTGTACACTAACGTACACCAGGAAATTCGCAAGCATGCAGAATACACGCAGACTGAACAAAGAAATTCAGAAGCATAACACCTACAATTCATCGGCATGGAATGATGGTCTATAAATATCACCCTGTACATGTCCTGATGTCCATTATCATGTTCCCATGACTACTACGTTAGAAGTACGACAGTGTAACGGTGTCAGAGACTTCGTTGACAGCACAATTCCTCTCTCTGTCTCTCTCTCTCTCTCTCTCTCTCTCTTTCTCTCTCTAGTGTGGGAGGACCGTATCCCATAGACAATCTTTCACAAGAGAGGGCTCCTGTGTTGTTCTTTCATAAGCAGTCTGATACACTGTTTTTCTGCTGTAACACATGGAAGTAGCGCGTGACTACAGCTTTATACACCGCCATACATATCGTTTTTCCACCATGACTTTGACATCTGTGTCAAGTGCTAAACTGGCATTAACACGTTATGATCCATTGGCTCTCACAGAAAACTGGACACTGCATTGGGTCTATCAGCTGTTTGGTATAACTTACGTTTGATTTGTATACAGTTGCATGCTCTGTACTGGACTTAGAGCACTATCTATAGGCGATCAATGACAGCAATCTCCTCCATACCACAGTCAGAAAAAGATTTCCAGCGCACATTGATGAATCATGTCTACCAGACCGATGAAAAACCCATTTTGGCACCCTCCTGTAGATGAAAAAAGATATATACGAAGTACTCCATGCCCCTGCCACATCTCGGACATAAATCGAGACTTCAGTTTCATAACTACAGTGATTCTAAGGTAGTAACAGGGGTTTGTGAGGTACTGCAATCTCTGTGTATATATTAGCTTGACCGATATTATGTGTGTTGAAGAGACTGTGTTCTGTTCACGTTGTTAGTGCTGCATTGCATGTAATTTCACATGCCAAACACTGCTGCTACACATTTTTATATTTCCTCATAAGGTGCCATAGCTTCTTGCATTTTTCGTTGCTGATGATAATTTTGTAGGACTGACGCCAGCGTAGCATGATTTCTAAACAGTTACGAGATGTGAGCAGTGAGAGCTCCAGAGAGCTGTTTAATGTCATGTATCACAAAGAATCTGTGTTATTTTCCTTCCGTGTAGAAGGAAGTAGTTTTATCATATTAACGTTTCTCGCCATAGTGAGTGGACTTGCATGATGAATGTATGTTAGGTGTTCGAAATATATTTCCTGCAGTGGGGTAATAATAGCGTTGTATTCCACGCAGCTAATACATCGGAAACCACACTGCTTTCACGTTATAGCATGTTTAAATGCAGAACCGCCTATAGCCTTAGGAGTGTGTGTGTTTGTCCTACAATCATTTCTCTCTTTCCAACATCTTCCTCGTATGGAGTCCAAACACTACAACAATACTACAGAACTGACAGCAAGAATGGTTTACAAAAAACGTTTCAAACTCCTTCCGTCTGGAGAACGATCATGGATAAACTACACATTTCTTCATCTTCCTGATCGTCTGTTAGATCACCACAGCGCTCACAAATGAATCAGGCTCGTATTTACTATACATCAATAAAGGTTGCTTACCTCCTCAGCATGCATTCATCTAGAGAAATTGAGTGTAGCTGTATGAGTGACGTGAGTAAGATTGGTACATAACAGTCTTAACGAGACAGAAGTTACGGTATTGGAATGGGAATACTGGTCTATACCAGAGGTGTCAGTCAGCTGTGCAAGCTTGGAACACGTGTTATGCTCTTCCCAAAAGCAAGATATTAAAGTGTATTGATGACATGGAAGAGCTCGTTCTGTTCCTTCATGAGACGTCGAATGTAATGGGTACAGTATGCTCGAACTTCTGGTCAGTTCGAAATTAAATCGGAGACGATATTGCAGGGAGGATTGGTTAAAGACAGAGGGACAGTTACAAGATTCATAGAGAGACTATCTAGAGTTCTGCTCAGGATCCACGAGTGTGAGAATACATTGTGACTCTCATCCACATAGGAAGAGCTGGTCAGTCGTAATAAAATATTACGAATTTATAAGGTGTTTCGGTCAAGGATTGTAGTTTTTGCACCTCCTCTCTGTTGATGGCTATTTGCTACACTAAGAAACAATATTTTCGTTATGTGGTTTCTGCAGTGTAACAGGGTTTGTGATGTGTCCATATATGTGTAACCCTCGCAAAGTAATTGGGGGGAGGGGTGGTTTAGTAATGATACAGAAATCGAGAATCATGCTGCAATGTCATTGGCTGATAGCATCACGATGTGATGAGATATTTTGTTGACGTGACAAGTCATCGAGAGTGGTGGTTTGGAACTCCAGTAATTCGGTAACATGCATTTAAAGTATGGGAAACCTGGTAAAATTACGAAAACTGATAGAAAATACGTAAAAATGAGGTAAATACGAAAAAAATGAGGATCAATGGGGGTACTTAAATGTTCGCCTGGGCGTATGGAAATCATTCCATTCCTCCACCAGAACGATTGGCAGCTGATGGTCCATACTATGGGTTCTGTATGGGTTTAAGTCCAGCAGAATAGCCCCTAGTTCCACATGTGGTTATGCACTGTAAGCCATAAAAATGAAACACAGTGAAACATTTGGTAGTCATGATTGCCACCAAGGACACCGATCATATACCTGGGTACGATATGCCCATTCCAATGTAAGGAATCAATGCCCTTGGTCTCAAAAACGAGACACCAAGACCCTGCCACCCCATCACTGTGGAACATGAGTTTAAATGTAGAGGTCATCACCTTTGGAAAGCTGTTTGGAGACGCTCCACAATGCCGCAAACTCTTTTAGTTTCCGTATGTTGCGATGTCTTCCACATTCTTGTCAATAAGAAACATCGCCTCTGTCTTTTATTTCAACTATCCTCTGTGTTGTGGGAGCAGCTTAATTTACACCATGCGGTGTTCAGCTTTCTGTGAAAGCCGATTCATTGAATCATGTTAATGCTCGTTTAGCAGTTGACCACAGACCTGAAAGTCATGGTGGAAAAACAAAATGTATGGCGATGCAGAAATCTGCAATCATACGTTGACTGAATGTTGTACAGCAGAAAAACAATGTATTAAACTGCTTATGAAAGAACAACACAGGAACTCTTGCTTGTGATTGATAGTCTGTGGGATATGGTCCACCTACAGTATGGGGGACAAAACTTTACACAGATCTGTACAAGCGACTTCGATTACTGGCCACCTGCTCCAATGGACCGATATGGGCATATTTAATAGGATCACCACATATGGTAGATATCAACACGAGGACGATATTTCTTTCAGATGTATCAGAAGAGAGAGACATGGTAATATCTTATCGAGTTCCCTGCCAGATGATGTTAGCAAACTTTTTATAGTCCGTAGTTTTACTCCGTTGGATGATATAAAAATAACGAGGAGAGAGAGAGAGAGAGAGAGAGAGAGAGAGAGAGAGAGAGAGAGCGTGTTGTCAGTGAAGTCTCTGACCCATTACACTGTCATATTTCTAACGTAATAATCATAGGAATAAGATAAAGGAGATCAGGACATGTACAGATTGATATTTATAGATCATCATTCAATATTGACCAATTTTAAGTATTATGTTTCTGAAATTCTCTGTGCAGTCCGCATATACTCTGCATCATTGTGAATCTCCTCCTGTACGTTAGTATGCTATTTTTATCGTTGTGATAGGTCTCTACACATCAGCCTTCTAACTAATGGAACAGTGCTGTCGGAACGTGGTGGAATTTCGAGAGAATCGGCAGGGGTCTGTGACTTTGCGGGGGACATCTGTTACCTGTGGAAATCATGTGGATTCAAATGCTATATCCGAAGACTTGAAGATTCTTGAGGATACGGCAGGTAAGCGATACTCTGACGAAAGGGGAGCCTTTTCCATGTCTTGTGGGCAAACATTGCAACCTCTCACATACGCCTCGCCAAGTAACTGCGATGAGAAAATTTGGAGCTAATACGAAGATTTTTACCAAGAGACAATCAGCAGCAGAAGAATTGTCTTTTAGTTTTCTCTATAAATAAGAGACAACATACTTCTGTGAGGTTTGTGTGTCTATAAATGGATGGAGTGACATTTTAATACGTAGACTATATTTACATTTAACTCTGTATGCTTACTTCGCAAACCACCGTACGGTGTGTGGCGGAGGATATCATATACCACAACTAGTCATTCCCTTTCCTATTCCACTTGCAAATAGAGCGAGGGAAAAAGCCTGCCTATATGCCTCTATATGACCGCTAATTTCTCGTATCATATCTTCGTAGTCCTTATGCGAAATGTATGTTGGTGGTGGACTCCTTCTGCGGTTAATTTCAAATGTCGGTTCTCAACAGTGCTTCTCGAAAAGAACATCGTCTTCCCTACTCACCATGCAAAGTGACTATCATGATCATTTTGATATCAATGATGTGTCGTCGGTCGAATGTAGCGAGGACTAGAGAACCACAGGTATGGTACGGGAGTTGGATTGGTAATTAGACATTTTTTCGTTGCGGAGAGATCTTTTAACGAAATTTCAATCTCCCACCTACACCGGGAGAGATGACCATCGTAATAAAATCAGCTGTATTATCGTATTTTGAATGTGATATGTAGTATAAATCCGATATTTTCAACTGCTCTGTGCCGCTACCTGAGACACTTCGTATGTGACGATGCATTTGGTTTCTTTAAGAGAGTGCGAAAGTGAGGAAGCATCCTGTGACAGAGGTAGAGTATATTCTTAGCACTTCGACATGAATCAAAAATGAGTTTAATATTCTAGTAATGTGACGTAGGACATAAAAGATATTAAGCTGATTAGAACAGATTTTTCACGTGATGAGTTAATACTTAGACGTAATGCAGCCTACGTCATACTTTTGCAGGATTTTCACAACAAGACGATACTTTAGCGATACGAAAACGCGTGTATGACCAGATTTCTTCTGTCTTTGAAAATAACTCGAATAAAAGTGAGAAATCTACATTTCACTTGAGAAATTCGAAGTGGATGGTCAACAACTTGCATGTCTCGGATTGGGGAAAGAGGATATTTGAAACCGGGGGAGGGGGCCTATGTCGGGTAGGAATTGGTTAGAACTACTATATGTGGCCAAGCCACACCCACTTGTCTCGCAGTGCGCCGTTTCTGGCAACACGAATGGGCACGAGTCTTCGGTAGACCAGAAGTCACAGATTAGCTTAGCCTGTGACGAGTATTTGGGTACAAAGATTGCTCCAACCTGTCGACTCTTGCCCGTAGCTGCGGGGAGAAGTCCCGGTGGGAGCACTCTCTGGATGACTGACTAGCGTAATGACCAATATGCTGTGTGAGCGGCGACAGAAGCAGACGTGTGTTTTGCGTGAGAATATTCAGTATGCTGCGTGTTTGCGCTAGACAACTATTCCCCCAATGTAAATTGATCTGATGACTTGTTGGTGACACTCTCTCCGAGCTCTGAGCGTTCTGTGAGGCCAGCGTCTGGATGCCAGGGATCTGCGTGCATCTGCTGATGCATGTGTGGGTCTCTCCTGACTGGCGCCTACATGATGATGCAATGTCTCCTGTGCGGAGTGTTCTGTGAGGCCAGCTTGTGGATCTCGTGCTGCGTCATGGGCATGGCTACCGACAGTCAGAGGATGACATGTCCTTCAAAATCGCGAGTGTGTAGGATTTTTTCACCAGATTTGTTTACTGGAAATGTTGTGGTGGAGGAGGGTGTTTATGTTGTCAAACGTCGATGCATACAAGACCTCGAATATATTTAGCGTTACGTTCTATTTAGGGCAGAAATTTAATTACTTGATTTGAAAACTGTGTGCGTGAGATTCTCAAACATTGAAAATATGTTTTATGACAAAGATGAGTCATCGTAAGGTGTAGTAGTGGTTAGTGCTTTAAGCGATCTATTTGACTCCTGTAAATTGTTAAACAATTAATCTGACAGTGTAGTGCAAATGGACTCTTTGGCTCTATTTTATATCGAAACTGCTTGAGCCTCCCCTTTCTTCCCAGTATTAGCCAATAGACACACAGTACTCTGAGGAGAGATGAAAACCTCCACGTGTGTGTTTGAAGACGTTGATTCATACACAAACTTGAGAGAGAGAGAGAGAGAGAGAGAGAGAGAGCGAGCGACCAGCCACATGTACTAGTCCTAGTATCAACCAACAGGACACAAGGAAAAACTGTCCCACACAGTGCGTATCCATTTACTTAATTAGTCAATCAATTTCATAGAGTGGGGGGACCTATTTCGAAGACATTCACAGCCGAGTATTTTCTGAAGCACTCGGGGTTTCCCAGGTATTCGCCACTTTGCTCAGGTCAAAGGAGGTTTTAGTGTGGTGGCACATAACGGACACTACCTAATTCTTCTGGAATACTGTTTTTCCATCTGCTATAGGTTTCCATAGCACTGGAAGTGTGAGGACAAAAGGATATACTGCATGAGAGGTGGGGAGGGTGGGGGAACGTCTTTGCCTGTGTCAGTTTGCACATATTGGTTCACACAAAAACAGGAAGTAGCCACTTGAGACGCAGAAAGGGAGAAAGGGAGGGTGGGAGAGAGAGCGAGTCAGAGACAGAAGGTGATAGAGACATAGAGTGGCAGAACATGAGTCTAGTATCAAAGGGACCCTGTCACCTGATGCTTTTGTTGGGGGGGGGGGGGGGGGGACTAGCGCAGTCCAGCAGCTGCTGCAGTGGTGTGAGCCCAGTGTATGAATTCGGTGGCAAAGCCATGATAGCAGTTTTCACGCGCGTGTACACCTCATGGTGCCGCTGGTGGTGCTGATACTACAAGGAACCCATAATGTTTCTGGTCTTAGGATGCAGTTGCAGCGCAAGTGTTTTTATCGGAGAAGAAAGAGACAGCAATGTAATTATGTGTGATGAGTGTTTTATATTGATGGTATTCCTTGCACAATCGAAAGAAAGTGCCAAAAATTGTTTAAATATTCCACAAACTGCCTTGTATCCTGTAAATTGTTTAAATAAACAATATTCCACACACTGAAATCAATTTGATGAGATATTTTTATTGAGCACACAGAGACACTACAGCAATACTTGATAGTGAGTGTGAAACTGTTTCTAATTGTTTAAATAAATAAATAAACTGGTTGTAATTATTTAAATAAATACTATATTGATTCTCCCAGTCTGGCAGCTCAGCACAGATCACATGTGGGAGAGCGAAGGTTAAAAGTCGCATCTGGGCATCCTGATTTAGGCTTTACGTGGTTTCTCTAAGCCGCTGCAGGCAAATGCCAGAATTTTTCCTTTGAAAGGGAATGGGCGACTTTTTTTCTCATCCTTCCCTAATAAAGAGGGACAGACGACCTTCCTGTATGGTCCCCTCCCCCAAATTAACCAACCAGGAGGTGGAGAGGGTAATGAATTGATCAGTTTTATGGTTCAAATGGCTCTGAGCACTATGGGACTCAACTGCTGAGGTCATTAGTCCCCTAGAACTTAGAACTAGTTAAACCTAACTAACCTAAGGACATCACAAACATCCATGCCCGAGGCAGGATTCGAACCTGCGACCGTAGCGGTCTTGCGGTTCCAGACTGCAGCGCCTTTAACCGCACGGCCACTTCGGCCGGCTGATCAGTTTTATTAATTAGTAATTTAATTTACACTCGTGCTCATAAATTAAGGATAACTGCAGAATGTGTTGCCACACAACGTGGCACTACACAAAACTGCCACTAATAGCATAGGCACATAGGAAACACACGGGACACAGATCTGTAAGTCCACGGTATTCGTGATAAGTTGAGAAAAGCGTACCAAAAGACATGTGCTACAAAACGCCACTGTTTCCTGCCCATGTATCCCGACATCAGTATGGGATATGATCACCATGCACACGTACACAGGCTGCACAATGGGTTGGCATGCTCTGGATCAGGTGGTCGAGCAGCTGCTGGGGTATAGCCTCCCATTCTTGCACCAGTGCCTGTCGGATCGCCTGAAGTGTCGTAGGGGTTTGAAGACCTGCAACGATATGTCGAGCGAGAGCATCTTAGACCTGCTCGATGGGGTTTAGATCTGGAGAACTGGCAGGCTACTCCATTCGCCTGATATCATCTGTTTCAAGGTACTCCTCCACGAAGGCAGCTCGGTGGGGCTGTGCGTTATCATCCATCAGGAGGAAGGTGGGACCCACTGAACCCCTGAAAAGGCGGAAATACTGGTGCAAAATGACGTCCTAATACACCTGACCTGTTACAGTTCCTCTGTCAATGACATGCAGGGATGTACGTGCACCAATCATAATCCCACCCCACACCATCAACCCACGACCTCCATATAGGTCCCTTTCAAGGACATTAAGGGGTTGGTATCTGGTTCCTAGTTCACGCCAGATGAAAACCCGGCGAGAATTTCTGTTCAGACTATACTTGGACTCGTCCGTGAACATAACCTGGGACCACTGTTTCAATGACCATGTTGTGTGTTCTTGACACCAGGCTTCATGGGCTCTCCTGTGGCCAGGGGTCAGTGGAGTGCACCTTACAGGTCTCTGGGCGAATAAACAATGTCTGTTCAGTCGTCTGTAGACTGTATGTCTGCAGACAACTGTTCCAGTGGCTGTGGTAATGTCCCGAGAAAGGATACCTGCAGTACTCCGTGGCCATGTGCAGGCACTGATGGTAAGATATCAGTCTTCTTGTGGTGTTGTACACTGTGGATGTCCCGTACTGTAGCACCTGGACACGTTTCCTGTCTGCTGGAATCGTTGCTATAATCTTGAGATCACACTTTGTTGCACACGGAGGGCCTGTGCTATGACCTGCTGTGTTTGACTAGCCTCCAGTCGCCCTAGTATTCTACGCCTCGTAACATCATCAATATGTGTTTTTGAGCCATTTTCAACACACAGTCACCATTAGCAAGTCTGAAAACGTCTGCACACTTACTCACTGCACCGTACTCTGACATGCACCAACACACCTCTTCATATGTGGACTGCCGCTAGCGCAGCCGTGCTACGACCGCAGGTCAAATGCACTGCATGATCATACCCTGAGGTGATTCAAACCTGCAAACCGTCCATCAGAGCGTTGTTTCACCATGTATCAGCATTATCCTTAATTTATGAGCATGAGTGCAGTAGAAAAAATGTGCTTGCATTGGCGAGGGGGCAGGTTCCTAAGAATGATGAATTTCACCAAGGGGGTGACAAAACAAACCACAGGGGCTCATAAATTAAATTAGTATAACAGTAGGTTAAGGGGATGGGGAGGGGTTATAAAACAATCATCTGAATGTATGTTTGCCCCTTAATGTATGCAAGCCACTCTAACAAAATACACCCATGCCACCTTTGCCCTACAACTAACAGCCACAGTTCGATGGGGAAGAGAGAGTCCACCAGTTCCTTCAGGTACACCTTATTTCTCTGAAACCATTCTTTGGTGATTAGATCCTGCAGAGCTACGGAACTGTAAGGATACTGACGGCTATGTTTCAACTGCTGCTCCAAATAATCCCAGTTATTTCTATGGAATTAAGATCAGGTGATATACAGGATTGGTAGGGATGTGGTAGGGTGTCTAAGTGTTTGCCAATCTCTGAATGCACATGTGAAGCCCCGTAAACATGGCTGTTGCCATACTGGAAGACGAGAGTGTCCACAGCATACTAGTAGAAAGAAAAGGTGACACTTGCCCACTTAGAATGATGAAATAAATGTCTTGATTCATGCTCTCAGTAACCTAAACGGGTGCACCCAAATCATGGTACAAAGGTACACCCAAAGTATCACAGAACCACTTCTTGCCTGAACTACAGTCGCTTTGCATCATATGAAAAGAGGCAAAACTGCGACCCTTGAGACCTCACTACATGCCTCCAGAAAGCTACTGTCGAGTGTTGTTTCACACACTGAAGTCATGTATGTGCTGCTGTGAGCAATGGCCTTCTGTGAGACACTAGACTACAAATGCCCAAAACATGTCTCTTCCTATGCCATTGTCAATCGGAAACTGGTTGAGATTGACCTGCACTGGTTGATAGTAACAATTCCTGTCGGGTTGCTGATTGTCATTGACAAGGCGTGTCACTCATCTCCAGTCCCTATCAGTCACTATTCTTAAGGCGTGCTGCATTTCTGCATGTGGTACAGTATTCCTAGTAAGCATGCAGGACACTGCATCGATACGCTAACAAATCAGGCAACTTCAGTACTTTGTGATCTTTCTGACATGTCTCCACGCTGCCCATTTTACTGAGCTGAATCCATACAACCGACTGGCACATACACACCATTTTACTGACATGAGTAACAGTGGTTGGACAGAAACATAGGATACCCGCTACAAATGCACGCTTGATGCAAATGTAGATGCTAAACAAGCCTGCAGATTACAGTGTTGCTTTGGACAATGAACGGCATCCTCAATACGTTGCAAGTATTAGTCATGATCAGAACAGTGTTCTGGGTAATTGTGAGTGCCCTGTGTCGCAGGTAAGTGAATTCGAACGTGGGAAACTGCTGGTGCTCTATGAGGGTGCTTCCATAATGAATGTGGCTGAAGTGTTTGGAGTTTCAAGAGGCACCATGTCGAAGGTGTATAATAAACCCAGGGAAAATGGAAAAACATCATTCACTAAATCACAACGTGGTGAGTCAAGTGGTCATGACAGATGGTGATGGAAGAGTATTTTGATAAAAAATAAGAGGATAATAGCTGCAAAAGTCACTGCAGAACTGGATGTCATATTCACGAACTATGTTATCACTAAATCAGCATGAAGGGAGTTCCAGAAATAGGGAATTGCAGGGAGAGCTGGAATTTCAAAATGACTCATCAGTGACGTAAATGCCACTAGCAGGAAAACATAGCACTGAAAGCATAAAACCTGGACTACGGAGCACTGGAAGACATTATTTTCATTATATGAGTTTTGTCGTTGTCTGTTTCCCACTTCTATCCGAGTTTATGTCCCAAGAGTGAAATATGGTGGGATTTCGGTGTTGATATGGGCGGCCATATCGTGGTATTCCACGAGCCTCCACGGATGCTTTGCAGAGTCGCTTTACTGTCAAGGATTATGTGACCATTTTGGTTAATCAGGTCCATTCCACAGTACAATGTCTGTTCAACAATGATGACCCTGCTTTCCAAGACGACAGGCATCCTGCTACACGGCTTGCATCGTCCAGGACTGCTTCTGTCAGCACAGGGATAAATTGTTGGATCTTCCCTGGCCACCACAGTCATCAGATCTCAATATCATTGAGACTTTATGGTCTACGTTTGAGAGAAGGGTACGTGGTCGCTGTCGACCTCCATCGTTTTAATTGAACATGCCACTATTTTGCAGGAAGAATTATGTACGATTTTGTCGAAAACCATACTGAATCTGTGTTCATCCGTTTCGAGAAGACTGGAAGTGTTCTGAAGGTCAATGATTTTCCTAAATCATGTTAGATGTGCTAATGTTTTTGATGTGTTCATATTTTTGTCCACCCCTGTACATCAGCGATAGAGGGTAACGTGACCACCTGGTACCAGTTCTGAACTATCTACACGCCCCCTGAGCGACCGGTATGTTGTTTTAAAAGGCTGACCAATTCTTTGTCCGATGAGACGGTAATCATTATAAAAGAATTGTAATATTTGAGTACACGTTGGTTATCAAATGAAGAAGTAGAATGCCTCAGTCGTGTGACTCAACTGCGTTTTGGTGGTGGGAAAGGAACAGGTGTTTTGTTAATGAATTGCGCGTCTTCCGTGCTTTCATATATTTTTGGAATTTAAATGTGCAATGTTTTTCAGGGAGTAAATCTTCCACAGCTACAGCTGGCTCCTTTATGCATTATTCTCTCAGAGTAAGTTTCGAACCTAGGGGCCCCTATAATAAAGACTTAGCCAGTGTAAAGAGGACACAAAGTATCGAAGTGGGTACCAAAATACAGTCTTGCATGGCATGATGATGAGCTTTTCATAATGAAGCTTTAGCCTTGAAACGAGGTATGACACAATAAATAAATAATAATAGAACTAAACTGTAGCTGTGGAAGATTTATTTCCTGAAATGTTGTTTTCAACTACAGACATGCTTTCTGTGTTAAAACAGAGAAGATTATGAGGAGTATCATATTTAAATCTGAGTTAGCGTATATAAGGTCCTGCAGTGTGTTGAAACTTTCAGAACCGAAAAACTAGCTGTCTCCAGTTTATGTTTGGAAAGAACAGTAGATATTAAACCTACTGGCACAACCAAACCCCTCTCAGTATAGTGCAGGTAACTAAATCTAAAAATAGATACTCTTAAATGGGAGTTCACGCCTGACATACAAAAAAGAAAGAGCTTGATTTGTGGATTAAAAAAGTCTACAGCAGCATTTGAACCTCTAGTTGTATTAATCAGGAGCCGTCACTGGAGACTATAGAATCACATACAACATTCTCTCTGTTGTAACTACAATGATAAACGACCTGAAGTTGGCAAGGTCTCCTTAGCCATTATGCAGAATGGCGTGCACTTTTCTGCACGTTAAATATGTCCATGTACACCCACACTTAAGGCCCCACTCCACACTGTCTGTCCAAGGGAGTCTGAATATACATTATTCAATCATTTTGTTAAACATTGATACTCAACTCCTGTGGCAGGGGGAAGGAGTGTGTAGGGATCACCTGCTTGGAAATAGTAGAGGCAGTAGATTTTTAAAATGTTTATTGAGATTTCTTAATTCGTTGCTGCAAGCTTTGATGATGGGCAGACTGCCCACAGTCTATCCATGGCTACAGAACATGCTGTTGACCTGCTAAGGTTCTCACAATAAGGACTGCTGAATAAGGGATGCCTTCCTTCAGTGGACTTCGTTATCCATCCTTGGTATTTGGGGCTGCGTTAGAGGATCATGTGGTGTTTCAGAAGAAGGCACACTGAGGACGGAGTAGAGACACAACATTCTATTGTACGCCAGCACCTAGCCAGCTAACACGTTCCTCTTCCATCCTCCCAGGACATACTGTACCTTTGGTCTTAGTGGCCACTTCTCCATGCCGTGGTGGCTGGGCTAGCTTTGCGACGTCGATACTCGTACTCTGTTGACTTGTTACGGTTCTCATGGTAAGGATTGCTGAAATAGGGGCATCTTCCCGTGGCCTCTTTTAGCCATCCTTTGGGTAGCATGAGAGGCTCACTTGGTGACTCAGACAAGAGTGTGCACAAAACTCAATAGAGACACTACACTCTCTTCCACGCCAGCACCTGACCAGTTTACACGTTCCTCTTTTGCTTCCCAAGCCATCCTACACATTTTGAGCTTAGTGGCCATCTCTCCTCTGTAGGGGCCTCATTTGCATATCCATTTTCTTAAATAAAATCTTCAAGGTTATTGTTTTGAAAACTGGGGGACTTATAATTTACTTGACCATCCTGATCAGGATATCAACTCAGTTTCGTTCCTGCCATACTGTACAAATAAATTAACCCCAATTTTTCAAAACTGAACTGAAAGTCTTCTTCGCAGGCCATTCATTTGAATCTGTAGAGTAGTCTGGAGCCTTTGCTGTAATGTGTCGGTTATTTGCGCGTGGTGCCATATAGATCGTGTATTGATATTTCTAATAATAACTGCTACTTTTATTTCCAGCGTTCTGCTATGTTTTTACATGTAGAGGGTCAGATAATAAATGAGGGTACAAGAAGGGTTTAGATACTGGCATGTTACTCACAAGGCTCAACCCCTAAGATGAAACTAAATGCAGTGTGTAAGATTAAAGATTTTAAATGACGAATACTTACCCAAAGATCTTCCCCCTGAGTTTCGTACGATAGCAAATTTAGAACATCTGTATGCATGGTGTTTCTGGAGGAACCAACGTCACCCCCTCCCCCAACCCTCCTAACACCCAGTCTTTAAAGAATCGAACTCGCATGTATAAAATGGCTCCGTTTTAATAAAAGCAAGTTTTTCACGCATCTCAGTGTTTATGGCGTCTTGTCTCCCAAACTATGTGTTGTACGATGACATAATTTTCCTGTATATTCAATGATACATGTGCTGCTGTCTGCAAAATGTTTTGTGAATAGTTTGAGCAATAAGAAAACAATAAATGAAACGTCTTGTTGGTGATCTTTTACTGTATCAACAGTGAGAATGTAGTATGCGATAAGCATTCTTCCCTTCATTACTTGTGTGTGTGTGTGTGTGTGTGTGTGTGTGTGTGTGTGTGTGTGTGTGTGTGCACGCGCGCGCGCGCGTGTAGGGGGATGCTGTCAATGAGAAGTTTCCAAAAGGTTTGAAATTATGTCTAAAATTTGTTGGAGGTCACTAAGTAATCTCAGTCTCTAATACTGGATGAATATAGTTGTATTATTTGCGCACCATGAGCTACAATGCCTAGAGAAAAGAAGAATCAATACAGTTTCTAACTTTAATAATTATTGTGTTAAATCTTCCTCATGATGTTATACCTCTATTATGAAATCATTTTATGTTTTTCATTTTGATCAATAATTATATGAAATGCTGAAAATTATGTATCTGTTGCCTCAGGAAGCAGTTAGATCTTTAATTTGCAATTAGGATTGGGTGACTGTTTAGGTACTTCATAATATAGATGGTAAATACACTCTAAGACAAAAAACATCGCACCACAAAGGAATTATCCGAATGAAACAGGAATCGGCAGATGTGATGTACATGTGCGTTCAAACAAATGAATACAATTTCAGAAATGTTGGGTAATATATTCAAAAAATTAATAAACTCAGCAAGTTAAAATGCGTTGGTCCACCTCTGGCCCTCCTGCAAGCAGTTTTGCGGCTTGGCATTGACTGATAGAGGGCCGGCCGCGGTGGTCTCGCGGTTCTAGGCGCGCAGTCCGGAACCGCGCAACTGCTACGGTCGCAGGTTCGAATCCTGCCTCGGGTATGGATGTGTGTGATGTCCTTAGGTTAGTTAGGTTTAAGTAGTTCTAAGTTCTAGGGGACTGATGACCACAGCTGTTAAGTCCCATAGTGCTCAGAGCCATTTTTTTTGACTGATAGAGGCGTCGGATATCCTCTTGAGGGACATCGTGCCATACGCTGTCCAACTGAGGCAGAGGGTCAAAATCCTGAGCTTGTTAGAGGGCCCTGTCCATAATGCTCCAAAGTTTCTCAAGTGGGGAGAGATCGGCGCCCTTGGTGTCCAAGGTGGGGTTTGGTAAGCACGTAGACAAGCAATGGGAACTTTCACTGCGTGTGGACGGACATTATCTTACTGAAATGTAGACCCAGCATAGCTTGCCACCAAAGGCAACAAAAACGGGCGTAGAATCGCGTCGATATACCGCTGTGCTGTAAGGATGCTACGGATGACAACAGAAGGGGTCCTGCTATGAAAAGAAATGGCACCCCAGACCACCACTCCTGGTTGTCGGACCATATGACAGTCAGATTGGTATCCCACCACTGTCCAGAGCTTCTCCAGACACACCTTCGGCCTCATCTTATCGACGTCAATAGAACTCTCTTCAGTGATGAGTCTTACTCCTAATTGAGCCCCGATGACCAGTGAAGAGATGTCTGGAGACACCATGGACAGCAGTGGGGTACCAATCTGTTTGTCGCTCGTCATACAGCCCAACAGCAAGGAGTGATGGTCTGGGGTGCCAAACTTTTCATAGCAGGACCAATTTGGTTGTCATTGTGGCACCGTTGCAACACAGTGGTATGTCGATGATATTCTACACCCTGATTTGTTGTCCTTCATGGCAAGCCATCATGGGCTTACATTTCAGTGAGGTAGTGCCCGAATGCACGCATCGAGAGTTCTTACTGCTTGTCGTCATGTTTACCAAACCCTCCTTGGCCAGTAACGTGGCTGAATCTCTGACAAATTGAGAATGTGTGAAGAATTATGGGCAGAGCCCTCCAGCTTTCTCGGGATTCTGACGATCTAATGTGTCAATTGGACAGAATTTAGCAGTATATCCCTCAGGAGGAATCCAACAATTCTGTCAATAAATGTCAAGCCGAATAACTTCTTGCATAAAAACTAGTGGTGGACCAGCGCATTATTGACTTGCTCGATTTGTGGGATTATTTCTCTTGTATAAATCATTCAATTTTTCTGCAATTGTAATCATTTCTTTGTCTGTATATGTATATCGCATCTGCTAATTTCCTTATCATTCGGATAATTCCTTCGTGGTGCGTCGTTTATTTGTCTTTTAGGAGGTGGTAGTATAGGCTGGTTCCAACTGACATTCCACATAAAATGCCTCCAATATTTTTATTGGTTTCGGATATACTACTAGTTACATAGTTAAGTTTTATTTTCCTTGATGGTACTCAAGTTGCGGTGGATTTAGCTCTTGATTGTCAATATTTTTTTGAAGTTCAAGATGTAAAGTCATATTGAAGTTCAAGATGTAAAGTCGTACTTGAGTAGACATAACTGAATTTTTCAACTCTGATTGTGATTTGTTGACCTATTCTATTGTATCACTTAGGCATCCCACATGTAATTCGATATTCTGAGGACGCCGATATACTATCAGTTTGTAGGTTTTGTAAGGGAAACCCTCCTTCTGCTTGTAGAGAATACGTTAGGCGATTCACTAAGGGAAGTGTAACAGATCCATGAGTGTTTATACATGTTTCCGCGTGAGACTGGTGCAGTGCCCAGCAGTCATATTTCTTATGAACGTGGAAAGTGAAAAGTGTGGATGAAATACAAGGCATTATTTAGCTGGATGATTGTAATCGTTCAACAAGGATAAGCAGAGGTGCTACATCTGTCAGTGTTCCACGTTCAAGATATTTACAGTGGACTCAGCAACTTCGAAAATGAGATGAAGTTAAATGACTGGAATTTTATCATTAGCTATTTGGTGTTCACTGATAAATCTACTGTCACTTTTACACAGTAACGCTGGTAACTTATTTTGGTGGTCAGTTAAAAGCTCACATTGTGGGTATTGCTAGCCGTGTCCATAGTATTTTTTGTAAAGTCCCACGTCCTCCATGCGGTTCTAAATGACAGGCACCTCAGGAAGCTCAGCAGTCGTCTGCTTGCTGCTGGCTTGGTGAACTCGAGTTTCTTGAGCCAGGGAATGGTGAGTGCTCCAAGTTCTCTGAAACTGTGAGATATGTGCATGTTTCAGCGCCCAGTGTGTGTCGGCAGAGGATCACTGTGTGTTACAGGGAACAGGGATCTTGGTTTAAGTGCCTTTATGGTGAGGATGATGCAAACCTCTATAAAAAACCTCAATTTCATGGTGTATTGTGCAGTGTTGAGACGCATGGCTGCTGAGCTGGAACAGTCATTAATGGTCAACCACTTGGGAACCTGCCTCACCTCATGTGTACCAAGATATTTTAAGCTCTGTCTGGATGGAAGCTTGGTGAACCCAAGTTTCCTGAGATAGGGACTGGTGAGAGCCAGCAATCCTCTGTAACTCTAAACACTGAGCATGTTTTAGCAACCACTGTGCAGCACAGGAGTGAACCATTGTTTGACACAGGGAATCTTGGCTAAGTACCCAGATTATGAATATCATAAAAACATCTGCAATAAACCTCAATAGCATGGTATAATGTGCACTGTTGTGACGCATGGCTGTTGAGCTGGAACAGTCGTTAATGACCAACCACTTGGAAACCTGCCACACTTTGGTTGTTCCAAGGCATGTGAAGCTTTGTCTTAGTGGATGCTTACTTCCTGAGCTGCTCATGGAACTTCCATCAAGCCTAAGTGACTTTTCTGTGCTCCCTGCAGCTCGGGTTGTCTTTTGGGCAGTATTAACATCCAAATTTCCAAAGAGGCATCATGTGGCTCATTCACCTGTGATAACTGTGAATATAAGAGAAAACACTAACAGTAACAGAGCTCATCCTGTGATAGATAATGTGTTTACTGTTAAACACCTAGAAGGTTCCTTGAAAAAACTGTTGCCTTTATATATCCATAACGCTCTAAAGGAACTTGCAGGGCAGCTTAAATCTATCAACCACCTGAACGATTCTGCACCTGTGATCGAGGCACTGAAGGCTACCCAAGTGAACACGATATTAAAATGAGAAATTACTTTGGGAATCTGCTCTCAGTAGTGAGATGCAGATTGGTCTAAGTTGTTGCAAAGGAGTTTTGACGTACCAGGACATATTGGATATAGGTAACTCCAAAGGAAATTGGAACGTGAATGTGTAGCTTTGATGAAAAGAGTTGATGAGATGCAGAAGCCAACTTCTTTTATTCGGAAATTCAGTGTGCAGAATTGCCTGAATACGAGGGTTGGAACTTAAATAGTGGCAACACCTTTGTGAAGACACTATGCAGCGGAATCTACTATTGTCGTTGATAGCACACGTTGTTGACATACCTACCTTAACTCCGAGCAAATGAACTCGTCCGTCCCACGTCACCGGTGTGCGCGCAATCTAGGGAAACAGTCACTAGTGAGCGAGCGGTCTAACGTAACGGTGTCACTATGTTTTCGAAACAGGAACAACGGAATTGGATCAAGATTGAAGTGCCAGAGGTCATACTGTACGACACTGTGATCAAGGCTTTGTGAAAGAAGCGGTGACACTGTCTGCGCAACCCATCCATCATTTTGCACGACAGTGCGCAGGCGTATACAGCGCAGACTGTGGCTGCTGTGTTCGGTCGGTGGGACTGGGGCATACAGCACCATCCACCATACTCCCTGGACTTAAGTTCTTGTGACATTGATTTGATTCCGAAGATGAAGGAACCACTTCGTGACATTCACTTCAGAACTCTTCCAGAGATTCGACGGGCAGTAGACCGCGCCATTCGCACCATCAACAGAACAGGCTCTGCCAACGGTATACTACGTCTTCTACATCGCTGGCAACGGTTCTACACAATGCTGGTGACTACTTTGAAGGACAGTAACAGGTGCAAACATGTAACTCTTTTGTATAGGTTGTGAATAAACAGTTGCCACTATTTAAGTTCCAACCCTTGTATATTACATCAGGCATTCTCCACCTCAAAGTTAGTCCTTGTGTACCTAATCATATGTGATGCTGTAAGTGTCAATGTTTCAATCACACCGCCATGGATTGTAAAGGTCAGTCTACACGTAGCTCCACTGCCTACGAACCAGGTATTCAATATATTGCGCTACCCATGTGTTCTAACTGCTCCCAACCCCATTCTGTTTGCAGCATGAAATATCCTGTCTTTGCAGAAGAGAAGACTGTCCAGGAAATTAAAGTCATCGAAAGCACATCTTATTCCGGTTTGAAGAAGGCGTTTAAGGTAATACCGCTACCTTGTTTCGTGAAGTTGTTTGTAACAGCATTGAAACAGCCTGTACAGAAGACTAGTGGTGGCGCCCATACTTTTACGGGGAAGTAGAGCACTTAATCTGCATCTGTTAATGCAAGCCTGCAACACCGTTGGCACAGCCTGTTCTGTTGATGTCTTCCCAACTTTCTACAAACGCTCTCGTCACCACACTGGTTTACATATTAGTCAGCGGCAATCTCTCTGAATGCTTTGAGCGTGAGAATACTGTCCCTCCCAAGTCGAGTTTTAAGTGCGACTGTCTTTTCCATTGCTATTAATAGTATCATGTCAGTTCTGTCCAATGTTCTTTCTTTGTTGGTCACTTTCTGTCTTTTGTTCCTCCTTCAGCATTGGAATCTATAACTCGTCAGTGCCAACTCAATCTTCGATGGTTGGAAGGATGAGAAGAGAAAAGAAGTCTTAATTTCTCCACCGAAAAGTCTGTGGGCATTCTTTTTAAGCATTCACATGCAGCTTGAATATGGGTGCCTGAGTATCGGTATGCACGACCCTCTTATTTAAAAATGTTGAATATTGTGAACAAGTCAAGGAATTTAGCTGGCCACTGGGGCGGTTAGAATCAGTTCCATGCGGAGGCTTTGCGCTGTGGCTAGTGAGTCGATGCTTCACGTCAGGCAGTGACTCCTCGTGCAATGAAACACTCTTCATACCATACAAATCCGCACACCATTCGATTGCTCGGCCATCAGCGGAAATGCTTTGTCACACTCGACGCCAAGCGATAAGACCCTATGGGATTAGTGTGAATGATTGCTTTTAAGAGATAGGTATAGCTGGTTTAACGTTTTACATCAAGGTAGGTGGACATCAAGGTGGTGGACATAAGTCTTTATTTTTTATGCACCAGTCTTCATTTAAACAATTTCATGTAGCGCAGCCATCCAGTGTGTTCACCACGAGATCTGGACTCTAATTGACCTAGTACACACTACCACCACCAGAGGGTGCTCTCATCTATGATGTAATCCAAGATTGTGGGGGAAAATGGCGACAGACAGTGTCTTCACCAAGAGATTTAGAGTTCAACTGACATAGTACACAGTACTGCAACCAGAGCACACTGTCATCTGTTCCGTGATGTAGCCCAAGATGGCGGTCTGGAGTGGGGGAAAATGGTGGGAAAAGGACTCTGCCTGTGCTGGATATGAGTCTTTATTTTGCAGGCAGTGTCTCCACCAAGAGATCTAGAGTCCAACTGACCTAGTACATAGTACTGAAACGAGAGGGTGCTGTCATCCCTCCTGTGATGTAATCCAAGATGGTGGTCTGGAGGGGAAAAATGGAGCAAAAATGACTCAGCCTGTGCTGGGCTGCTGGAGATAGTAAGGAGGGAGTGTATTTATTTTGGCACAATTGATTTAGGGATGGAGTATATTTATCACACTGATACAAACACATGCTTGGGGTCACAATACACAGTCTGCAGATCTGTAAACTACCCCTAAATAACGCTCTGCAGACACGCAAACAACTCCTAATTTACCGAAATAATTTCAGTACAGATCTGCAAACTGCTCCTAAATAATGCAGCACTGTGATGTGTAGACACGCTCAGTACTCGTAAACTGTCCAAATAGCGCATATCACAGTATACAGAACTGCTAACAAAATAATGCAACAGACACAAGCAGACACCGCCAGCCACCCCCTACCCATTGGACAGCACACACTCCCTGAAGTCAGGATGCACCGGCAGCCCCGCGAAGTGATGAGTCTGTCAGCTGTCAAACCACACTCTGGCACCCTTTCAGGTCCTGCACACATGAGGTGGTGGCATCCCCTTCATACTCAACACCAGAGAAATTTCTCTCAAAATATATGTTCACCTAGGCACTGTTGATGACACGACCGGACAGGAGTGAAGACATATATACAAAGCGCGAAGAGCTTATTGCCGAGCAATGCTGCAGAAATCCGTTTCAGAATAGCACAAGCTGCTTTCTGCCTAGTGATTGTAACGGACCATGCATGATGTGTGGCTGACATATCGCCGCGCATACCATCGCAAGCACGTCTAGCAATGTTCTCAATGTTATACTGAAGCCACATGGCTATCTAAAATAATAACCAAGTCGAACTCTAGTAAATCGCAGTGTCCCAGAAATACCTAACATGCGTTTTTGTAGGAGTTTTCGTGATGTCTTAGCTTGTATGCACGGAAATTGTTTCCCTAACAGAACCTGTTTACGAAAAAAGCGCAGAATAACATCGAATGCACTTTTCCCAGCGGTCCTAACCTGATACCCTTCCTACTCTCAACATACGCAAACGTTCTCACCTCTATGTAGAGATTCCTATATCCCAGCACAAAGGATGTCTTGTGAATGAATCGAGCGTTATCATTGGCTATTATCGAATTTACTCGCCAAATTTCTGATGCTGCCTGTACTGAAGCACCATCCACCTTTTCTTTCTTTCTGCAAACGAGACTTCCAGACATAAAATTATTTTGCATAGAGCGCTAAATTGCACTGACAGTTAAACCCACAATGTTGCCTACAGATCATCAAATACATACGAGACTCACAAGAATTTTGGAAGCCTGGAACATATTTACCAGCGTAACTACAATTAAATACTATGACAGCTGCTACAGTCTGACACCAATTGATGTACAGGCAATGTCTCCTCTTGATGGCGGCGCTTCTGGAACAATTCTCAGTATCGATAGTGCACATAATTTTCCACGTAAAAAATCTGTTTCATACCATCGCAGTTATCGATGTGGCGAATCTATACATCCCTCACGATAGGACACACAGTTATCTTCTCCAGTCATGCCACAACACAAACCACAAGTGGCTCTGAGCACTATGGGACTTAACGTCTGAGGTCGTCAGTCCCCTAGAATTTAGAACTACGTAAACCTAAGGACATCACACACATTCATGCCTGAGGCAGGATTCGAACCCGCGATGATAAGGGGTCACTCGGTTCGAGACTGAAGTGCCTCGAATCGCTCGCCCACGGCAGCTGGACATAAACCACAGTAACTTCACAATGCAATATATACACATTTTACACAACATAAGCCACAGCAACTCTACAGTGCAATATATAAACATTTTACGAAAACAGTGCAGTGACCTTTCATATCTGTACAGCCCCCGAAAAAAAAACTGATCGCCATATTGCACCTGACAACTAAACCTCACAAACTGTCATACAATTGTCAAATATGGAAAGACTCTTACTCAATTACACTGCTCTTACACTGAGGACAGGAGCTTGTATGTGAGAGCTTGAAACAATATTCAACCCACCAATATATCACCGTGTACCGTGTCAATGTAGTAAACATACAATTCATATCCTCCGCCATACAAAATCATCCCTTTTACATCAGAAAGCCGTTAGTGGATTGAAGTTACTCTTAGAACTGTTCTACAAATTCAGCCTCGTTTCGCCCCTGGGCAAAAGCGCATTACTGTTCCTGGTCAGGACCTGCTTGCTTGCTTGCTCGCTTTTCTACACCCATTTCCAGACTCTGGGATTACAAGAACATATCTAATTTCGCATGGTTTGCTAGAATATCATACCATTTTCCCAGTACTTCTCGATATCAAGCACATATCAATATCGCTTGCATGGCAGTACCGCTCATGCGATATAATTCTGAAGATATGGACCGGAAATTATTACTCTAGAAACCCGAAACTTTAGCTAGGTGGGGCATGCTGTAAACCACTGACTAATTAGAAACCTATCACGTCTGTGAAGACCTTTACTCGGAAACTCCAAAAAACAAAAACAAAACAAAAAATAGAGAAAACTGATACTTCTACTCTCGAATAATGATGTCAGTGACGTAGCAGATTCCGAATCATCCCTATAATTTACAAGGTCAACTAAGGTGTTTCTCATGTCTAGAGGACCTGCAAACGCGTCTTCCACATTCTATGTACACACGCCACAATCGATCTTCTCTCAACTAAATAAAGGCGCGAAATGTGCAGAAGCAGTCAGCCAAACAATTTACATGGGAGGGAATAACGGTCCATTGCAAATGCACTTCCATATTCAATCTTCTCAAATTGCCACACGATCAAGAAAGCTATCCAACACATACCAAGTGGTAGTTCGCTATTCGGTAGTCTAGAAGATAACAAGTTAATTCATCTACATTCCTACATTCCAACAGGCGTCTCCATTCTGACAGCTCCTACCGTTTATGGGAAACGTGAGTCACCCATCCTCAGGTCACGTGTGCTGCAGGCCGAGCATGCACGGGTAGAATCAATCATCCTAAGAAATCACTCAAATATATATTTTATTCCTGTACTTACAACTAAATGTTACAATCGCGGCCTCAGCTGAACGATATTTGACAATAAGCAAAGTATCAGAAAGACACCCTTTTGACGGCTGTGGCTCTGGAAATAGAAATATCAGTACCATTGCTATGACTTGACATACTTCTCCCTTTGGTATCACATTACTAGACGTCAAATCCATACCTTCCTTATGAATGGACATAGTCATTTCCTTTGCATATGTTGGAACACAAACACATACTTTATAAGCCTGATGCTCAAGGTGAACCTATTACGCATCCCCTACTACTAAGTAAAATACTTCGTCAATAACTGATTACCTACGATACAAAAAGTTTTTCTTCCGAGTGCTACCACTGCATCTTAGAAAGAGACCCGTAATCGGCCAGATGTTAAAAAACCCGATCGCAACAACTACTGTATGTTACTGTCACAAGCGGTCTTGGTTCTACAGGTACACACAAGTATCAATGTTAAAAGCTATACTGGCTTTATAAATGGAGGTACGACATTACCACTGAATGAGGTGGTTTTTCCGGACAAACACCGAGACGGTGATTGTAGGAATGTGTATTATCGGACCAGCACTCTGGTTACACGTAGCCCACGATACAACTTCGTGATAACATCACTGAATTTTGAAAGTGATTCGGCTAACGAACGTGATATGTGAGCGGTATTTGGGACTCCTTCACGCCGCCTCAAGCAGATACTTCTATAGGACTTGTAACGTATTCTGACTCCATGCCATGTCAGAGGCTCTGTGATATATCCACTGAGTTATAGGCGATGACTGATTGAGAAGAAGTAGTAGTAGATGATGTGCTGATTGAGGTCGTAAGAAAATGTATACTAGCTTTTCAGATGTCTAGTGTTACGCTATCCGCTAGAAATGATGTCCATTGTTTGGAATCAAGTCTTGCCATTCAAGCAGATACTTGCACGGATCACAGCCACAAGTGAATCGTATTTCTGGCATTCTCATGTCAAGAAACGAGTCACCTTTCTCGAATCTGGCTGCTGCAGTAAAATTCCAACGTGGTTTTAGCCCCCCCTACGCACCTTGCAACTGCTCCCATTCCTACAGCTTTCCCCATGTGATCGTTCCAATTTAAGTCGGAACTGAGCAGAAGTTAGAGGAAGCCATATCCATCACCTTCTGCAACCTGTGTAGAAACGGATCGACCTGAGTCAGTGCAATGGGAGCGTGTTTCGACCATTCAGTGGAAATGTACGCAATGTGTTACGTCGCCAAACTAGATACACATGAGACAATCCGAAGCAGATCCGCGTCCATTCAAATCTATCAGCCCAACATGCCATCATCGTTATTCTGTACCCTCCAACAGATAAAAATTAACAACTATAGAAGGTCCACTAACTTAATCTGATATAGAACACACCTAGCAACCGTCGCTCACGCGATGACGCATAGCTGCGGTTCGGTCCAGGCATTCCTAACGAGGCACCTCAACGGTCATGGAATTTACCTGTCAAACTGCCGCTGCTGCCTATGCAGAACGAGCCTATTAAGTACACAGCTTTTGATCCAGTGCAGAGGGCAGTTTAAGATTTCATCACCCGTACTGTAGGGTGATAACCGTATCCCACAGGCTATACTGTAAGTCACAAGAGACGCTCCTTGTGACCACATGTCGTTGTTTGAAACATTGTTTTCTAACACGCTTTGTACACTGCCATACGTTTTGTTTTCTGCAACGTCTTCCAGGTCTGTGTCAGGTCCTAATCTGACATAAAGACAGCTCCCAAGACCTAGTCCCCTCCGCTGGTGTACCAAACTTCGAACGCATAATACGTGTCCAGACGTAACGCATGGTTCGTCCATCCGCAAACCCTACTGCACATGTGACGTGCGGTGGATCCGCCTCCAAAGATAGGTCTGGATATATAGTCCACATGAGATCCACACTCGAATGCTAACTCGGATTTGGCATATTGTGGATCTGTATCCCAACAGCGCTTCATACATTGCACGTGGCGGGTCCACCTTCATACCCCATCCTTTGCGCAGCATATTGTGGATTGGCAGCCCAACATCACTCCGGATATAACATGCAGTGGACCCACATTTGAACGCTAACACAGGTCTATTGCGGGTCCTTGGAGACTTCCATAACCCACGCATATACACAGGCACACAGAAAATAGTGCAAACGCTCTCCGAATGTGGAGGAGACTTGATACAGTCGAATATAGTTCTACATTACGGTTCCAGATCAGTGCATTTGGGCTAGGTGTTGGCACCTGTGCTACATTTACAAGCAGTTTTAGAACACAGAACACGAGGTTATGTCATGATTGCATGGATAGATCTGACATAAAGTCGATAGAATTGCGAGAAATGACGAGGGAATAGGTGTAAATTGACCGAATATACACCAAAATGCTGGAAAATTGACAAAGTACTTCTATATCTTCTGGTTCGCGCCGAACAATTTGTACATGGGAACAAGTATACGGCAACAAGAGGAATCCGAGAAAACGTCGACATCGAAACGAAGGGAATCAGGGAGGCAGAAATTTTTTCCATCGAGGCAGCATTATACTGTATGTCTGTTGAGGTACCCGTGATACACGCGAGTTGACTATTGTATTTGATGATTTTTAGGAAGACAGAGAACCATGCACCTCTAAGCTTGTTTGCATCTGCGTTAAAGGATAACAGAGTGTGGATGGAGTGATCGATTGAGATGGAGCTGTAACGATGTACGATTTAATGGTTGACTGATGCATTCTAGAGAAGGAGAAGTTGCTGCAGGTCAATTTTTCCACTGTTCTGTCCAGATGCATCAGTTGTGTCACATAGCCTGCGTTCTACTCGTATAGAGCCATGTGTTCTGTATGTGGTTTAAAGCACTGTCTACATGCGATCGTTAATGGTAAACCTGTCGGTCATCAGAGGACTTCCATCTCATGTGTGATGAAACTTGACATATTACTCTAAATGAACTTTGACTTACGCGATGTACTCCATACCCCCTGTCGCCTCGTGGGTGTAAAATCGAGACTTCAGCATCACAACTAAGTTAGCGATAGCTGCTTGTGAGGTGCTGCAGTTCCTCGTGTACACATTTGCCTGACAGATGTACTGTTTACAGAGTTAGTGACGGAATGACTTTCAATTTTCACACGTCGGACACTGCTGCTATGCGTTTATCTGTTTCCTTGTAGGAGGTATCCCCCGCTACTAACGATCATTTTATATAGGCCTGATGCAGGCATAGTATAATTTCTGAACTGTGACTGGATGTGAATAGTGGACGCTATATGTCTCCGGAAAGCTATACTGTGCTCGTATCATGCAGAGCAAATGTTTTACTGAAGTAGTTTTTTCGTTTTACGGTTCGATAACATAGTTTATCGTAGAGAAACCGGGAAGAACGGTGTATGTCATGCTCTTGAAATATATTTCTTACATTCGAATATTAACAGCGCTACATTCCATACAACTGATAGGCTGGAAACGCAGGCAATGTAACATTATAGCCCGTTTTAAGTGCAGGTACCGATCTTAGACTCTAGAACAATAGTTAAGAGTTGATAGGCTGGTTGATTTACGTAAAAATGCGTCGATCTCCATCCGTGTGGAGCTCCATCAGGCACAAAAATCATTTGTTTCTTGTTGTTCTTAACTGTCTGCTATTGCATCACGACACTTTGAAATCTGTTACTATACATAGATAAGGAGTGCTAAGCTCCTCGAGATGGGCGCATCTCAAGAAATCTCATGCACTTGGATGGGTGAGGACTCGGAAAGTTTTATTCATTGACGTGACGTCCAGTGTAGCTGTCTACTTCTGATCGGTTGCAGATTAATTCGGTAACGGTGCTGCAGGGCAGATTGGTCAATGACAGTGTGAGGAGGGTCTTTCACTCTCTAATTTTACACTAAGACAGCAAGAATGCCCTGCGACTGTCATACGCAGGGAGATAGATCATAAATTAAGCAATGCACTCAAGGTGTCAGAAATATGTAGAGCGCAGTCTGGTATACTTTGATGATTTATGTGTTCGAGAATTAACACTCAACAGACGTACTGCGCAGTCATCTATCTGCATTTTCAATGATGCCTGCAAAGTAGAGAAGAGGCGGTTTAGCTATAATACTGAAATTGGGGAAACATGCTGTCACATCATTGGCCGGTGTTGAAATTACTGTAAAATTGTTCGCACTATCAACTGTGATGGCTGTTACCGGAGTACATAGCTGGTGTCTTTTCCGTCCCATCCGTGGACTGGCATGCTGTTGGTTACCACATCATGATTGACTGACAGCACTTGTTTGAGTTGGGGAAAGAGTTTTGGTGGATGGACAGCACCTTCTGGGTTGTATTACACCCAAATTGTAATCGCTCACATGAGTGCAATATGAGGAATCAGTCAAAATGGAACGCAGAGCCATCATCTATTCCGTCATTGTGACAGATGAGTTTAAATACAGTGGTCGTCAATCACTTTCGGATTGGAAACTCTCCATAAAGACGTGAAACTCTTCCAGTTTCCTTATGTTGTAACTGCCTTTTATTTAGATCCGTCCAGTGTATGGGATGTTATGGTAGCCGCCATAAGAAAATGATTTACAGTGTGAAATGTCTAGTTCTTTGCGAGAGGCCGTGGATCAGAGCGTCTTAATGTTAGTTAATGACCTGACGCAGACCTCGAAGTCGTGGCAGAAAAACAAAACGTATGGCAGTGTACAAAGCGTGTTAGAAAACAATGTTTCAAACAACGACATGTGGTCACAGGGTGCGCATCTTGCGAATTACAGTATAGCCTGCGGGATACGGTTATCACCCTACAGTATGGGTGATGAAATCTTAAGCTGCCCTCTGCACTGGATCAAAAGCTGTATACTTAATAGGATCTTTCTGCATAGGCAGCAGCAGAAGGTTGCCATGACCGATGGGGTGTCCCGTTAGGAACGCTATTCTGTGGAGCATCGCGAAACCTCCCTCTCCGCACTGGGCCGCACCGCAGCTACACGTCATCGCGTGGTGCGTTCTATATCAGATTATGTTAGTGGACCTTCTAATGTTTTTAATTTTTCTCTGTTGGGGGGTAGAGAACAACGATGATGGCATGTTGGGCTGATAAATTTGAATGGACGCGGATCTGCTTCGGATTGTAGTACCTGTATTTAGTTTGGGGACGTACTACTTTGACTGCATTTCCACCGAATGGTCAAATTCAGGTCGTTCTGTTTCTACACGGGTTGCAGAAAGTGGTGGATATGACTTTCTCTGACTTCTGCTCAGTTCCGACTTAAATTGGAACGATCACATGCGGAAAGTTGTAGAAATGGGAGCGGATCTGCTTCGGATTGTAGTACCTTTATTTGGTTTGGGGACGTACCGCATTGAGTGCATTTCCACCGAATCGTCAAATTCCGGTCGTTCTGTTTCTACACGGGTTGCAGAAGGTGGTGGATATGGCTTTCTCTGACTTCTGCTCAGTTCCGACTTAAATTGGAACGATCACATGCGGAAAGTTCTAGAAATGGGAGCAGTTGCAAGGTGCGTAGGGGGTGGCTAAAACCACGTTGGAATTTTACTGCAGCAGCCAGGTTCGAGAAAGGTGACTCGTTTCTTGACATGAGAATGCCAGAAATACGATTCACTTGTGGCTGCGATCCGTGCAAGTATCTGCTTGAATGGAAAGACTTGATTCCAAACAATGGACATCATTTCTAGCGGATAGCGTAACACCAGACATCTGAAAAGCTAGTGTACATTTTCTTACGACCTCAATCAGCACATCATCTACTATTACTGTTTGTGATCTTCTCAATCAGCCATCTCCTATAACTCAGGGGATATATCACAGAATCTCTGAAATGGCATTGAGTCAGAATACGTTACAAGTCCTATAGAAGTATCTACTTGGGGCGGCGTGAGGGAGTCGCAAATACCGCTAACATATCACGTTCAAGTCACCTATCTTCCCGCGATTTCCTTAGCTTAGTAGAGGTGTGATGCATTATCCTGCTGGAATTTGAACTTTTCGCCGTTTTTCTGGGTGAGGGGAGGGGGGTTAGGTTAGTAGAGGTTGCCCAATTGACCTATCTTCCCGCCAAAATTGAAACTTCCCGCCAAAATCCGCCATCTTGGCCGCTATTTTGAATGACGTTATCGCCGCCATCTTGGATGACGTCATCGCGGATATCTTGGGTAACGGTACTTCTCGCCAAAACCCCCCTTGCCCTAATACTAGTATGGCATATTAACTTACAGAGCTACAAAGATGGCTATATTCTTCCAGTGTGGTGACACTATATCTATATCTACAATTATCGGAAGATGGATCGGTAGGAATGGTCACGTTTGTAGGCCACCAAAATCCCCTGTCCTTACCCATTTCGATTTATGGCTCTGGGGGTGGTTGAAAGCGAGATGTTAAAAAAAAAAAAAAATAAACACAATAAACGAAGTATGTGAACTTCTCTAAATCGTCATCGAATTTAATCATCTGCTTTGCTTAACATTTTTTGTGAGGCATTTGTTTGGATTTCTGTCTAACAGCTGTTACACTGTAATCAATATAAATTGGACACGTTACACGCCAAGTTCTATTAAAAATAGTCTACGCTACAATATTTAGCATTCTACCTGAAATGCAACGAACTTCAGAGTTGGACAGCTAGGAGGCCACTTATCATGTGTACGAATCGCAAGTGGAGAAACCTGCCTCACTTTCTAAACTTACGTAAATGATTTTGTTAATAGAGAAGAAATATTTTGCAGTTTGCTAAGGACTTTCTTTTATTTGAGACGTTGCATCTGTTGACCAAAATACGTGTCATAGGTTGGGGGGGGGGGGTTTGAGGACAAATTACGGAAACTCCTCAAGAAATGCATGCTTTAACATAAATGTAGACGCTAGCGACGCCTGCAGGTTGCACTATGGCATTTGTCCACAATCGGCATCTGCGCAACATTCTCAATGCTTTGCGTGTGTCTGTCATAGTCAGAACGGTGGTCTGTGTTGTTGTGAGCGCTTTATGTCGGAGCTAACTGGATTCGAATGTAGGTAAATCGTTGGTGCTCTTATGGTGAGCACTTCCATAACTAAGTTCGCAACTCGTGGTCTAGTCGCTTGCGTCGCTACCTCTGGATCACGGGGTCCCATGTTCGATTCCCGGCCGTGTTTGGGATTTTCTCTGCCCGGGAACTGGGCGTTTGTGCTGTTATCATCATTCCATCACCATTCGTGAAAATGGCTAGACAGGACTGTGTACAGAATGGGAATTTGTATGGGTGCTGATGACCGCGCAGTTGAGCGCCCCACAAACCAAACATCATCATCATCATCCTTAACTGAGGTAGCCGAAGTGACTGATGGTTCAAGAGCCACCATATCGAAGATTTATACCACATACTGGAAAGGGTAAAAACACCACCCGATAAGTCACAACACTGACGAAAATGAGTGTTGAGTGTTCGTGATTGACAGTAATGGAAGAGGATTGTGAGGAAAACTAAGAGGCCGACCCTTGCAAACTTTCTGAATAACTGAATGCCTCTATTACGAACCCTGTCAGCACCAAAACAACGCTAACGGTGCTCCATAAGTAGGGAACTACAGGCCGAGATAGAATTCCAAAACCAGTCATCAGTGAAGCAAATACGTGTAACAGGGAAGCGTTCCGAGGGCATAAAACGTGGACTATAAACCAATAGAAGAAAGTCATTCGACCGGAGGAGTCTTTTTTCACACTGTTTACATCTTCTGGACGAGTTTACGTCCGAAGAGTGAACAATACCGGGAATTTGGTGATGACTTGGGCAGCCATACCATGGTATTCTATGGACACCTTGGTTACTCTACAAGGTCGCATTACTGCCAGGAATTATGTGTCCATTTTGACTATTCAGGTCTCTCCCACGCCACAATGTTCGTTCCCCAATCATAATGCTATGTTCTTAGACGATAGGGCCCCTCTTCACTGCCCTATTCGTCCACGAGACTCAGAGGGCCATAGACACAGGTGCCAGGTAGGTGCCGTGTTTCTTGACTTCCTCAAGACGTTCGATACAGTTTCCCACAGTCGTTTAATGAACAAAGTAAGAGCATATGGACTATCAGACCAATTGTGTGATTGGATTGAAGAGTTCCTAGGTATCAGAATGCAGCATGTCATTCTTAATGGAGAGAAGTCTTCCGAAGTAAGAATGATTTCAAGTGTGCCGCAGGTGAGTGTCGTGGGACCGTTGCTATTCACAATATACATAAATGACCTCGTGGAAGACATCGGAAGTTCACTGAGGCTTTTTGCGGATGATGCTGTGGTATATCGAGGGGTTGTAACAATGGAAAATTGTACTGAAATGCAGGAGGATCTGCAGCGAATTGACGCATGGTGCAGGGAATGGCAATTGAATCTCAATGTAGAAAAGTGTAATGTGCTGAGAATACATAGAAAGAGAGATCCCTTATCATTTAGCTACAATATAGCAGGTCAGCAACTGGAAGCAGTTAAGTCCATAAATTATCTGGGAGTACGCATTAGCAGTGATTTAAAATGGAATGATCATATAAAGTTGATAGTCGATAAAGCAGATGCCAGACTGAGATTCATTGGAAGAATCCTAAGGAAATGCAATCCGAAAACAAAGGAAGTAGGTTACAGTACGCTTGTTCGCCCACTGCTTGAATACTGCTCAGCAGTGTGAGATCCGTACTAGATAGGGTTGATAGAAGAGATAGAGAAGATCCAACGGAGAGCAGCGCGCTTCATTAAAGGATCATTTAGTAATCGCGTAAGCGTTACGGAGATGATAGATAAACTCCTGTTGAAGGCTCTGCAGGAGAGACGCTCAGTAGCTCGGTACGGGCTTTTGTTGAAGTTTCGAGAACATACCTTCACCGAGGAGTCAAGCAGTATATTGCTCCCTCCTACGTATATCTCGCGAAGAGACCATGAGGATAAAATCAGAGAGATAAGAGCTCACACAGAGGCATACCGACAATCCTTTCCACGAACAATACGAGACTGGAATAGAAGGGAGAACCGATAGAGGTACTCAAGGTATCCTCCGCCACACACCGTCAGGTGGCTTGCGGAATATGGATGTAGATGTAGATGTAGATCATAGCGTCCAGTACCGATTTTTTGAGCACGATGATGAATTGTTGCATCTCCCCCAGTCATAACCGTCATCAGATCTCAATAGTATTGATCGTGTTTGGTAAACTTGGAAGAGAAATGTGCGTGGTTGTTATCCACCTCCAGCACACTTACCTGTAGTTGTCACTATTTTGCAGGAAGAATGGTATAAGATTCTCTTGAAACCAAAAGGACCTGTACCTCTTCGTTTCGAGACAACTGGAAACTATTTCGAACGCTAGTAGTTTTCCTACACCGTATTAACTTCGTAATGTCTTAGTCTTTTGGTGTTTCTGTATTTTTGTGCACCCTCTATGTATACTTACAAGGGGAGAGCCTTAGGCACGACCAATCAGTTCGGCTCATATTTTGTACAGCGCTTGTGTGTACAGCCTAAAATGAAAGACTCTTAAGATATTTTGGCTCAACAGCCCTCCGTTTTTGAGAAAATCACCACTAAATACCATGACGCGCAATCAATTCAAAATTTACTGAATCGGTAAATAACTGGAAATTGAGCATTTTTCACCATTACATATGTTGTCCACAAACACATATTTTCTTAGAAATCTAGAAAAGAAACTGTTACGACTGTCCCTCATATACTCAGGTGGAACTATGGATAAAATAATGCATTTAGATATACGTGTGTATATAAAATAACGCATTCGCACACGGCGCAAAATTGCATCACAGCGTCTGGAAAACTATTGCCTGCAGTTCTCCTGTGCTTGTAAGAGACTAGTGATTAATTTGGTTCTCAGTGTGTGGAAGAAATCAGTCGTATAACAGATTTGTTAAATAAAAAAGTTTACCTCACTTGCACCACCTGGGAACTTGACACATTGTAAACCCATAGCCGCTGAGAACAAGTTTTGTCTGATATCGGATTCCTAGAGTGGACAAGCAAATGCTGACCTGTATGATAGCATCTTTATAATGATGAAAGTCAACCGACACGGACGGATTCAATAACGACGCAGAACATAATTCATAACCAACTTCCAGTACCGATTTTTCAAGCAGGTATGCAGGTATGCGTGGTACGTATCAAAGCTAATTCTTTAATCTTTGGACCGATTTGTCTTGTTGCGCGAAGATCCCACTTATTAGACGTTCTTGGTCATGCGAGAGGATTTGCTTGGATTGTTTAAATGACAAGTACCATTCCTCTACTTGTTTCGAGGGAACTGAGGACATGAAACTGTGTTACTTAAAGAGCCGCTGTAAAGCGACTAGGATTAAATTTTCTATTCTGTACTAATGCAGGTCGTTTGGGAAATTTATTTGCTTACTTCTTCGTTATCTCTATTAATGTAGTTACTTTATTAACCCTACTATTACTACCAGTTTCGAAACGAAAAGAAACAGAAATGAAAAAAAAGTCTGCTAAACCCAAGTGGGATCGAGCAGGTGTTCTCTATTCCCCAGCTAGGAATCTTGTTCGCTACGTCAGCGCGGCTTATGTTTAGTGGTACTCTCACCTTACTCAACTTACATGTACGTAAGAAGCAGTCGTAAAAATTTCTTTAGTCGATTTCTGGGAAAATATTCGTTTGTGGACACTCGTGTATATACTCAATTATCTATCGATTCTGTCAATTTAGAGACGGTTGCGCGTCATGAACTTTAAGGATGGTTTTGTCAAAGGCAGGGTTGAGGGAGGACAGGGAAGGATATGTTGAGCCAGAACATTTCAGAGTCTTTCATTTTAGGTGCCGCTCAAGCGACCTGTCAATAATGACCCAAATGGGTTGGCCATGTCTGAGGCCCTCCCTTTGTTAGTGTTCAATGAACCTGCTTGAAATTTCACACATTCAGAAACCATAATTTGCTTAATGTGCAATACTGTGGAATAAGTTTTAGAGTCAAAATGCATAATGTTTGAAGCTTGCCTTGTTTTCGTATTCCCAATAAAGCAAATCGTTTTTTGTCATAGGTTTCTTATACAGCGAAAACACAGAGCATCAATGTACATGATGTGTCGTTTTCAAAAGATTCATACAAAAAATTTTTGAGACATGACCAACAAGCACTCAGTCAGGGTACTTGAACCTTGTATCTGATATAACCTGTGCCTTTCCAAACAGTCACATAACAGAATGTCCATCATTTCTACATCTATTCTGAGGTCTAGTGTCTTCGCCGTATGTGTCTGATACAGTATACCCTTAACACGTCTCTGGATAGTGCACTTTATGAGGTAAATACTCGTGTATCTCACAATTTTTGCATGTTTCAGTCGTTTCGAAATGGCATTAGTGTAAATGGTTTAGTGATGATCAGAAAGTAGTGGAGAATAGCGTTTGTTCAACTGCTCATGCTGCATATCCCCTCTTCCTCTGTTCTGCAAGATCTTGTCGTTAATGTGATTGACAAATCCTCGAACTCGTTTCTAGTCGGAATACTCACACCTTCATTATCCGTAACTGATCCAGTAGACATGTTTGCCTCTACCGCATCTTGCCCTAGATGAGATTCTTGAGTTTCAAAACATTCGTTCCATGACTTTTCTAACATCTCTTCGTCCTCTGACTCTAGATACGTGTAATACCTAAAGTCTTCACCATCAGTAGGTACGGGCGAAGACATGCACTCTGCCAGATCAGTGAACACTTGTTTTTCAGGAAAAGCGCTGCTGTGCCAGTTTTCGTAATAATACTGTTGATAACTATTGGGTAATTCGTTAGAAGACCATAAAGTGGAACAGCTACAGTTCTTGTCCTGGCATATTCTAACAGGGGTCAAACTTATCAGGTCTTCATCAGTCTCTAAATTCTGTTCTCTAGTGTTGATGTCTTCCTGTAAGTAACAGTACTCATCTGTCTCTTTGTCTCCTGTAATTGCTTCCATTTTCACCTTCTCACTTTCCTTCTCTTTTATTTCCTCCGTTTCGACCTCATCCACTACCTGTGTATTCTCCACCTTCTCCTGCTGGAGATCATCATCTTCTTCTTCCACTTGATATTCCATTTCTCCTTCCTCTACCTCTTCCACTTCTTCTTCCTCTACCTTTTCCTCTAATGTGTCCTCCACCTCTTCCTCTTCATACATATCCTCCTTTTCCGCATTCACTTTTTCTTCCTCTATCTCTACCTCTCCAGCTACATCTCCCACTACCTGAAACCAATCATCTTCTAGCTCATCATAATGATTCTCCTCCACCAAATGATGTATCTCCTTCTCCTTCTTCTTCGCCTCCCGTATCACCCTCTTTTTGTTCCATGTTTTGGGAGCATTTACCTTAACAGGGGTCAAACTTATCAGGTCTTCATCAGTCTCTAAATTCTGTTCTCTAGTGTTGATGTCTTCCTGTAAGTAACAGTACTCATCTGTCTCTTTGTCTCCTGTAATTGCTTCCATTTTCACCTTCTCACTTTCCTTCTCTTTTATTTCCTCCGTTTCGACCTCATCCACTACCTGTATATTCTCCACCTTCTCCTGCTGGAGATCATCATCTTCTTCTTCCACTTGATATTCCATTTCTCCTTCCTCTACCTCTTCCACTTCTTCTTCCTCTACCTTTTCCTCTAATGTGTCCTCCACCTCTTCCTCTTCATACATATCCTCCTTTTCCGCATTCACTTTTTCTTCCTCTATCTCTACCTCTCCAGCTACATCTCCCACTACCTGAAACCAATCATCTTCTAGCTCATCATAATGACTCTCCTCAACCAAATGATGTATCTCCTTCTCCTTCTTCTTCGCCTCCCGTATCACCCTCTTTTTGTTCCATGTTTTGGGAGCATTTACCTTAACAGGGGTCAAACTTATCAGGTCTTCATCAGTCTCTAAATTCTGTTCTCTAGTGTTGATGTCTTTCTGTAAGTAACAGTACTCATCTGTCTCTTTGTCTCCTGTAATTGCTTCCATTTTCACCTTCTCACTTTCCTTCTCTTTTATTTCCTCCGCTTCGACCTCATCCACTACCTGTGTATTCTCCACCTTCTCCTGCTGGAGATCATCATCTTCTTCTTCCACTTGATATTCCATTTCTCCTTCCTCTACCTCTTCCACTTCTTCTTCCTCTACCTTTTCCTCTAATGTGTCCTCCACCTCTTCCTCTTCATACATATCCTCCTTTTCCGCGTTCACTTTTTCTTCCTCTATCTCTACCTCTCCAGCTACATCTCCCACTACCTGAAACCAATCATCTTCTAGCTCATCATAATGATTCTCCTCCACCAAATGATGTATCTCCTTCTCCTTCTTCTTCGCCTCCCGTATCACCCTCTTTTTGTTCCATGTTTTGGGAGCATTTACCTTAACAGGGGTCAAACTTATCAGGTCTTCATCAGTCTCTAAATTCTGTTCTCTAGTGTTGATGTCTTCCTGTAAGTAACAGTACTCATCTGTCACTTTGTCTCCTGTAATTGCTTCCATTTTCACCTTCTCACTTTCCTTCTCTTTTATTTCCTCCGTGTCGACCTCATCCACTACCTGTGTATTCTCCACCTTCTCCTGCTGGAGATCATCATCTTCTTCTTCCACTTGATATTCCATTTCTCCTTCCTCTACCTCTTCCACTTCTTCTTCCTCTACCTTTTCCTCTAATGTGTCCACCACCTCTTCCTCTTCATACATATCCTCCTTTTCCGCGTTCACTTTTTCTTCCTCTATCTCTACCTCTCCAGCTACATCTCCCACTACCTGAAACCAATCATCTTCTAGCTCATCATAATGATTCTCCTCCACCAAATGATGTATCTCCTTCTCCTTCTTCTTCGCCTCCCGTATCACCCTCTTTTTGTTCCATGTTTTGGGAGCATTTACCTTAACAGGGGTCAAACTTATCAGGTCTTCATCAGTCTCTAAATTCTGTTCTCTAGTGTTGATGTCTTCCTGTAAGTAACAGTACTCATCTGTCTCTTTGTCTCCTGTAATTGCTTCCATTTTCACCTTCTCACTTTCCTTCTCTTTTATTTCCTCCGTTTCGACCTCATCCACTACCTGTGTGTTCTCCACCTTCTCCTGCTGGAGATCATCATCTTCTTCTTCCACTTGATATTCCATTTCTCCTTCCTCTACCTCTTCCACTTCTTCTTCCTCTACCTTTTCCTCTAATGTGTCCTCCACCTCTTCCTCTTCATACATATCCTCCTTTTCCGCATTCACTTTTTCTTCCTCTATCTCTACCTCTCCAGCTACATCTCCCACTACCTGAAACCAATCATCTTCTAGCTCATCATAATGATTCTCCTCCACCAAATGATGTATCTCCTTCTCCTTCTTCTTCGCCTCCCGTATCACCCTCTTTTTGTTCCATGTTTTGGGAGCATTTACCTTAACAGGGGTCAAACTTATCAGGTCTTCATCAGTCTCTAAATTCTGTTCTCTAGTGTTGATGTCTTCCTGTAAGTAACAGTACTCATCTGTCTCTTTGTCTCCTGTAATTTCTTCCATTTTCACCTTCTCACTTTCCTTCTCTTTTATTTCCTCCGTTTCGATCTCATCCACTACCTGTGTATTCTCCACCTTCTCCTGCTGGAGATCATCATCTTCTTCTTCCACTTGATATTCCATTTCTCCTTCCTCTACCTCTTCCACTTCTTCTTCCTCTACCTTTTCCTCTAATGTGTCCTCCACCTCTTCCTCTTCATACATATCCTCCTTTTCCGCATTCACTTTTTCTTCCTCTATCTCTACCTCTCCAGCTACATCTCCCACTACCTGAAACCAATCATCTTCTAGCTCATCATAATGATTCTCCTCCACCAAATGATGTATCTCCTTCTCCTTCCTCTTCGCCTCCCGTATCACCCTCTTTTTGTTCCATGTTTTGGGAGGATTTACCTTATACATGTAATTATTAAGAATGGCTTGACGCAGTGGCTGTGTGCGGAGCTTTGTCAGTTGCTTCCTGGATTTTCGATTCTGCTTGAATCGCCCCACCAGCATCCGACAGAATGGCACATCCTGCCAAGGGAAGTGAATTATTAGTATACATTTAAACAATAGCGTAATATGAATAAATTCAAACTCAAAAGAGACCACTATAGACATGAAAATGAAAGGATATTGTTCTGTTTCTGTATATTTCTGCTGGCAATATGAAATATGCAGACTTATCGACAAGAGAAAATAAATGAAATATGAAGCATAACTACATTACAAGATTAAGTTGAATATTGAGACAAATATATGAAGTATGTACACTGATAAACGAAAGCCACCTGCGGTGTAGCAGTGATTCTGTATGGCATGGATTCGACAGGTCCTTGCAAGATTCCTTGAGATATGTGGAGCCAGATGTCTTCGCTCAGGTCACCCAATTCTCATAAATTACGAGTTCGAGTTCGTGGCCACAAAGCTGGTACTCGATGGTGTTCTATTGAGTTCACATACACGGAATTTTATGGTCACTACATCAATATGAGTTTACAATGAGCTCAAAAGTAGAACTGAATAAGGTGCATTTCAGTAAATTCAATAAATTTCATTTTTAGAAACAGCACCACACTTAAAAAAATTTAATACTAGACAATCACCGAGGAAACCTAGAAGCAGTATAAGCAAAACAGTGCCTCAAAGACAAAGTAACATCTATGAGAGCGTCATAAGAGTCATTGTCTGGAATTTACTTTTATGTTCTCCGTACAGCAATACAGTATTAGTTTGGATAGTGATCATACACTACATAATCAAAACTATTTGGACACATATTAAGGGGCATTAATATGGGGTATGTCCTCCCTTCATCTTTATGACCGGACTTGAACTCCGTTGGCGATACTTTAAATGGGGTGTCGGAATGTTTGTGGAGGAATGGAAATCCATTCTTCCTCACAAGCCGATACCAGAGAAGGTAGTGATGTGATACGCTGGAGCCTGAAGCGAAGTCGATGATCTAACCCATCCTGAAGATGTTCCATTGGGTTCGTGTCAGGCCTCTGAGCAGGCCAGTTCAACTTAGGAAAGTTCTTATCTGCAAACCATTGGCTGCCAGATGGGGCTTTCTGACAGGTTGCGTTATTATACTGATACAAACAATCACTATCTCTGGACTTTTCATTTGTTATACACAGTACACACCACACAATGCTGTAACATGTGTTCATTGCCTTTCGTATGTACCATTTTCTTAAGGGGCCACACCCTAACTGTGAAAGAAAAAGAACCCACACTGTAACACCACCTCCTCTGTACATCACTGTTGGCACTACATATGACGCAGGTAACCTTCTCCAGGCATTCGCCAAATCCAGACCGTTCCATATGATTGACTCATCACACCAAATCACTCGTTTTCAGTCATCCACTACCCAGTGGCGTCGCACTTTACATCAACTCAAGCTTTTCTTAGCACTGACTACAGAGATGTGTAGCATAAGAGGGACTGCTCCAGCATTATACACTATTATTTTTAACTCCCTACACAAAGTCATTGCGTTAACTAGACTGCTGTTAGCACTTTGTAACTCCTGAGTGATTCCTTCCTCTGAGTTCATGCAAATTTTTGCAAACGCCCTCCACAATGCTAGGCACTTCATGTCCGTCCCTATATGAGATCTACCTGGGCTTGGTTCAACTGTGTGTGTTCCTTCGCATTTCCATTTCAGAGTCACATCACCAACAGTCGACTTAGGCAACAGTAGAAATGTTGAAATGTCCCTAATGGATTTGGTACTTAGGTGTCGTCTAGTGACTAGTGCGTATTGAACTCACTGTAATCTTCTGACCGACCCATTCTACTGTAGCTGCTACTTTACTGACAATGCAATACTTCCTGAAACGTTTTTTGCTTGTGGTTCCACCTCTTGTGACATCTAGTTCTCAGTGTCACAATACACACTAGTTTCCAAATACTGTTGATCACATAGAGTATGTTACAATTCGTGTCATAAACCTGCCTAAAAATGACTTATAAATAATATAGTCCAGATGGAGATAATCTATATCTCTGAAAGGAATTCATTATAATACTATCAAAACACTTATTAGGAAAAACTCCTACTGTGCACATCATAGCAGCTTTATCTTAAACTTTTTAACACGAGAATGACTGAATTTCTGCATTCCTAAAATGGTGGAAACTGATCATATTAACCCTACAAAAAATATTTTCATTTTTGACGTGAACAAGAGCCTTGTTTTAGCGTTTGTTAATCCATACCTTTTTTCTAGTAATGACAATAATTATTTAACACAATAATTAATAATTATTTATTTCCGCACCCCAAAACGTTATAAATTTATTGTTGCTAATGCTAACAAGTTCCCTACACTGTAGATTTTCATATATTAACTATTTGTATGATCTTCTAGATACGTTTAGTATATTTAGTCCACATTATTCTCGCATGTGCTCTACACATGGCTTTGTATCATTTTTCACCCAAGTCAATGGAATCTGCTAGACGCACTAAGCACAGGTGATTTCTGTTCACTGCTTTGTGTCACTTTACACACTTTTTGCTGGTCTTGTTGCCTTTGCAGAGGCTAATTTATCACTTCCTCCGCTTTATAGGTGGTTTGAGTCCTGTGTCCTCTTCCTTTGTCTAATATTCTTGCTGTTTCGTTCCCCTGGGTTCTTTTGCCAGCTGAAGGTAAAACCTTCTCCCTTTCCGTTTTCTTGTTCATAACTACGTTGTAGATGACCCATGCATTTATTACCGCCATGTCCGAGATGTTGTAGAAGACATGCACTGGCCCTCTCCTACATGCAACCTTTATAGTATACTTACAGGTCATTTGAGCAACCATGTCCACTTCATGCTTTGTTGCATTATAGAATGTTATAATTTCAGGTTTCTTCTTTCCCTCCTTGCTTACTGCTACTTGAACAGGCAGAGTACTCAGAAAAATGATATTTTTATTCTTATTTTCCTGGTGTACAGTCATGGTGTAGTCTGTGTTCCCACTATGGTGCAGGATGGTGAGGAGTGTATTTCAGCATTGGGCTTCCTTATTTCATTGGGGAGTTCACGGTGGATCTTTCGTTGTATCAACTAATGAAGTTTTCATTTCTTTGAGTTTCTCAGCAAGTTCAAGGAACGTAAAGAAGTTGTCTGTAGTCACATTTATTCCTTGATTTACAAATGGCTCCATGAGACGCAGAATAACATACTCTCTAAGCGGTAGCTTCTCTCCATGCATGTCCTCCTCGCCAAGGTATGGGAAAGCATTACACGTATATACTTCGTTGTTGCATCGATAACTAACCAGAATTTGAGACCATGTTTCTCTGTTTTGTTGGACATGAATTGAGTGAATGTGCAGCTTGTCTTGCTTGGTAATAGCTGTTCATCAATGGCTATATTTTCTCTAGGGCGGTAAGAACAAATACTGTTTTCAATTAACTTTCACCAAATTCCAGATACAAAAGCGAATTTGTTGGCTGCCAGGCGTTCAGCTAGGGTTGATTTTTCATCGAATTGAGAAATTTGAGAAGCTCCTGAAATCTTACCCCTGACATAATGATAGAAGTAGGACCCCAAGGGTGGGATCAGAGATCATCCACAGACTTAACTTTTGTACAAATGACACCCTGAGCATACATGACGGCTCCCAGTTTCTCCAGTTCCTCAAGTGACACAGTCCAGTCATTCTTTTCTAGCACTTTTCGAACAGTTGATTCTGTGTATTTCTTCATGAGATGTAGCATTGCCTCGTCAAAAATAAGACGGAAGGCACAGGTGACAGAGCCGTCTACTCGATGGGAAGTGTAAGCAATGGAACCTCGTCCCTCCTCCAATACGTTCACAACCAACCTTCTTCCACAAGATGAAAAACTGACACTCTCCCACACGGTTCTATCCGTAGCAACCAACCATCTTTGTAGTCGCTTCGAACTGTGCCTGCAGTGATAAAAAGGAGAAGACTGACGTGAAAGCATATGAATCTCTTCCACTAATCGCTCCTTGTTCACAATTTCTTCATCTTCACTTATCTCAGGTACATAATCATCATCTTCATCAGTGAAGTCAATTTCCGATTCAACTTCGTTATTCACGAAGATATGTAACACTTGATCTTCAGAATGACCACGCTGACGATACGTGTTCGAAAACGTTCGGCTATTATTCGAAAGGTACGATAGTAACTGTGGTAGATGGGAATTTACACTCACCAAGTTGCAAGCATGAGCAGCAACTGCTCTGTAAGACTGCTTACAACTGCCGCTTCATTGTTGGATAATTTAAATATATTCAGAACAGAAATCACAGTGGGGTCAAATTGATCCCTTCCACTGTTCTAGGTACACTATGTGAGCAAACGTATCTGGAAACCTGGCTGAAAATGACTGACAAGTTCATGGCGCCCACCGTCGGTAATGCTGGAATTCAATATGGTGTTGGCCCATCCTTACCCCTGATGACAGCTTCCACCCTCGCACTCATACGTTCAGTCAGGTATTGGAAGGTTTCTTGGAGAATGGCAGCCCAATCTTCACGGAGTGCTGCACCGAGGAGAGGTAACGATGACGGTCGGTGAGGCCTGGCACGAAGTCGGCGTTCCAGAGTATCCCAAAGGTGTTAAATAGGATTCAGGTCAGGACTCTGTGCAGACCAGTCCATTACAGGGATGTTATAGTCGTGTAACCACTCCGCCACACGCCGTGCATTATGAAAAAGTGTTCGATTGTGTTGAATGATGCAATCGCCATCCCCGAATTGCTCTTCAACAGTGGGATGCAAGAAGGTGCTTGAAACATCAATGTAGGCCTGTGCTGTAATAGTGCCACGCAAAACAACAAGGGGTGCAAGCCCCCTCCGTGAATCACACGACCACACTATAACACCACGCCTCCGAATTTTACTGTTGGCACTACACACGCTGGCAGATGAAGTTAATCGGGCATTCACCATACCCACTCCCTGCCATCGGAACCTCAAATTGTGTACCGTGATTCATCATTCTAGGTAACGTTTTCTCACTGTTCAGTCGTCCAATGTTTACGCTGCTTATACCAAGCGAGGCATCGTTTGGCATTTACTGGCGTGGTGTGCGGCTTATGAGCAGCCGCTCGGCCATGAAATCCAAGTTTTCTCACCTCCCGCCTTACTGTCGCAGTACTTGCAGTGGATCCTGATGCAGTTTGGAATTCCTGTGTGATGATGGTCTGGATAGATGTCTGCCTATTAGACAACTGCCGACGGTCTCTGTCGGTCAACGGACGAGGTCGACCGGTACGCTTTTGTGCTGTACGTGTCCCTTAACGTTTCCACTTCACTATAAAATCGGAAACAGTGGACCTAGGGATGTTTAGGAGTGTGGAAATCTTGTGTACAGACGTATGACAGAAGTGACACCCAGTCACCTGATCACGTTCGAAGTCCGTGAGTTCCGCGGAGCGCCCCATTCTGCTTTCTCACGATGTCTCATGACTACTGAGGTCGCTGATATGGAGTACATGGCAGTAGGTGCTAGCACAATGCAGCTGATATGAAAAACTTATGTTTTTGGGGGTGTCCGGATACTTTTGATCACATAGTATATATCGGATGAAATGTCGAAGAAGATATAAATATTTTGCAAATCCTAAGACATCATCGTAAAGAGCAGACAAAATTATCAAAAGCCATATTATTTTATTAACGAAGTATGTAACTGGATATTAAAATGAAGAAAAAAGTATGACAGGGGCAATTTTGACCACTTCCACCGTTTTAGTATTTGTTAGATAATCTGACTGGTAGCCACCTTAAGATAAGACGTCAATTATTCCTTAAAAGCCTAATTACCAAATTTCAAGGACCACCATGAAGTGAGATAGCTAGGAATTTAGAAGCTATGAATATAACGTAAGTCCCCAGAATCACTATCATAGCTATCTCAAAGACAAGATTTGACTTATTATAGTGCACTGTTGGGCACATAAGCAATCATTTTTCTTATGATGTGTATGTGAGTGGAACGGGAAGAAGCCCTAGTAAATGATACAAATGGAAGCACCCTTTGTCATCCAGTGTCTTGAAAAATATAGATGTAGAAGTAATAGGAGCTGTTTCTGCGGCTTTTATGTTATTCCTTGCCATGTGATAGTCACAACCCCTTCTAGTTTCGTAAATATGTTCGTCTTTGTTTAGATTATTCTTCTACTTGTATTTTAAAATTGCTTTTACAGGTTTAGAAATATATATTTGGGAAAGTACTGCATTTGAATTAAGCATTGATGAAATTTTTTGGTCAGCTTTTCGTTCATTTTTAAGAATTGTTGTTGATAGCTATGTTAATAAAGCATGATGAATACTGGCACCTTAATAATTTCGATTTCTTTAACTTTTTTAAATCTCAGCAATGAATTAAAGCACAGATTGTACAGTAACATTTTACAAAATTAAATAATACCTTTAGTTCAGCGTTATGGAATTTCAGTTCCAAAATACCTCTAAAATGTCTTTTTCATTGATTGATTATCACAAATTCGTTCCAGGTGTATCCAAAAACCCAAACCAGAGGTTTAAATTAGAGGTCGATATGATATTTACTTTGCCGGCCGTTGTGGCCGAACGGTTCCAGGCGCTTCATAACGGAACCGCGCGACCGCTACGGTCGCAGTTTCGAATCCTGCCTCGGTCATGGATGTGTGTGATGTCGTTAGGTTAGTTAGGTTTAAGTAGTTCTAAGTTCTAGGGGACTGTGACCTCATATGTTAAGTCCCATAGTGCTCAGAGCCATTTGAACCATTTTGATATCTAGTTTTTGGATTGCAGCCAGATGACGCTGACAGCTTGCCAAAATGTTTCGAATGACAACCATTCAGCCATCTTCATATGAGTGTTTTGCACTGGAGATGGCTGGTGCACATAGCCATATTTACATCAGAAATTGGCACATGTGCGTAGATTTCCGCTGCATGTGCGCCCTCTGTCTAGTTTATCACTCTCTTCAAATGTCGCTCCATCTCAAGTCACAGGGCATGCCTTATGGTGATGTTACATGCACACCATCTGTCAGAATTCGTGCCCACGGAATTAAATTTCAGGAGTCAAGATAATGAAATTAATCGCCAATAGCCGTTTCATTGGGCATAAAATGTTTTCTTCTGTTGCATATTAAGGTACGGTAACTACTGGGTTTGCTACCTTATCCAGTTGAAAGCCACTGTCGTGGTTAATAAGACCTTCCACCAAATGTATTTCCACAGATTCTTCAATAACTTACTCCTAGACAGATCTCGTTGGGATGAAGATTCCCACGGCAGAATAATCTATAGACCATCCTGTGAAGATAGAATGTCCAGCTATGACTGAATCTGGATATTCCAGAATATAAAGACATTAAAAGCACTAGATATTTAAAAAACCTTCCAGAAATGTTAATAGTACATAAAAAATAGTTGCTTATGGTCGGGTTTGATCTGGGGACCAGTTGTATGACATTAAGCTATGCTAACCACGACGCCATGATTCATAAACCGCATCTCACAGCATTGTTCCCTCTTCTAGGGAAACAGTGACCCGCTGTTTCAGAAATTCTCATTCGAGCCGAGTACAGAACCCTGGATATAGATCTGGACAATGGTCCTCTACATGGCTGCACTGTTTGATCCTCACATTCTGTTCGGGTTATGTTACATCATCTTCACTATGATGACATGGCATAAACCGCATCTCACTGCACTGCTCCCTCTTCTAGGGAAACAGTGACCTTCTGTTTCAGAAATTCTCATTCGAGCCGAGTACAGAATCCTGGATATAGATCTGGACAATGGCCCTCTGTATGGCTGTACTGTTTGATCCTCACATTCTGTTCGGGTTGTTAAGTTACATCATCTTCACTATGATGACATGAAAGGTAAGCCCTCCCATTGAAGTTCCACAATCGTTGAATGGGTCTTCACTTTCCAAGGCCATCCCATCGTCGATCTGCACCTTTGGAATGTAGTAGGGCCCCATAAAGTGGACATGGACATCTCTGAGCTTTTGTCTTCTTAATGAAGATACATACTCCTTGACTTCATTGTGGTGTCTGACAAGCCACGAAGGATACAATACAGCCCAGAGTAGCGCTTTAGTACCTTTTCTGATAGCCTCACTTTCCCCACAGATGTAAAAATCCATAGCAAGTCTCTCTCACTGTATCTCACTGGCCGGTGGTTGGAGTTATAGCACTCATTGTCTTTCTCCTAGCTGTAGAGTGCCCATATGCTAGTGAGTTGTCTTGCTTCATACATGTTGGTACGAGGTGTTTCACGCAGTCATTATTAGTGTCATCCAGTTGAAATGGTAACAGTGTATCCATTCCTGTTTTATCCTTGTGACTGTGGAGAAGAAAGAACAACGTGCAGCCTGTAGAATCTTGCCATATTCTATTGTATGTGAATACCACAACACGTGGTATTGTATTCCAATCTCTCTGTTCAACATCAGTGCACATCAATGTGCAAATCTTCCAATATCTTAAGAAACCATTCTGTGATGCCACTTGTCTGTGAATTATAGGCAGTTTTCATCGTGTGGGTGATGACGCAACGCGAAATTTCCTCTGATACTCGTCTCAACTGAATGATCAGAGACAATCATACAGGGTGCTCTGTGTTCCAAATGGTTTCTTCTACAAGGAACTTCGCAGTTTCTGGTCCTTCAGCAGTTGCCACAGCCTTGCTAACAGCATAGCAGGTGAGGCAGTCTGTGAAGACTATTATCCAACGATTTCCATTTGTATGCTTTGGGAACCTCACCAAAAGATCGATTCCATTTCTATAGAATGACACTGCTGCAGATAGGATTCGTACTAAGTGCAACACTTGCTTCCATTCTTGTCATTTCTTACAGTGACTCACATAGTATATTAATGTATCAGTGAAGTTCTGGCCAGAGATACCTGCGCCTAATTCTGTCCAGAAACTTCATGAATCTCAGGAGACCAGACATGGGAACACAATGTAAGTACTTCATGAAAACTAGCCCTAGATGAGATAGAATGATGAACAACCACTTCTGCACCACTCAATCACAGTTCCTCTTACACAATGCTCTGTTTGGTAATTGGAATTCTCCTTTGTTAAGTTTCTCCTCCTTCAAGGCATCTATGGTTTTCAGCAGTTCTGGATCACAGTAGACTTGACGGGTCCTTTAAGTTAATGAGGCAACACAGAACACAGTGGTTCAACAGTGAATCGTTTGCCAAATAAATATTACCACAACTTATTGATGGCCTAAAAAACTGCAGGGCACTATTTGTTGGTTGAAGAGCAGTTTACCTAGGCCTTTGAGAGTATTCTGGAATGATAAGCTGTCAGCTTCTCGGCATCTTTCTGAATTTGTACTAGAACCTCCTCCATTCCATATCCGCTTGTGTCACTGTGTAGTCCGGTCTCGGGATTCTCGTCATACAATGCTAGAATTGGAGAAGATGTTAGCTCCCCCATAAGGGTAAGGAAAGATCATTCTTGTATCTACTTTCTCGAAAATTTGAAACCTCCCTACAGTAGTTCTTGAAAGGCGCATGACTTGGTACAGAAGACCTTCATAAATTGCCTGTAGTATGAGCACTTTCTGAGATGTCTTTTTACATCACGAATGTGCTGAGGAATTGGGAAACGTGTGATTATTCTTATTTCCTCTGGATCGCCATCCACTAGATGCCCAAATATTTCTAATTCTTAGGCGACAAAGAGGATTCAGCTGGAGACTTGCAGTCCGAAGACGCTTCAACACAGCTGTCACGCATCTTTGATATTCTTTAAATGTCGTCAAAAAAACGACAAAGCCATCCAGGTAGTAAAGACACACCGTCCATTTAAGGTGTCAAAGAAGGTTTTCCATTACACGCTACAAGGTGTCCGGTGCATTACACAGTCAAAATAGCAGATTTTTAAACAAAGAGGCCATCAAGTATTATCAGGCCAGTTTTTCCTGGTCAGCCTAATCAAACTCGATTAGACTGTCTGCATGTCCACAGCTGAGAGATACTTTGCTCCTTTCAAGCAGTCTAGGGTGTCATCATTGCAGGGCAATGGATAAACATCTTTCTTTGTGATTTTGTTCAGTCGTTAGTGGTCGACACAAACGTCATGTGCCGTCCTTCTTCACAATTACCACAGAGAAGGAGTAAGGACTCTCTGAAAGCTGAATGACGTCATCTTCGAGCATCTTCTCCACTTCCTCGGCGATTATTCGATGTACACCTTGCGGCACTCTATATGAGCGTTGACTAGTTAGTAGATGATTCCCACAGTTGATGCAGTGTTTTACCATGGGCCGTTCAGTCTATCTTTTCTCTCTCCAGATTTCAATGTACCCGAGAACTGATGCACAACGGTTGTCACTTGCCAGTGTTGTTCCTTGGTTGGGCCACGTCCTATTGACAGTCCCTCCCCTGCATTGTTTGTAGTGGTAGTCATGTATAGTTCATCATGGATGACACCAAGCTGCCTACCTGGACTAACATGATGGTCCCTACTTACATATAGCTAACTATATGTTGTTGTGTTCCAACGTCTTCCATTGTAAACTACTGCTCAGAGTAATTTTTGTTACGTGTCCCTGTTGGAATACTGTGATCATCCACAGTATACGACTACTTCTGACTCCTACAAGAAGTCTCATCTAAGAATATCACTGGTAACCACATTCTGTTAAAATGAGAAATTCGAAGAGCTGTGTTCCACCACTGATAGTTATTCATGCAATATATGTTCTCATGGACTGGACGTATTGATTGCAGTTTCAGAAAATTTGCATGCTTTCTTCACGAGAAGGAGATTCACAAGTTAAGCAAGTCAAAAATGCGTCAGTCCATATATGACTTTTATGTGACAGTCATTCAGCTTGGCACTGACTGATAGATTTTCTGTATGTCCTTCCGAGGGATATGGTGCCAAATTCTGTCCAGCTGTCGCGTTATATCATCATAATCTCAAGATGGTTGGAGGGTCCTGCCCATAATGCTCCAAATGTTCTCAGTTGGGCACAGAGCCAGCCACAATGCTGATCATAGTCGGGTTTGGCAAGGACGAAGGTTCGAGTCCTCCCTCGGGCATGGGTGCGTGTGTTGTTCCTAGCATAGGTTAGTTTAAATTAGTTTCAGTAGTGTGTAAGTCTAGGAACCGATGACCTCTGCAGTTTGGTCCCTTAAGAACTCACACACACACAAGCACGACGAGAAGCAGTAGAAACTCTCACCGTGAGCGGGGGGGGGGGGGGGGGGGGGGTGAATTATCTTGCTGAAATGAAAACCCATGATAGCTTGTCATGAAGGGCAACAAAATGGGGCATACAATACCATCGACGTACCACCGTACAGTAAGGGTGCCGCAGAATACAACAAAAGAAGTTTTGCTTTGAGAAGAGATGGCACCCAGACTATCACTCCTAATTGCTGGGCCATATGTTGGACAACTGTCAGGTTAGTGTACCACCTTTGTCCAGTGCGTCTTTGAGCACGTCATCCACCTGGAATGTCATTGACTGGAGAGGAATCGTCTTCAGTAAGGAGTCCTGCTTAGAACTGTGTCATAATGACCAGTGAAGACGTGCCTGAAGACGCCATATAGCTGAGTGGTGCCAACCTGACTGCCGCCCGCCATGCGGCCTGACAACAAGGAGGGATGGTCTGGGGTGCCATTTCTTTTCGTAGTGGGACTTCTTTGGTTGTCATCTGCGGCACCCTTACAGCACAACGGTACATATACGATATTTTTATGTCCCGATTTGTTGTTCAAATGTGTGTGAAATCTTATGGGACTTAACTGCTAAGGTCATCAGACCCTAAGCTTACATACTACTTAACCTAAATTATCCAAAGGACAAACACACACACCCATGCCCGAGGGAGGACTCGAACCTCTGCTGGGACCAGCCGCACAGTCCATGACTGCAGCGCCGCAGACCGCTCGGCTAATCCCGCACGGCCCGATTTCTTGTCCTCCTTGGCAAGCAATCCTGGGCTTACATTTCAGGACGATAATGCCCGCCCACTCACGGCAACAGTTTCTACTCACACATGCTTACCAAATACTACCTTCGCCAGATAGATCTCCAGCTCTCTCCCCAACTGAGAACTTTTGGAACATTGTGGGCAGAGCCCTCCAGTCAGCTTGGGATTTTGACGACCTAAGGCACCAATTGGACAGAACTTTGGCACTACATCTCCCCAGAAGGACATCTAACAATTCTATTAATCAGTGGCAAGCAGCATAACCACTTGCATAAGGGCCAGGGGTGGGCCAATGCATTACTGACTTGCTCAACATGTAAAGGTTGCTCAGCAAGTATATGGTAGAGGTCTATAATTGTGTGCATCTGTCATGCGGTCCTTGTTGAAAATGGGAATGCCATGCACTTTTTTCAATCGTTAGGTACCCTTTGTTTTTCAAGTGATCTACGATAAACTGCCGTTAGAAGCAAGTTCTTTCGCATAACCTTTGTAGAAACTTATAGACATGTCATCTGGTCCTAATACCTTTCCACTATGAAACAACCGTAGTTGCTTTTCAGTTTCATGATTAGTTATCTTAATAACTGCCGTTGTGACGTTTGTATGATGACTGAAAGGAGGGACTGTGTTACGATCTTTCATGGTGAAAGACTGAATTCGGTATTTCGGCTTTCTCTGCGTTATCTTCCATTTCAGTGCCAGTATGGTCTTTAAGTGAGTAAATAGATGATTCTGAACTGCTTACTGATTTCACGTAAGACCAAAACGTTTTAGAGTTTTTTACTAGATAGATTGACAAAATTTTACTTTCAAAGTCGTTGAACAATTCTCTCATTGATCTCCTTGTGCTCATTTTCGTTTCTTTCAACTTTTGTTTGTCATCTAAGTTTTGACTTCCCTTGGATCTAAGATTAAGCTCTCTTTGTTTACAGAGCAGTTTTTTAACACGGCTATTAAACCACAGTGGGTCTTTCCTATCCCCTAAGACCTTGCTTGGAACATACTTGTCTAAGGCATATTGAATGATGGTTCTGAATTTATTTCCATTTGTGCTCCACATCTTCGTTCTCATTACTGAATATGTAATGTTGACTCTTCAGATACTCTGCAGCTTGTATCCTGTCACTCTTGCTAAGTAAAAGTTTCTTCCCAGCTTTCTTAACATTTCCTGTAATAGTTGTTGTCATAGTTGCCATCACACCCTTATCATCACTGATACATTTCTCTACATTAACTGTCCTTTGCTAGTTAATATAAAATTTGTAAAGGAGACAGATCAATGAATAATAACTCTGTTAAACAAAGAATAATAAAAAACCATGGGGATGATATAGATACTTAGTTTTCGAAAATAAGGTGAGAGATTTTCTGAACCTTAAAATAGCGAAGTATGGTGTCTAAACAGTTATGAGGACAATGTATTGTTCATTCATATTCATCTTACTGGAAAAATACAATAGATGTGTAGAAAATATTTCTATTAAAAAAGAAGATCAGAGAGGTATATCACTGAAATACCACTGAAAAAGGCTTGCAGCTTAGTTTCTAAAAACTTTAGATCACAACAGTGTGCTGTCAGTGATTTCTAATGGCATTTTCATTACAGATAACTGTTGTGTTCCAGATTAGATTAGATTAATTTTTCGTTCCATAGATCCGTACTCAGGAGATCCTCGTGGATGTGGAACATGTCAATATTTTTTTTTTTTTAAGCTGAAATAACAATACTAATAGTATGAATATATACAATACATCATTTGTTTCTACTAAAAAAATTCGTCAGTGGAGTAGAAGCAGTTGGTCACTAGTAAGTCTTTCAGGCTCCTTTTAAACTGATCTTTATTTGTAACTAAATTTTTTATGTTTGCTGGAAAATTATTGAAGATAAGTGTTCCTGAGTAGTGGACACCTTTTTGAACTAAAGTAAGTGTTTTAAGTCCCTATGCAGATCATTTTTGTTCCTGGTATTGTATGTATGAACTGAGCTGTTTGTTGGAAAGAGATATATATTATTTAGGACAAATTTCATTGAGGAGTATACTGAGAGGCAGAAGTTAGTATACCCAGTTCTTTGAAGAGGTTTCTACAGGACATCCGTGAATTTGCTCCACAAATAATACGTATTAGACGCTTTTGGACACTGAAAACTATTGTTTGACTTGAAGAGTTACCTCAAAATATTATACCGTATGACATTAAGGAATGAAAGTAGGCAAAGTATGCAAGCTTTTTCATTTTTATGTCGCCTATATCAGCTAACACTCGAATTGCAAATACAGATTTGTTAAGGCGTTTCTGCAGTTCTGTGGTGTGCTCCTCCCAACTGAATTTATTATCGAGTTGCAATCCCAGGAATTTAAGACTGTCAACCTCTTCTATCTGCTCTTCTTCATACTTTATGCATATGCTGGGTGGAAACCTCTTACAAGTTCTGAATTGCATATAGTGAGTCTTTTCGAAGTTTAATGTCAGTGAGATGGCTTCAAACCATTTATTAATATCCATGAAAATATCATTAGCAGATCTTTATAGAACTACACTCGACATACTATTTATTGCAATACTTGTGTCATCTGCAAACAAAATGAACTCTGCTTCTGGCAGTGTAACTGATGAGAGATCATTAATGTACACAAGAAAAAGCAATGGCCCTAAGATGGATCCTTGTGGGACACCACATATAATTTCTTCCCGTTCTGATGACGACTGATGACTTAATTCACTAGACTCTTGCACTGACACCCTTTGTTTCCTGTTAGCGAGGTATGACTTGAGCCATTTTGCAGCACTGCCCGTGACACCATAGAATTCTAATTTATTTAAAAGGATGTTGTGGTTCACACATGCCTTTGACAAATCACAGAAAATACCTGGTGCTTGTAATTTGTTATTTAATGAATTAAGTACATTTTCACTGAAGGTGTAAATAGCCTTCTCGATATCAGAGCCCTTCAGAAATCCAAACTGTGTTCTTGATAATATGTTATTTGTGGTCAGATGGTTGAGATGCTGCCTGTACATTACTTTTTCTAAAAAATTTGAGAATGCTGGCAAAAGTGAAATCGGTCTGTAGTTTGATGGTATCTTTTTATCCCCTTTCCTGAATAGAGGCTTAATATCTGCTTTTTTTAGCCAGTCAGGAAATGTCCCAGTTATAATTGACTGGTTACACAAGTAACTTGGAGTTGTACTAAACTCACAAGAACATGCCTTAATTAACTTAATTAACTCCAGTGGCAGTGCTCCTATTATTTGATGAATTCAAGCTTAGATGGTATATGAGCGGAACACCGTCTACATCTACATATATACTCCGCTAGCCACCAAGCGGGGTGTGGCGGAGGGTACAATTCGCGCCAAAGTCATATCCCCCCCCCCCCCCCCCACCTCTCTGTTCCGCTCGCGGATCGTGCGATTGAAAATCGACTGTCTGAACGCCTCAGTACGAGCTTTAATTTCCCTTATCTTCAAATGGTGATCATTGGGCGATTTGAAAGCTGGTGGTAATAATATATGCTCTACATCCTCGGCGAAGATCGGATTTCGGAATTTAGTGAGCAGCTCCGTCCGTTTAGCGCGTCGTCTATCTGCAAGTGTGTCCCACTTCAAGCTTTCTATGAGATTTGTAACGCTCTCGCGATGGCTAAATGTACCAGTCAAGAATCTTGCCGCTCTTCTTTGGACCTTTTCAAGCTCTTGAATCGGACCCAACTGGTAAGGGTCCTATAGAGACGAACAATACTCTAAGACTAGACGAACTAACGTATTGTAAGCAATTTCCTTTGCTGAACGACTGCATCGCTTCAGGATTCTACAAATAAATCGCAATCTAGAGTTCGCTTTGCCCATTACTTGTGTAATCTGATCATTCCATTTGAGATCCTTTCGAATAGTCACACCCAGATGCTTGACGGATGTTAGGTCTACCGCTTGTACTTGTACATTAATGGGGATTTTCGCCTTGTTATACGCAGTAGGTTACACTTACTAGTATTAAGTCATTACACCACACATTTATTTTCTACAAATCCTCGTTGATTTATTCACAACTTTCGTCTGATACTACCAGATCGTTTACGTAAAAAAAAAAAAAAAAAAAAAAAAAAAAAAAAAAAAAAAAAAAAAAAAAAAAAAAAAAAAAAGGCGTGTGACGATGAGCTCCCGTCGCATAGACCGCTCGCCTGGTGCAAGTCTTTCGATTTGACGCCACTTTGGCGACCTGCGCATCGATGGGGATGAAATGATAATGATTAGGGCAACACCCAGTCCCTGAGCGGATAAAACGTCCGACCCAGCCGCGAATCGAACCCTGGCCCTTGGGATTGACAATCTGTCAAAAAATGGCTCTGAGCACTATGTGGGACTTAACATCTTAGGTCATCAGTCCCCTAGAACTTAGAACTACTTAAACCTAACCAACCTAAGGACATCACACACATCCATGCCCGAGGCAGGATTCGAACCTGCGACCGTAGCGTGCTGACCACTCAGCTACCAGGGGTGGACGGTAAAATGTATAAAGCAGCGGACCTATTACGCTACCATGGGGTACACCTGAAGTTACGCTCGTTTCTGTTGAAGTCACCCCATTCAGGACGACATATTGCTCTCTCTCTGTTAGAAAACTTTCTATCCAATCTCATATATCATCGGACAGACTGTAAGCGCGCACTTTTTGGACCAAGCGACAGTGCGGAACTGAGTCGAACGCCTTTCGAAAGTCGAGAAATATGATATGGCATCAACCTGTGAGACGGTATCTAGAGCCTGTTGTATATCGTGCACAAAGAGGGCCAGCTGTGTCTCGCGTGACCACTGTTTCCTAAAACCGTGCTGGTTTCTGCAGATGAGCTTATCAGAGTCTAGAAAGGCCATTATGTCTGAATACAAAATATGTTCCATGATTCTACAACAAATCGAGTCAGTGAAATTGTCCAGAAATTATGTGCATCCGATTTTCTACCCTTTTAATAGATTGCTATGGCCTGGGCCTTCTTCCAGTCCCGTGGAACATTCCACTGTTCCAATGATCTCTGATAAATGATGCATAAGTATGGTGCTATATTTGTAGCATAGTCAACAGATAATCTTACGAGGATACCGTCTGGGCCAGAAGCATTCCTGTCGTCTAAGGATCTTAACTGTTTTACAATATCCAGATACCACTACATATTGTACTGCTGACTGTGAACTGTGGCAGATTAGTGTGGACTTAGCATGATTCACTGAAAGATCATATTTTACCCCCCACTAAATGTAAGTACCAAGCACATGAAAATTGTGAAGAGAGTACATAAGCAAATAATAAAAAAATGTTACAAAATTAAGTCCTGCATCATCCAAAGTATGCAGGTTAACTTTTGCTCATGTTAAGCAACATTAAGAAACGGACTACCCCATTAAAAAATCAGTTACATTCAGCAGGTGTCATCAGACCGATACAGTTTAAAGTTTTTTAGAATGTTTTTAATGATTGCTCATTGTATTGTATTTAATAAATGTGTGTGCTTTTACTGGATAACCTGGAGCTATATATTGTATGTGTGAAAACTGATGTTTTTATCTTTTATATTGATTATGATGCTGCAGTCAGTTTCAAAATATTTTCTCTTTGGTGTGAAAACTTTTTCATAATATAGAGATTAAAATGCGAAATATTTGTATTTCATCATATGGTTGTAACTGGTCCTCCACCTGTAGTCTCCACAACGTACTGTTTGAAGTGTGTATTTCACAAGCAGGTTGACATGTGCTTAGTGATGAATCACTTCCTACACTATCCAACACATTTGCCACAAATTCTACTCTGTGAATAGTTCTTTTGAGAACTGTGGCCAATTCTTTCTGGCTTGAATGGTATACTGTCTCATAGGTTGCTGTCTATTGGTATTTTTCTAAGTAAGATAACACCTGTTTGAAAATTTTTCACTATATATATTAATTTGAATTCCTAGTACTACATTCTGATAAACTTAATGTGTAATCCTTCAGGTTGGACAAAGTTCAGTTCCAAAGTTGACACACTAAAAACAATTATATATTGATTTTTGAGGTAGTGCAAACAGTGGTAATAAAACAGGAAATTTATTATAAAACAAAAGCAGTTTTCAAACACATTCCTCACAGTATTGCTCATTCAAGACTTCCTATTGTCTGTAATCTTTATCAGTGATGACTAGTTCTGTATCTAAAAATATTTTGTTCAGGGCACTCCATCACCCTAAAAATTTTGGCCAATCTGTATAAGGGTCTTTATTTTAACTTCAGACAAATATCTCAAAAACTGACACATTGTATGAAAAAAAACCCTTATAGGCAACAAGTCAATATTAGCAAAGGGGACATCTGTTTGTGCTACAACTGAATACCTCCTAGGCACCCCCTCCTGCATGGGTAGGAGTCAACTTCACATTTTCAAATGAGAGCCCCCCATTTTTATTGCATATTCAGATTCTATGCCAAAAAATACATACTGTTTACTCAAACCACTGTTTCCCAATCATGGAAAATGGCACTGTATTTGACAACTATCAAGTGTGCCTGTTTTGCAAATATCAACTTACGCATTTGATTCTACAGTTCATTTACAATATGAATGTGAACCTTTGTGTTTTACTGGTTGATATTTATGTTTGAAATGTACTTTAGTGTTGCAAAATTTGATTGTACAGTAAGACATGGTAAATTTCTGGTTAGAATCTACATCTATTGTGATCCAAGGACAACAATGTGCATGCAATGGGTTTGTGTTTCCATTGGGAAGTATGATATTAGTGAGTTGCCTTGTTCCTCGCCACTGGAGTGCTTGTATTTGGTGAGTCCCCTTACCCCTCACCACTGGGGTGCTTCATTTTGGTGTATTTCCATGGCAGGTGCACCTGTAACGATCACTTCATGGGCATTTTATCTTATTACAATGGTTGTGGTTTGTGTTGTGCCAGTAGTTGTGTAGCAGCCAGTGTGAGAGTTATGGGAGCTGGATGGAAACACGCACAAAATCAGCCATCCTGATGGTGGGGTTCAAGGGCAGCAATGAAAAAACAAGCATTGTGATGGTTTGAGAACTCACTGCAAAACTATGTTACCATACAGGTACCTTATATGCCAGAACTGCCAATGGCTAGCCATATGATTTGTACTGTACAATCACATTTCCAACATGCAAGTAATGTTTGAGCATCAAAATCAACTGTTATAACACTAAGCTTTACATTTATATCATAAATGAACTATAGAATCAAATATGTTAGTTATTAATTGTAAAAACAGGTATACTTGAAATTTGTCAACTACAGTGTCATCTGTCATGAGTGGGAAACAATGGTTTGAGTAAACGATATGTATTTTTTGACACAGAATCTGAACATGCAACAAAAATGAGGGGGGGTCTCCCATTTGAAAATACAATGTTGATCCTACCCATGCATGGGGGCTGTTTAGGAGGTATCCAGTTTTAGCATACACTGATGTCTCCTTAACTAATATTAACTTTTCACCTACAACACTTTTTTGTACAGTGTTTTGTTTATTTTGAGTATTTAGTTATCTCAAGTTAAAACAAACACCAGGTACAAGACAGTCATTTCTATATCCTGCTGACTTCTTTGAGAGCTCGGCATCATGACAGCAAACATAGCTTAGATTTTATCCAAGTTATGTATAATACACTCCTGGAAATTAAAATAAGAACACCGTGAATTCATTGTCCCAGGAAGGGGTAACTTTATTGACACATTCCTGGGGTCAGATACATCACATGATCACACTGACAGAACCACAGGCACATAGACACAGGCAACAGAGCATGCACAATGTCGGCACTAGTACAGTGTATATCCACCTTTCGCAGCAATGCAGGCTGCTATTCTCCCATGGAGACGATCGTAGAGATGCTGGATGTAGTCCTGTGGAACGGCTTGCCATGCCATTTCCACCTGCCGCCTCAGTTGGACCAGCGTTCGTGCTGGACGTGCAGACCACGTGAGACGACGCTTCATCCAGTCCCAAACATGCTCAATGGGGGACAGATCCGGAGATCTTGCTGGCCAGGGTAGTTGACTTACACCTTCTAGAGCACGTTGGGTGGCACGGGATACATGCGGACGTGCATTGTCCTGTTGGAACAGCAAGTTCCCTTGCCGGTCTAGGAATGGTAGAACCATGGGTTCGATGACGGTTTGGATGTACCGTGCACTATTCAGTGTCCCCTTGACGATCACCAGTGGTGTACGGCCAGTGTAGGAGATTGCTCCCCACACCATGATGCCGGGTATTGGCCCTGTGTGCCTCGGTCGTATGCAGTCCTGATTGTGGCGCTCACCTGCATGGCGCCAAACACGCATACGACCATCATTGGCACCAAGGCAGAAGCGACTCTCATCGCTGAAGACGACACGTCTCCATTCGTCCCTCCATTCACGCCTGTCGCGACACCACTGGAGGCGGGCTGCACGATGTTGGGGCGTGAGCGGAAGACGGCCTAACGGTGTGCGGGACCGTAGCCCAGCTTCATGGAGATGGTTGCGAATGGTCCTCGCCGATACCCCAGGAGCAACAGTGTCCCTAATTTGCTGGGAAGTGGCGGTGCGGTCCCCTACGGCACTGCGTAGGATCCTACGGTCTTGGCGTGCATCCGTGCGTCGCTGCGGTCCGGTCCCAGGTCGACGGGCACGTGCACCTTCCGCCGACCACTGGCGACAACATCGATGTACTGTGGAGACCTCACGCCCCACGTGTTGAGCAATTCGGCGGTACGTCCACCCGGCCTCCCGCATGCCCACTATACGCCCTCGCTCAAAGTCCGTCAACTGCACATACGGTTCACGTCCACGGCGTCGCGGCATGCTACCAGTGTTAAAGACTGCGATGGAGCTCCGTATGCCACGGCAAACTGGTTGACACTGACGGCGGCGGTGCACAAATGCTGCGCAGCTAGCGCCATTCGACGGCCAACACCGCGGTTCCTGGTGTGTCCGCTGTGCAGTGCGTGAGATCATTGCTTGTACAGCCCTCTCGCAGTGTCCGGAGCAAGTATGGTGGGTCTGACACACCGGTGTCAATGTGTTCTTTTTTCCATTTCCAGGAGTGTATGTATTGACAAGTCATCAATGTCACAATTTTTATGACTGTATGAGACATTTAATGTGACAGCACAGACTTGATTTTGTATTAAACACAATGAAGGTGTGTAATCAGTATTCAATTAAGGTGCGTTTTATGGGACTCAAAAGTCAGCAGAGGCTATTTATATTTTCGACACAATCATGGATAACTGAAGACAATTGCTTTAATGTCTCTGTATAGTATTACCAAGGAATAAACCATCATGAGAGACACTTTTACATTTAAACAGACCTGACCAATTTGTTGAAGGGACCTCATATGTTGTGCAGGTTCATTATTAGGTGGTCGTAAATCTGGAAGGGGTCAACTTCTGGCTGGACCAGATGCAGCTAGGGCCTAATCATCACTTATGATCAGGATTTTCAAAGTGCTAGCGTATCATTGGATAAAACAGACAGTAATTGTCGAATTATTCCCTGACGATTTTGCCATAGAGTTCTAAACAGTGCATAATGAAATAGTAGATCACAGGTAATTTTTTTCTTTTCTTTTAGTAGTTGCATACCTTTATGTGGTATTCTACAGCAATTTCACTGTGGCATTTAATCAATTATCAGTCCGTCACCTCTGTAATTGGACAGATAATATCAGTAAATAACTGATAAACAATCAAGCTAATTTATTAATAAGACAGGAAAGAGTAGGCTGATTATACAATAGAACAAAGTTAACTTAAGTTTGTGCTTCTCAGTTTAGTAAACATTAAGTAATCTGTGTAACAAGTCATTTATCAGTGGAAAAATTTCTTAATGGTTGAAATATACTGCAGTTAAGCCTTTGTTTAAGAAAGAAGATAAAGAAGTACCATCAAATCTATCCAATGTCACCTCTGCAAGCATTCTCATATTTCTAAAGAGCCCTGATAGTGAGAAAGCTATCTGCACCTACAATGAACTTAATTCATCTGACAATAAATTAAAGGCTGCTGGTATATTCCGTGAAGAGCATGTGGGGTATCAGACCAATTGTGTGATTGGATTGAAGAGTTCCTAGATAACAGAACGCAGCATGTCATTCTCAATGGAGAGAAGTCTTCCGGAGTAAGAGTGATTTCAGGTGTGCCGCAGGGGAGTGTCGTAGGACCATTGCTATTTACAGTATACATAAATGACCTTGTGGATGACATCGGAAGTTCACTGAGGCTTTTTGCAGATGATGCTGTGGTATATCGAGGGGTTGTAACATTGGAAAATTGTACTGAAATGCAGGAGGATCTGCAGCGAATTGACACATGGTGCAGGGAATGGCAATTGAATCTCAATGTAGACAAGTGTAATGTGTTGCGAAGACATAGAAAGATAGATCCCTTATCATTTAGGTACAACATAGCAGGTCAGCAAATGGAAGTAGTTAATTTCATAAATTATCTGGGAGTACGCATTAGGAGTGATTTAAAATAGAATGATCATATAAAGTTGATTGTTGGTAAAGCAGATGCCAGACTGAGATTCATTGGAAGAATCCTAAGGAAATGCAATCCGAAAACAAAGGAAGTAGGCTACAGTACGCTTGTTCACCCACTGCTTGAATACTGCTCAGCAGTGTGGGATCCGTATCAGATAGGGTTGATAGAAGAGATAGAGAAGATCCAATGGAGAGCAGCGCGCTTCGTTACAGGATCATTTAGTAATCGCGAAAGCATTACGGAGATGACAGATAAACTCCAGTGGAATACTCTGCAGGAGAGACGCTCAGTAGCTCAGTACGGGCTTTTGTTGAAGTTTCGAGAACATACCTTCACCGAAGAGTCAAGCAGTATATTGCTTCCTCCTACGTATATCTCCCGAAGAGACCATGAGGATAAAATCAGAGAGATTAGAGCCCACACAGAAGCATACCGACAATCCTTCTTTCCACGACCAATATGAGACTGGAATAGAAGGGAGAACCGATAGAGGTACCCAAGGTACCCTCCGCCACACACCGTCAGGTGGCTTGCGGATTATGGATGTAGATGTAGATGTAGAACCACCAAAAACATCTGACACTGTAATTCACAATATACTTTTAAGTAGATTTGAATATTATAGTGTCTCAGTAAACCCAGCAAAATGGTTCAAATACAGTATCTCTGACAGGAAAAAAAGGTTTAATTAGGAAAGACATATGTCTTATACCATCAGGCATCAAGCAACTGGAAACTAATTACACTTGGCGTTCAACAAGCTTCCATGTCAGGGCTCTTACTTTTTTTGTAAATAATAATGACTTTTCATTAGAGAAAAAGATCATATGGCACTGATGGCCAGGAGTCTCCAGCTGGGAAAGTTAGACTGCTAAGTTGCAAGTCTTTTCAGTTGTTGCCATTCTGGGTGACTAGCATGATTACGATGCTGAAATGAGAATGAGGGCAACACAATATCCAGATATCCAGTCCCCAAACGGAGAAAATCTCTGACCACTCTGCGAATCTAACCTAGGCTTGCTGTATGACAGTCAGATGCACTTTCAACTCAGATAATGGGGCAGACTACCTTTCATTAGTAACATTACCAGATTCCAAGTTTGTTTTGTTTGCAGATGATACAAACATAGGAATAAATAGCAAATAAAATGTAGTCATAGAAAGATTGGTTAATGAAATTGTTATGGAGATCAATAAATGTTTCCTAGGCAATTCTTCGCCCCAAAACTTTTAGAGAACACACTACATGCAGTTCAGAACTTGTAAGAAGTTTCCCACCAGTATATACGTAAAATACAATGACAAACAGATAGAAATAGTGGACAGTGTTAAATTCTTGGTATTACAGCTTGATAATAAACTTAGCTGGGAGCAGTACACCACAGAACTTCTGAAGCATCTAAAAAAATCTATATTTGCAATGTAAATGTTTTCAGATGCTTGGGGTGCAAAAAAGCAAAAGCTGGCATACTATGCTTAGTTTCATTCCATAATGTCATATGGAATTGTTTACCTGGTTTAAAAACATGTATTAACAATTGTTTGTGGCATGAACTTTAGAACATCCTACAGACCATTTTTTAAGGAACTAGGGATGTTAAATACTGCTGCACAATATATTTATTCATCAATGAAAAATGTCATTGAAAACGTATCTATTTTTCAAACAAACAGTTCAGTTCATGGAATCAGAACCAAAAATAAGAATAATCTTCAGAAACATTTAAAGTCACTTACTTTGGTGGAAAAAGGTGGCCATTATCAGAAACACAGATTTTCCATAACTTGCCAGCAGCCATACAATTTTTAACTACATGTAACTTTCAGTTTAAGAGGAGCCTAAGGAATTTCTTGGTGGCGTGGCCACCCACTACAACACTGATGAATTTCTTACCAAAACCAACTGGCATGTGCTTGTGTGTTACTAATAATATTAAATTAATGTGAGTATTAGTACATACTGACTTCTGTACACATTCAGTGCCATAATACAATTATTGTAAATAACCATTGTAAAATAATTTTTATATTTAGTGTTTATTACTCCATAAATGAAAATAAGTTTACAATTTTTTTGACTTATTCCACATTCATGACAATCTCTCCAGTTTTAATCTGTGGAAGGTACATTAGCATATTTCTTTTTCATTCTATATATTTATTGCGTATTCTTGTTTTTCTGACATTTTCTAAATTCTGAAGGAACCCCTCACTATGGATCAGTTGGAACAAAAAGTACATCTAATTTAATCTAACAAAACACAGACAACAAAGGAGTCTGTTAGTACTAAATTGACTTCAAAATTGGAACTGACCAGGATTTTTTTTATATTATAGAAAATTACAGTACAGCTCTGTTCATAATTAAACAATGAAAGATAAACACATTTTATGTTTCAGCTTTAGACAAACTAAATATAGACGTTTTCTTAGACAGAAAAAAGAACTTATTGATAGAAATGTAGCCAAATTCAGACATAAGATGTAGAGTCTCATTATTATTAATAGTGTAATGGTTAAGCTGCCACTGTTTATGACAAGGAACAAAACCTCAGAGTTTTACAAACTCTTTCCACAATATATATCAAGTATTCTTAAATAAATATAATACAGAACAATAGTATTTTTATTTGACTTACCACATACTCAGAGACAACTGCTCTCAGTTTATTCCCTAAGAAAAACAGAAGAAAGACTATTAAATAATGTACTCAAATACATAACTGTGTGAATGAAATGTGTCAGTCCATATTGAAGGACATATTGTAGTATGCAACTGTTATTATCATTTTCAAAATATCAGCACTACAGAATTACAAGACTGACTTTAGGTTCAGTATATAGTTCTAAAGGTAATTCACCAAGAAGGATTTACTGCAATATACAGTTATTGTTATTATCAGTTCCAAAATGTCAACACTACAGAATTACATGGGTGACTTTAGGTTCAGTATATAGTTGTAGAGGTGATATTTGATCACTTCCAAACTGCACACTTTATTAGTTAAGACAGGGAAACTAGGTTCTTTCAATCAGCTGCTCTGAAGTCAGTTGAGGCAAAGACTGGTATTGTTGTTGTGCTCTTGAAACAAAAGATTTGTTTCATGCACCTCTCCATGCTAGTCTATCCAGTGAAAGCCACTTCATAGCTGCAGAACTAAAGCAACCTACTTCCATTTCAGTGTGCTGACTGTAGCAGAGCCTTGGTCTCCCTCTATAATTTTTACCCCCAGCCCCATTTCCAAATTAACTATTCATCGATGCCTTAGGGTGTGTCATATTAACCAATCCTTTCTTGTAGTCACATTATGCCATAAATTTCTTTTCACAAAATTAAATTCATTATCTTCTCGTTCATATTCTGCTCTGCCCATCTAATTTTTAGCATTATTCTGCAGCAACACACCTCAAAAGCATCTATTCTCTTCTTTTCAGGACTGTTTATCATCCATGTTTCTCTTCCTATGGGGGCCAGAGTCCAGATAAGCACTTCTAACAGAGGTTTCCTGATTCTTAAACTTGTGTTTTAATGTTCACAAATTTCTCATTTTTAAAAATACTATTTTTTTTGCTACTCGCAGCCTACATTTTGTATCCTCTCTACTTTGGCCATCATCAGTTATTGTGTTTCCAGAATAGCAAGACTTGTCTACTACTTCTGGTCTCATTTACTATCTAATTTCCTTAGTGACACCTGATTTAATTCGACTACATTCCATTGCTTTTTTTGACATTCATCTTATAACCTCTCTGTAAGACACTAACCATGCCATCCAACTGGTCTACAAAATTATTTGATGTCTCTGACAGAACTGCAATATAATAAGCAAATGCATAAGTTTTTATATCTTCTCCTGAGCATTAGTTTCTTTTACTTCTTGATAAAAGTATAAATTAAAGATCACTGAGCATAGTCAACAGCACTGTCTCACTCCTTCCCCAGAGACTGCTTCCCTTTCATGCCCTTCAACTCTTTGACTCTGGTTAGTGTACAAGTTGCATATATATATCTCTTTGCTCCCCGTACTTGTTCTCCTCCTCCTGCTATCATAATTTCAAAGATGGTATTCTAGTCAACACTGTCAAAAACATGCTCAAATTTGCTAATGGTATAAGCCAAATGTAGTTTTTCCTTCCTTCTGTCTATTTCCTAAAATAAGTCATAGTCTCAGAATTTCCTCACATGTACCTACTTTTCTTTGAAATCCAAACTGGTCTTTCCTGAGGTCAGCTTCTACCAGTTTTCTCATTCACCTGCAAATAATTCATGTCAGCAATTTACAACCATGATTCATCAGATAGGTAATTCAATAATATTCACATTTGGTATCACGTGCCTCCTCTGGAACTGGAATTATTACATTCCTCTTGAAGTGTTTGTCTTTCACCTCTCTCATGTATCTTGAGTACCAAATTTGATGGTTAAATCCTGTTATGTTCTTTCAAGGACCTCAGTAATTCTGAGGCAATGTGGTTTACTCCAGTGGCCTTATTTCAGTGTCATTCAGTGCTCTGTCAAATTCTTCTCACAGTATTGTATCTCTCACATAATCTTCATGTACTTCCTTTTTTATTTCCATAATATTGCCTTTAAGTTTGTTTCCTTTGTATATCCCTTCTATATATTCCTTCCAGCTTACAGCCATCCCGTCTTTGCTTAACACTGGCTTACCAATTGAGGTCTTAATACTGATACAGGCCATTCTCTTTTCATCAAATGGTTATTTAATTTGCTTATATGTGGTAGCTATGTTACCCACAGGCATGTCTGCTTCTCCATGTTCCTCTAGTTATTCCTGCTTTGCCATTTTTTACTTTCAGCTAATGTCATTGTTTACATGTGTGTATTCCCATTTACCTTCTTCATTTATTACATTCCTTTTCCCAGTACATCTTCTATTATTTCTCTTCTTTCTGTTTTCCTTCTTTCAAATACCAGTTCACCACCACAGTGAAATTTTGCTCTCCCTTAACAATTGTCAAAGATTATAGTTACAGATATTTCTTTAGACTGTGCCTGTGTCAGAGAAACAAAGTTGATGATTTCCTGGTCCTATTGCATGCTCTACTACTGCTGCTTTATCCATCTTGCCAATGTGACATTTGTTGTTGTGTTCCTTAAGGTGGGTGTTAATGCTTATTTATAGTTGATTTGTACACTTGGACACAATTTAAAGGGATTGTATATGCTTATGCAAGCAGCAAAGGGAGGCCCTTTCCAACGTTCAAATATTCACACTTCTTTCTTGTTGGTTTATGTACTGTATCAATACTGTGTTTTCTGAGGACTTTTATGATGCGATATGCAAAATTTTTTGTAAATGGTCAGATAACTTTCCCTTCACTTGATTATGTTTCATTAGAAGCACTAGAGTTTTTAGGATATGCTACCCTGTATATCTCTTTTTTAGAGTAGCCGTTTCTTCTGAAGGCAGTAGCCCAGTCCACTAATGTTTTAATCACCACTCTTTTCTCATTGGAGCAGCAGTTAGGATTTTTGCAAAGGCCTTTCAAACAATGAAGAAGAAACCCTCATGTTGACTACTGTATGTGGATGATACTTTTGTTATATCTGAATTTCTAAATTTTCTACATAATAATAATTCTATAGTGCAAAGTTCACTTTGGAATAAAAAAAAGATGATTAAATTTCATTTTCAGATGTACAAGCAATTAGAAAGTGTAACAGATCTTTATAATAAAAAGTATACAGCAAGCCCACTCACATGGAATGATACTGCACAAGAATTCCAGTCACCATCCCAAGCAGAAAAGAAGAGTGACCAAAACATTAGTGAACCAGGCTAAAAGATTCTGTGAACTGCACTACTTGGTGGATGACCTTGGTCATGTAAGGACTGTCTGCAGAAGAAATGGCTACTCTGACAAACAGATAAATATGGCACCACACCCTAAAAGGTCTAGAGCTCCTAATGAAAAATAACCAACTAAAGGGAAATGCTGCCTTCCATTTGTAAAAACTCTCATACATCACAACAAGAAAGTACTCAGTAAACATGGTATTTATACAATGTTTAAACTAACAAAAAAGTATCACAAATATTTGAACACTACAAAGAACCTACATTTGCCACTTGCCACAGCAGGGGTATATAAAATCCCTTGCATTTGCGGCCAAGCATACAGAGGAATTACAAAGAAGCATTAACACCCACCTTAAGAAACACAAAAGCATATGTCACCTTGGTGAGATGGATAAATCAGCTACAGGATATCATGCACTAGGACTGGGAAACCATCAAATTCTTTTCTCTGACACTGGGGTTTTGGCAAGATCTAATAATTACTATGCCAGGAAGTACACAGGGCTGTAGAAATTAAAAAGTACTGGAGAAGTTTCAACAGAAAAGAAGAACTGACATTATGCTAGTTGTGGCACATGGTGTTAAATAAAACAAAGAGCACCAACTCTTCCAAACTACAAGCACTGTGCTTGTTAGCGCAGCTCTCTGATCATAGACAGCTGTCTGATGGTGTCATGAACCAACTTCTGCATGGATACATATAAAGAGCCAACTCTGTTGGGCTTGCTTGAGTTTGTAACAGCTTTCTGAGTTGTTAAGGCCTCTGATGATGTCTCCGGCAGTGGAATACAAAACATTATCCAGAGAATTAGGCTCTTGACCATACCCTTATGCTCAAAAATTTAATACCACCAGATAGTTGACAATCATAACATAGAAAATATGGCAAATGTTCCGGTACTAATGTTTATAGAGGCTGAATGTGACAGCTCTAAAGGAAATTCTTCAAACTTTCTTCAGTCATTCCTTCTACACAATCATTATCTTTATTCATAACTTACTCTGGTGGTTCCAAGGACCCGGCAAACAGAAACATACAACAAGGGAAACAAAAGACTTATAAGCACTTTCCTTGGATGGGTAAATTCTAATTAGCTTTCAAATGTGGACTTTTAGTTCATGATAATAATTTCATGACCATTTATGACAGAATGCAGATAATTAGGCCAATGCACCATTACAAGTCAACTGGCTCTCCATGTTCACTTGGGTTTAGTCAGTTTGTAACACCACTTGCAACCATAATTGTCATTAACATTGATGGTATGGCAATCATGTGTAATGGTGAATGGATTACTGTAGTATATGATGTACATCACTGTTAGTTTATACAGCACTACTTTATATTTCCTTACAAAAACAGTTGGTGTATTAACCTTCAACTTATGCTCTTGGGTGGACACATCATCTGACTTACTCTTTTCACAAGTAAAGGTATGGACTTATTTAAAATACATTAACCAGCAGTCTGAGGTTGTTAGTAGAAGAATAACATCACCTAATACCTAACTGTACAATTTGTTGGGTTATGCATCAGATTTCTCTAAACAAAGATTCTGAATCCACATAATATGTCAACTGATCTGTTTAGTCGTCATCTATTTCACAATCATTTTTATGATGAAACTAACATTTCAGTTTGTAGTTAAAGTAATTTTTCAAAATGTGCTGAATGGTGTTGATAAAATTATCATGGTCAATAGTTAATTTTGGTGCAAGAACCATTGTAATGGTTGCAAGTCTGGTAGGGAACAAAAACAAATGTTTGTATGGTAAGCAATTTACCTTACTTCTCAACATAATCTCCTTTGATGGATATACACTTGGTCCACCTGTCCTCCAGTTTTTTCATCCCACTGGAAAAATAGGCTTTGTCAAACTTTGTAAAGTACTCATTGACTGCAACTATCACTTCCTCGTTTGATGAAAATTTCATCCCAGAAAGCCCAAGATTCAAGTTAGTGAATGGGAAGAAGTTATTTGGGGCTCCATCTTGTGAACAGAGTGGATCATGAACCAATTCAAAACCCAGTTCATGCACTGTCACCATTGTTGCCACTGTCGTGTGGTGTGATGCAACATCCTGGTGAAAGATTACTTTTTTCATTTCAATCTTGGTCTTTTTTCAGCCACTGCAGGTATCAAAAGATTCAACAACGAAGCAAAGTATGATCTACTTATGGTTTCACCTTTTACCAAGTAATTTTTGGAGATCATTCCTTGAGAAACCAAAAAACAGAGGTCATCATCTTACCAGCTGAAATAATGGTCTTTGTCTTCATTGGTGCACTTTCACCAGCTTTTGTCCATGGTTCTACTGCCATTTGGACTCCAGTGTGTAATTACGGACCCAGATTTCATCGCAGCCACAAATTGGTAGAGGCAAAAGTTCTACAGATTGCCATTAAACATAGCCAGACATTGTACTGAAATGAATGTGCCAGAGCACTTTTGGTTGACTGTGAGCAGTCGTGGCACCCATCTTGCACACAGTTTCATCATAGCCAATTCTCTGTGCACGATATTGTGCCCAGACTAAGATGAGATGTCTAAAATCCCAACAATCTTACTAATTTTTATTCAGCAGTCTTACATTGTTATATTATGGATTTTGGCAATGGTTTCCTTTGTGGTGACTGAAGCACATTATACAATATTGCAATGCCTGTGTTATCCTGATGATGATGGAAAGGCCCTAGGCACAGTGGTGACATCAGTAATGAAACATATCAAATGAACTTGCAACTGCGAATAAGGATTACCATCAGCTGTAGAATGGAATGAAAACAATGAAAGTTTGTGCCGGGTCAGGACTCGAACCTGGATTTCCTGCTTATCGTGAGCGGTTACAGACACATGGTGGGTGACATATGGAAATCTGGGTCTGACCATGAGTCATGCATGGATAGCCAAATGGTAAGGCAACCACTTGCAATAAGTGGGAAATCCGGGTTCGAGTTCTGGTCCAGCACAAATTTTTGTTGTCATCATTCCATTCTACAGCTGATGTTAGTCCTTATTTGCAATTGCGAATTCATTTGGTATGAAGCACATTATGGTCACCAACACCATTGGTACACTAAATAGCCAGGGTGCTGTCTAGTAAAATACTTGGAACTTGGTAAGAGGAATTTTTTCTGGGGGTGATCAACATTTCAAACACTGAAACAGTGTACATGTACTCTTGATCTACAGTCACACAAATGCCAATGAAGTATGAAGTGATATGCTTCATAATTATTGCTGTGTGGAATTGAAGCCTGTTTGATTCATATCTCATTCATGAACAGGCTGAAGGAAATTTAAGTATTGTACCATCAAATGTTAAAAAGTCATTGACATAACATGTACCCTGTGACAAAGTACATCACCATGTTGGTAAAATCTTGCTGTTATAACCACCATAAAATTAAAATTAAAAAAAACAAACAATGTGCATTAACAAAGGATCTTGAATGTAGAGGTATATGATTGTGAAAACTAATCATCATGCAAAGGCAGGAAGGGAAAAATGGGCATGTACAGATACAGTTTTATTATTAAAGACTCTCAGGTGGTGCATCAATTCTAGAGACACATTGCCAACTTCAAAAGAAAATCTGAAAACTAAAAGGTATATTGTATTATTGTCGCCATTCTTCTGTTGATGACCTTTAATACAATATATGAAGGCTACTGACAGGAAAGTGAAATATTTGTGCACACATATACATATTGCCATCACAATATGACAAGCAGATGGGAAGAATAGTAAGGCAATATTATGTTAAAGCCATTTGTCCTGTAACATAAATCAAAAACACACATATTAATAACAAAGTTTCAAACTGGTAATTGTATGGATTGTTAACTGACGTTTTTAATTTCCTGAACTGGACCATTCTTGGTGCAAGCAATTGTAGTTTGTGCCACTTTTCCATGTAGGTGGATGTGCATGCACATTATAACACTTCATTTATCAATATTGATGGTGAGGGAAGGAAGATGTTGAAACCTGGGGCTAGGACATACCCTACTTATCTCTAAAAATACTGATGTTCCCAACTGGCAGACAACTGACCGTGAACAATGTTCCATGCCCTCACTTCATAACACCCTGTAGAGAGATTTGAAATTTAATCCATGTGCACAGCCTAATGATCTAGAACTGTACACTAGCCTGCCTCTTTTCCATGTCAGACAAATTTTGGAGATGAAATTTGTCTTTTCCACCCGCATTAAAACTCTCTATCTCTGGGCAGAGTGGCACAGCACAAGTTCGCCATAGTAAATGAAGCTTAATAATCAAATGTGATAAAAAAAATACATGCACCAACCTGTAAAGAAAATACAGACACCAAACCAGAAAAATGGGCATATTCATTGCTATAATCATGGTTCAGCATGAGCAGAGAAACCTGAAAGTTAGAGCACAATCTTAACAGTTGAATGTCAGAGTTACTTTCTTAGTGTCCTGAATGTGTATTTGTGCTTAATAGGTTCCCAAATTGACAAATCTCCGAAACCAATATTGAATGTTCATGAGAGAATGGTACATCCTACAAAGTTAAGTAGTACTACTGTAAGACAAGGTAAGTCAAATGAGAACAACAGTACTGTGGAAAACACAATCTGCTAATTTAATGAGTAAAGTGTGACTAAAAGAGAAAACTGACTAAAAGAGAAAACTGCTTTCAGTGTGTTACATTTAGATGCAACAATCAGACAACTCACAGAGCTACCAAATTCCAGGAACTCCATCCACACAAATTATTACAGTTGTTAGCACCCAAATCAGACATTGGACTGAAATATAAACAGCTTTTCTGTAAAAAGGGAGTATTAAGAAGATTTATCTGCTCATCTCAATATGACAGAGTGTTAAGTAATGTAATACAATCTAGTGCTGGCACTTCTATTTGACACCAAGTTAATTCACAGTATTGCAGTCCAATACTTTCCTATAATAATGCTGACTGGAAAATGCAAACAATACTATGAAGCTGTACCAAAATCTAACATCCATACTTTAAACCCATTTCTATAAATACTTTCATTCTTTAAATAATTGCAAGATATTTTAATGAATGGATTTATGCCTGCAATATAAAAAGGGAGTTTTTCTCTGACATACGGTTTTATACTTTTATTAAGCTTTATATGTAGGAAATACATGTTAGCCCTAAGTATAGATATTAATGGCTGCTCAACAGCTAAATTAAGCTTATACGCAATTTCAGAAATCTGCACCTACATCTACATGAATGGTTTGCAGTTCACACATATGTGCCTGGCAGAGAATTCATTCACCCATCTTCACAATATTTCTCTACTGTTCCACACTTTAACAGTGCGCTGGAAGAACAAATACTTAATTTTTTCTGTGTGAACTCTGATTTCTCTTATTTTATTGTGATTATCACTTCTGCCTTGCTAGGTGAGTTTCGCCAAAAATTTGTACATTCAGAGGAAAATTTTTGTGGTTGAAATTTCATGAAAGCATCCTACTGCAATGAAAAATGCCTTTGCTTTAATGACTGCCACACCCCACTCATGTATCCCATGTGTGATACTCCCTCCTCTGTTGTGTAACACAAAAGAAGACGCCTTTTTTTGAACATTTTTAATGTCCTCCATCAATTCTATGTGGTAAGGGTCCCACATCACACAGCAGTACTCCAGAAGAGGATGCACAAGTGAAGTTTATGCAGAAGAATTCTCGCGTCTTGTAACAGTGTGGCCAATAAAACGCTGTCTATTGTTTGTCTTTGAACAACATTACCTATGTGACTCTTTCTATTTAAGCTGTTTGTAATTGTAATTCCTTGATACTGGTGTTTAGTTGAACTGCCAGCCTTTAGATTTGTGTGATTTATCATGTAACCAAAATTTAATGCATTCCTTTCAGTTTTTTTTATTATTTAGAATTAATTGCAACTTTTTGTACCATACATGTGCCCTTCTAATTCATATTCCAATTGGATTTGGTCCTTTTACGACTTTACAAGATTGTAAATGACAGCGTCATCTGCAAATAGTCTAGAGTGTTGCTGAGACTATCTATAAACAATTTATTCAGATAAGGAACAGCAGAGGGCCTATAAAACTTCCTTGGGGAACACCAGATATCAGTCCTGTTTTACTAGATGATTTTTTATTGACTACTATGAATTGGACAGAAAATTAAAAATCCAGTCCCACAACTAAGACAATATCACATGGACACATAATTTGATTAGAAGCCAGTTGGGAGGAATGGTGTTAAAAACCTAAAAATATGGACTTATCTGAGATCCTCTGTTGATAGCAATAATTAATTCATGTGAATAAGGAGCTAGCTGTGTTTCACAAAAGGAACCTGACGTGGATCTGAATTTGGTGGAGTTAGATGGTATAGAAAACGCAAAAGAGGTACTAACCAGCGGTACCTATTATAGTGATAAAGGTGATGATGTTTCAGGTGATGTTGTGACGCCGAAAGTTGTTAAGGAGGGTAATAAGGACGGTGTAGCATTAGTCTTGTCAGCTATTGATGAATTTGTGTGTGTGTCGGCTGATATTGGTGAATTACTTTTGAAGGAAGGTAGTAATGATGTTTTATGTGATGAAGTTACGAAAGTTGAAGCTGCTAGAATTGATACTTCAGAGAGGTAGGAGTAATGCCATGCACATATTGTCTATAAGGAGAGTATACAGAAGGTTTCTCATTCAGAAATGGTGACTGAGAGATGGTCATGTCATGCCTTATGTAAGAAGAAGAAACGTCTACCAGCATATGTCAGAATTCAACTGTAGCAGGGTTGTGGCCTATTGAGACTGCATTTTATCGTTCTTCAATATCTGCTCATGTTGTTTTGTAATTTATGTCTGTTTCCCAAAGGGAAGTGCTTAATTGGCCCCCTCAACTAGCCCCTGAGAGAACAGACATATTGTGTATCCAGCCATGCAGCACTGTACAGTTAGGCGACATACCTTGTGTCAGGAAATGGACTATCCAGGTGGACTGTGTATGATGTATCGACTGCAATGGACTGATAGCACTGCCACCATTGTTGCAGTTATCTTTGATGTAGAAGCAGCTAGAGGATGGCTGACAGTGATGCACCCAGTGACAACACAGGACACAGAAATGGCACCATGTGTCTTCTCAGATGAGCTCCATTTCTATGTAATCCATTGTGATGGATTTATCCATGTGCAGAATTTTTAAGGGGAATGAAAACTGCCAGACTACATTTATAATCAATATACATGCACAGCACCTGACATAACAATGTGGCATGCCACTTGGTGCACAACGTGATCATAGGGCTGTATGCATTGCTTGTGTACATTCAATACTAAAGTACGGTACCATTTTCTGGGGAAATGCACACCAGGCCAAAACAGTTTTCAGGAAACAAAAGGCAATTATAAGAATAATGAAACAAGTGAGCAGCAGAAAATCATGCAAACCTTTCTTTAAAGATCCAAAGATCTTACCCCTTCCCTGCATTTATATCCTGGAAGCAGCCATGCATGTCAAAAAAAAAAGTATGCTGAGAAAAGAAAAGCTTTTTCCTCAAAACAAAAGTGTCCATGATTACATTACTAGGTCAGACAGTGAATACATGTCAGTCATTGTAACACTACATTATGCCAAAAAGGAGTATATCACGAAGGGAAAAAACTATACAACAGATTACCAAGACCTATAAAATCTCTTCCTGAACTACAGAGCTTTAAAAAGTCTGTGACAGCCTACCTTCTGAAAAACTGCTACTATTCAATGTCACAGAATCTTATGCAAGAAATAATGTGTTTTGTATCTTTAATTGTAGAAATAAGTTATAAATATACAGTGTTTAATAACATTTGTAACTATTAGCTGCATAGATCAAATTTGTTATAAAAATTTAAATGATATACCGTATGTTTGATGTTTGTAAAACCAATAGGCAAAAAGGTTTCTGTCCAATAAACTTTGTACTATATATGTACTCAGAAAGAGATTTACATGGACAAACAAATAAATAAATAATGAAGAGTGCATTTTTTCCATGTCCACTTGTTTTTATAATTACAGTTTTAGCACCTTTCACAGCAACAGTTCAGTTACTCGGCATCAGATGCCAGAGGAGTTTCGCCCATATTTACTACTTGGCTTAGTTCCATACTGGTTTTCTTTAGGTGTTGAATGATAAAGCAATGGAAAGATAATATTTTCTCTTCATACTCTTGTGGCTTTTTCTGAGATATTTTGGTTCTGGTTTGAATGCTACGTCTACAATGTTTCATAAACCTGCAGCACCAACCAACTCCACCATTAAAGTCTGTTAAGTTCCACTGCAGCACTAGCTTACAGGCATGTATTTGAATCATTTTTGTATTAATTCCAATGCCTTTTGTCAGTGTCCTTGAACCCACTTCACTACATCATCTTCTAGTTTTGCCCATTTTACATTCAATCATCTATTTGCACATTTAGTCTTCCTCATTTTTTTCAGTTTTTCTTTACTAGCTGGCCAATCGCTAATGGTTTTTTCTGCTGGTGGAGGGCTGAAATGCCACTCAGTTGCTCTGTTTCCATATTCTTCTGCATATGTTATTACTTTTAATTTATAGACTGCATCACATGAATATCTTTTATTTCATTATGAAACCATCTACTAACAAAAATATTGTACTGTTACCAATAACATAGATCACTTTCAATTAAAGTGCACTGGCCCCACAGACTGCCATGATGCATTATAGACTAGACAGCATTCTGTGTTTATGATGGCAGGACAGGAGGGAGACAATGTTAGCAAGCTTATGAATCCCCACAACTCATGTTCATCGCATCAGTGCACTTCTGTTGCCAGCTGTATCCATTGTTGTCAGATAGAGATGGGTTTCTGCAGCATGAGTGTATGACCAATTTAAAACAGGTGGGAATTTTATATCAAACACTGGACATTTCTATATTTATTTCAAGTATAAGACTTAACTGAATTTTGAAGGCAATTTTTCTGAGAAAAAAATGCGCATTACAGTCTGCAAAATACAGTAGTTTAGCATATGATAGTGCCAATGCACCTAGCTGCAGCACAGATTTGTTTATATGTAATGGAAAGTAATTATGAGTGACAATACAATTGGCCTTGGTGAACAGGAAAGAACTCGTAGATATGCAGTCAATCAGGCATTGGGGAAGGTTGTGCTCAGTGACAGCAAGGCCATGGGAATTGGAGATTTTAGTGTAGTGGGATGTGGCATACCATCTGTGATGAGGAGGATGCAAGGAAGATCATGCTGGTTTTCTGGAATGGGGTCACTCTGGCAGTACTTATAGGTGTACATGTTTGACAGCTGCTGAAGACCATTAGCCAGGTTCATATTCACAGTGATGGAGCCTTTGTTGGCAGGTAAGATTGTTTCGTCAGGATCAGTTTTTAGGTGATGAATTGTACTTATTTCTAATGATGTGATGCTGGTTTCCTTGTTGAGGGATTTGGTGAATAATGGTGAGACACGGTTTGAGGTTAGGAACTTCTGGAAAGTTACCAGAGAAAGATTCAGTAGAAGTAGGGGTGGATAACAGTTAGATGGAGCAGTATACTGAGTAAGGGAAGGTTCAGCAGCATTGGTTTTAGGTCGAGTCTGATTGTTAAGGTTGGAGAAAAAAACATGATTTCACTGTAGGACAAAATGGGAAGGATATGCAATTAAAAAGCCCAGCATGACTGAATTTTGGGGTGGACCAAGCAGTGAGGGCTTTGGAAAGGACTGATACCGCAGAGGGATACGCTATAATTATAATGCTGATTCAAAAGTCACAGTGGATCATATACAGAAATTATCATTGTTTTACTTGGATATACTGTGCATAAAAGTTTTGTTTTTGGTAATATTAATACTAATGTGGATAATTCTAAAGTTAGCCTTCAGTTACATACTTTGAGATGATCAGTTTCTACTGGCTGAACAGTATATCATCAGGGCAGAAAGGATACTTACATCATGTTATCTCAACCATTTAGCTGAGAGGGTGTGTGTTTGAATGTTGTGAAACCTATGCTGTCAGATCATGGTGGCATATATCTGAATCTAATTGGGCTTCATAATGACCATGGGCAAACAACACAATCCTAGGCTATGAGGTAGATAAATGATACGGACAATAAAATCTTCATTCAGATTTATTAATATGTGTAAGTATTTCACTGCTATGGAAAAATCATGCAAATACTGAAGCATTTAATTGTTTCCTAGATCTTTAATTAATGCTGTCCACTGAAGCCAAAATTAAATCAGTTGCATGGCAAGAAGCAAAAGATATCTGTTGTCCACTTGTTTACACCCTACTTTCATAATCCAAAGATTTCACTAAGTAATTAATTCCTTTTGTTGCTGCTTGGCAGGGCAATGTTATGCTTAGAAATAAAAGATCAAAAATTTTGATGTTTTACAGTATTCAGTAAGTTAGTTAACAAGTTCTAATCCTACAAGGCAATCATCAGACAATAACTGTCACCATCAAAGAGGATACAGTACTCATGAATAACTTTGAAAATGATAATACATGTGGAGGCTGAGATGTTAGAACGGAGTGAATGTTGTCGTTGATAGTGCAGTTGTAATATAATTGAAAGAACTGTGCTAAACAGTAAGAAATAAATGTGATGTGAACATATCAGAAAACAGTAATACTGGTTCAGATATGTAGACTATGTACCATACACATATATTGTACTACAACACAGTTCAACACAATTTTTTATTACATGAGCAGTCAACATCCAAACATTAGTTCAAAATATAGACTGACAGTAAACACACGAACTTGCTACATATTGATGTTGACATCAGTTAACAAAGAGGTTGTCTCAAAGCATACAGAGAAACTGCAACAGCCAACATAATAGCCTGCCTTCTTGCTCTCAATAGCCAATGGTACGCATATGTGCAACTTTCCATTTAAGATGACAGGCAGTCTGGCTGGAATGACTGAAGTTAGCAGTCACATGCATGTGAGGTGTGCTAGTCTGTGTGAATGTATGTGCATTTCTCTTTCTGAAGAAAGCTTTGGCTGAGAGCTTATATGTGCCTGTCTGCAACTCAACGTGTCATCTTTACTGTGAGTAGCAATTTGTCTTTTGCATAATGTTGTTCATATTACAACCTGAACTTTCCATTATTTGAGTCAGCTTTCTATTTACAATGCTAACAACCTCATTTCTGTTCCATAGTACAAATAATATTTCCAAGCAGAGTTAGAGACCATGACATTTATTACCTCCACAAATGCCAATAGCACAGTTCCAACTGACCACATCTTACAGAAAAGAAAACCACAAATTGAAAATTATACCCCTCCTGTATTGTCTTTCTGCTCTTCCTTTCAATGTTTCCAGAAAGTGGAGTGGTGCACTATCTCTTACCAAGCACAGATTATCAGAGTATGTAGCCAAAACATTGAAATTCTGCAACTATAAAACATCATACCTTGTGAGGGACACCATAGCACAGTAAACTTCTATCACCAAGAATAAGACTCAGTTACTAGACAACATGTTATATACTTGTCTTGACTTACAATACATTTCATATTTGCATATCAGGCGGAGGAACAGGAGCTACATTGGCTGAACATGAACATAGCTGTAAGCTGCAGAATTCTATCTCCATATGTCCTGAACATCCACAGTACCAGGTTCTCCATGTGTTAAACATAGGGAGGAAACGGAATGTGTTGCAAGTGCTGGAGGTTGATGAAAATCTGCCATGCAGTTTTTGTTTAATGTTAAATAATAAACTCAGATTAGTGCTTCCCCTCTCTTAAACTTCATTTAAGCTCTAAATATCTCTAATTCTGTCAGCAATGTCTTTTCTTTCCCTTTTACTCTAGTTTACCTCACACCTTATTATAAATTTTATTGCTACTGTTAATGTATTTCAAACTGTTATGTAGTCTGTTGCTTGATAATATAGACATATTTCCTATAGTAAATAGCAATCCTTGATGATTACTGACATGCAGTTTAGCTTATGTATTTCCAGCTGTATTACAGTTGTTAAGATATTCTCTACTTTACTTCTGTATTACCTTTCTTATATAATACTTTTTCAAGCTATTCTCTGGTACTCAAGAGCATGTATCTTATCCTTATCTCATTTCGATTCTTAGTTTACTTTAAATTTTTAGATATTCTGTTATTTTACTATTCCTTTTGTTGACTGTAAATCTTCATAGTTTCAAATTTAAATATCATTTATGAAATACCTATAAGAGTTACAAAGTTAAAGAGTTACACACAGGTGTAGTGTGATTTTTCCTCATGTTTTCCTCATGTTGTCCTCCCTTCCTTTCACCTCAGCCTACTGACCATACACAGGTTTTTCAGTTTTTAGTCATAATGTTTTCTGGTATGTTCCCTTCTAAACTATTTACTGTTTAGTTTATGTATTTTGGATTATGTTATAGCTGCACTGTGAGAGACACATATGCTTGGAAATATTTCTGTCTAAAACCCTCTACCCCAAGTATATAACAGATATTGCTGGTATCAACAAACTGAGCACCTCAAGAAAAGGATGTCTATAGTTTCTCTAAGTTTATCCTCAAAAGTGAGTTGGGTACCATCAGTCATCCCCCAATTTTAGTTACAAGTAGGATATCTAGAGGAAGCACATTTCCTGACTGCTTGCCTCTGTACCAAAAAGAAGACAGACATAATAATCTTGGTAGCTGTAGAACATCCAGGTGGCATTTTTCTTAGTTTGAAAATTACACTTAGTTTTTGAAAAGTTCTCCTTCTAGAAACAACTTTTTCTGTTTCTTAGCGTTTATTCTTTTTTAACTCCATTGCTACCTGTTATCATAGGTTTTCATTAACAAAACCATTTAATGGATACTTCTGGCATCACACTCATTGAGAACTGTAAATGATGCAGTTTTATAAATAATAAAATAAGGTTACTCTTAGGTATCAACACATGTAGGATTAAAGAAGGAAAATATAGTGTTGCAGAAGATAGTTCTTAAAAACCAAATTTAGGAGATAGAAACTCACAAAAAACCTACAGCCCTACTGCAATATTAAAAACTGTTGAAGCTACAAGTAAAAGAACTAACTAAATTATATCTGTTAAACAAAGCTCTATTATTGGTGTTAAAAAGGACTATCTAGAGTTAACCCACACCACTCTAATGAACAAGAGTATAACATCTGACTGGTACTGCTACTACTGCTACACATATAACTACTAAATCTAGTACCTAGAACACAATGGCCTGTAAAAAACTCAGGCTGAACTTTAAAAAGACTCAGTTCTCAAATGAAAATATACAAAGGTGTCCTGTTTACAGAAGATGTCAATGTTAGTAGTGAAGGACAGATTTATCATAAATGATATGTTAATAAGACAATAGTTCTGTGCACTCAGTCCTTAGTTATGGAATCACATTTTAAGATTCAGCTGACCAAAACTAGGGCAAAATTTCTTAACTGTATCACACAGGAAAAGAAAAAAAACTGTACAATTAATGCAGCTCAAAGAAAATATATATTACAGAACAGTAGATGTTAATTGCATCATGTGACTACATTACCTAATCTGTTGTGGACATAAAAATGTGTTTCTTACAATAATCACTGTCTCCATTATAATATGAACAGAGGCACATTTAGATTCCACAAAATTATAAAGAAAAAACTTAATTCAATATAAAACAATCTGTCCATAGTACACAGTAAAGCATTTAATAAAATCTATTATTTGAAAGTTTGGCCTATATCTTCAAAGTATAATTCATATTGTTGGTATCCCTACTGCCCTAGATCTGGGATGGATAATACCAAATTCCTGTCACCTTTCAAATTTCAACATTACTTTCATATTTCGATGGTTCCCATTTCAATGTTTCAAATAGAAATATGTGACCGCGAAGGGAATGTAATGGAAGGTTTGAATATCATCATGGTTGTTGAATGTGTGTGTGTGTGTGTGTGTGTGTGTGTGTGTGTGTGTACATGTACGTGAGTGGAAATGTGTAGTGACTAATTATGAGATACAAGCGAACGATATAACATAGTTAGGGAATTATTTGTTGGATTGTTTGCAAGTATGTATGTAAGGAGCAAAACGTTGCCCACAATATATAATTATTTTTGAAAGTAGACTGCACAAGCAATCATGTGCAATAATATGTGAATTACTTACTCTTTAATTATGTTTCACCTTTGTACGGTACCAACCAGCCCAAAATGACAAACATTTTCGATTAAATTTCTTAGACGAAAGAAATGACTAAAATCGAAACGCGTGAGAGAACTTTCAAGAAGAAAATAGGAAGAATAAGTGAATACCAAGTAATCATAATAGTGCTGGGGAAAACAAGACTGGATGGATTTCATGAATGCATTAATAACTGTATTAACTTGTGTTACATTTTAAGCTTGAACTTCAAAAATGACAAGAAACTACGTTGTCTGTCACTTAGGTGCAGTGTAAAGATATTTCCCAAAAAAATATTATTGTGTGTTAAGGTGATTAAATTATTAAAATTCAAAACGTGAGCAAGTGTAGATGAGCTACCAGCACCACTCGTAAATAAAGCCATTTCATAAGTTGCAAAGTCCTTAGTACATAAGTTACTGATACTTATCATCCTGAGATGAAGTCTTCCAAACTTTACAAAATTCAGAAATAATACTGTTATTCGAAAGCAGAAACAGATAAAACATTGAAAAACACTGACTCATACTATTTTCCCAACATTCTCCACAGTACCTATGTGTTAGACTGATAAAACGATGCATCGCAAAATTCTTCAGTGACTGTAAGTTACTGAACCGTAATCTTCATGGTTACTGAGTATGTCGAACTGTGTGAGAAAACAGTATCAGATAACACTTACGAAAACTATATAAACCAAGTAAAAAGAGAAGTAGTAGCATACTGATGTCTCAAAAGCCCTCAGTGCTGTTAATTGGTTGTGGAAGTCACATCAACTCATTCTAATCACAAAGTCAGATTGGTACCTGATAACAATTATGCACCTTAGAGATGGTTGTGTTAATGGTCTGATGCAATGGAAACAAAAACAGTGTACCATGTGCCTCTTTGCTCATCAACAGCACATTCTAACCATAAAGCGAGACTTGTGTTTGATCATGATCATCTGCATTACTGAGACATGGAATGATACAGTGAAAGTTGGGAGATTAATCCAATATAACAGTGTACTTGGTACTTTGCTGCTTTTCACTTACACACACATACAAATGTATTTTGATGATACGAGCAAAACATTACAGGTTCTTATCGAAATCGTAATTAAAATGCAGACATATGCACAGCACTCGATACAAAACCAATGCACACAATCTGAATTCAGGGTATGTGAATCTCACTAAAATCATGTTTGTCAGTACACTGCCAATTTACATGAAAGAGTGGTAGAGGAAACATAGTTTGGATCAGAAATATAAAAAACATTTAGTACATTGGTACACACATTTTAATACCTTGAAAGTGCTATACTAGTCCCTTATGGATTTTGGCGCGCACATTTATATTTTATTGTATCTGCGTTTTATCTCTTCTGTGTCTGCTTCATACACTCTCACCTAAAACGGTATCTTGCCAGAAAAAACATGGCAGAGAAATGGTCATGAAACTTTGTAAATGAAATGGTCTGGAGTGTGTGTGTGTGTGTATATGGGTGAGTGATTTTTTAAAGTTTTGTAGAGTGATGCTCAAATATCTTTGTTAGAGTAACTGTAATAATGTCATTAGATACAAAACACAAGATCGCAAAAAACAAGAATGGGATGTGTCCTTTGGTTAGTAACCGTCTCAGCATTCCTCTTAATTTAGGAAAGGTTCAGGAAAGCTAAATCTGCATGGCCAAATTGAGATTTGAATCCCACTCCTTCTCTTTCTGAAGGTTTGTGGCAGCAATTTATTCATGACATAAATTATTAACGATCCCTGTATGAATTCTAAAATATTTTCAAAACAGATGACAAAAACTTGGATGTATGTGATGTATATATATAATAAATTCACGTATCACCAGTCAGATTTTAGTATTTAGGAATACTGGGTTTATGAGACAGATTACAAGTTCCTTTACAAATTTCAAGATGGAGGACCGAAACTTTGCAGAACCAATGCAAGTGTGTCGCTTTTATCCCACGTCTACTTTAAAGGGTATGACGTTAAGATATACAAGAAGGAACATTCTATCAAGCCACCTACCGTTACGCATGAATACGATAGTAGTCCGTGACATTATATTTTTCGGCGGAAACTAAGGCGATGGTATCACTTGTTCTCTCTAGCGTTTGGCGCCAAATTACAAATTGAAAAAAGAAGCTACTCTTCCTAAGAACTTTGAGGGTAACGGTAATGCAGACGATGTCACTTACATCACCGACAGCACGTTTCGAAGATTAGGGAGGCAATGGTCCATTTCATACGCATCCTTTTAAATCCTATAAAGAACGAAACAACAGAGACATTCCTAACTGAACAGAGTGCGCACAACATAAGGAAACGGTATACAAATCTGTCTGAACCACCATCGCTGCTCTGCACTGGGGAACGCCAGAAATCACTTCTGTTTTACTCGACGACTTTCCGTCAATTACTACGAACTGTGACGTCTCTGACAGGAAATCACAAATCTAGTCACATAGCTGAGACGACATTCCATAAGCACACAGTTTGACTACGAGCCGCTTGTGTGGTACAGTGTCAAAAGCCCTCCGGAAATCCAGAAATACGAAATCGATCTGAGATCCCTTGTCAGTAGCACTCAACACTTCATGTGAATAAAGAGCTAGTTGTGTTTCACAGGATCGATGTTTTCTAAACCAATGTTGACTGTGTGTCAATAGACCGTTTTATTCGTGGTAATTCATAATGTTGGAACACAATATATCTTCTAAAATCCTGCTGCATATCGACGTTAACGATAAGGGTCTGTAATTTAGTGGATTACTCCTACTCCCTTTCTTGAATATAGGTGTGACCTGTGCAACTTTATAGTCTTTAGGAACGGAACTTTCGTCGAGCGAACGGTTGTACATGATTGTTAAGTATGGAGCAGATCCAGCAACATACTCCGAAAGGAACCTAACTGGTATACAGTTTGGACCAGAAGACTTGCTTTTATTAAGTGATTTAAGTTGCTTCACTACTCCGAGGATATTTACTTCTACGTTACTCATGTTGACAGCTGTTCTCGATTCGAATTCTGGAATACTTACTTCGCCTTCTTTAGTGAAGGCATTTCGGAAGGCTGTGTTTAGTAACTCTGCTTTTGCAGCACTGTCTTCGATAGTATCTCCATTGCTATCGCGCAGAGAAGGCATTGATTGTTTCTTGCCGCTAACATACTTGACTTACGACGAGAATCTCTTTGGATTTTCTGCCAGGCTTCGAGACAAAGTTTCGTTGCGTAAACTGTTATAAGCATCTCGCATTGAAGTCCGCGTTAAATTTCGAGCTTCTGTAAAATATCGCCAATCTTGGGAATTTTGCGTCTGTTTCAATTTGGCATGTTTGTTTCGTTGTTTCTGCAACAGTGTTCTAACCCGTTTTGTGTACCAAGGAGGATCAGCTCCGTCGTTTGTTAATTTATTTGGTATCAGTCTCTCAAGTGCTGTCAATACTATTTCTTTGAATTTAAGCCACATCTGGTCTACACTTATATTATTAATTTGGAATGAGTGGAGATTGTCTCTTAGAAAGGCGTCAAGTGAATTTTTATCTGATTTTTTTGAGTAGGTACAGTTTTCGCACATTTTTCTAGGATATGGGGATTACAATATTCAGTCTCGCTACGACAACTCTGTGTTCACTAATCCCTGAATCAGTTTTGATGCTCGTTATTAACTCAGGATTATTTGTTGCTAAGAGGTCAAGTGTGTTTTCACAACCGTTTATATTCGCTCGAAATAATTTTCAGATAATGCTTTTAGCACAATTTCGTGTGATATTTTATGCGTACCTCCGGAATTAAATACATATTTTCGCCAACATATCGAGGGTAAATTAAAGTCACCACCAACTGTTATCACATGAGTCGGGTACGTGTTTGAAATCAAACTCAAGTTTTCTTTGAACCTTTCAGCAACTGTATCATCTGTATTGGGAGGTCGGTAAAAGGATCCAATTATTGTTTTATTACGGTTGCCAACAATGATCTCTGCCCATACTAACTCACAGGAAGTATCTACTTCAATTTCGCAACAATAAACTACTTCTGACAGCAACAAACACACCACCGCCAATCGTGTTTAGCACACCGTTAGGTTCTTCGCAAAAATTTCGGCTGAGCTTATATCCGGCTTTAGCCAGCTTTCAGTGCCTATACCGATTTGAGCATCAGTGCTTTCTATTAGCGCTTGGAGCTCTGGTACTTTCCCAACACAGCTACTACAATTTACCACTGTTATACCAATGGTTCCTGTATCTACGTTCTTCCTGTGTTCAGCCTGCACCCTTTGTGACTGAAGCCCTTCTTGTGTTTTCCCGAGACCCTCTAACCTAAAAATTCGCCCAGTTCACCCCACACAGCCCCTACCCGTGTAGCCACCTCCTGCGTATAGTCGACACCTGACCTATTCAGCGGAACCCGAAACCCAACCACCTTTTGGCGCAAGTCGAGGAATCTGCAGCCTACACGGTCGGAGAACCGTCTGAGCCTCTGATTCAGACCCTCCACTCGGCTCTGTAGCAGAGGTCCGCAATCAGTCCTGTCGACTATGCTGCAAATGGTCAGCTCTGCTTTCATCTTGCAAGCAAGACTGGCAGCCTTTACCAGTTCTGTTAGCCGCTCGAAACCAGAGAGAATCTCTTCTGATCCAAAGTGACACACATCATTGATACCGACGTGAGCAACCACCTGCAGTTGGCTGGAGCCTATGTTCTTCATGGCATCCTTTGGGATGGGATCCTTTCCTCATCTGGAATGACTGTCAGCCAAGTCCATAAGGGGCCCCATAACGTGCCTAACATTGAAGCTCCCAGCTACCAACAATCCCACCCCCTGCGATTGCCGAGATCTTGCAGGCTGAGTGGTTTCCTCCGAAACAGGACAGGCGACAGCACCTGGCTCAGTGACAGTGTCAGCCACACACAGAACCTGGAACCTGTTGGTCAGACAAACCGAGGAGGCCTTACGTGTGGCTGCCTGGGAAGTCTTCCGCCACCTGCTTCGCCCTGGGGCGACCTCCGACTCGACCACAGGTGAAGGGTCAGCTTCAGTGCAAGCAGTAACTGGGTTGGCCACCGGTGAGGACCGATCAGAGGACTCTGACGTGCTGGACGTCCGTTGGATCCCCACGGCTGTCCCACAACAGTGGTGCCCATCCATTGCAGCCTCAAGCTGTGTAACCGAAGCCATCACAGCCTGAAGCTAAGAGTGAAGTGTCACCAACTCGGCTTGCATCCGCACACAACAATCGCAGTCCCTGTCCATACTAAATATGGTGGAAAGCTGAACTACGTAATAATTAGTAAATGAAATCAAATTAAGTAGCGTCTTATCAAAAACCAATTACAAGTTCAACACAATTTCAAATAGGAGCTATTGGAAACTAACAGAAATTTCCAGACAGGTAAATTGCTAAGTCATTAAAGAAACTCGGCTCATCTGCAAGTACTACATATTCCATGCTAAAAGGCATGCACGATGGACGAATTATGGCTTAACATTAGATAAACAATTCTAAAAATGTATAGCATTTTACTCACCGCCAAATTCTGCAACTGAAGATATAACAATATATTCCAAGTAACCTTAATTTGTTATACATTACTTAAATGTACAGAACGCGAAATATGTGCAAACGTTGCAGAAAATACAACCTCATGACGAACAACAATAAATAGTGTAGAAAACTGCTTATGGAAGTCTCTAGTGCACATTCCTTCATGTGATTCTAAAATCAGTCACTAGACTAAAGTACCAAAGAAAAAGTATTACGTGTGATAAGGTACACTACCTCCTAGATACAACAACAGAAGGATGGGCGAACTGGTAGCAGCCGACGTGAGAGATCAGTTTGAGTACAGCAGAAATGTAGGATCCGAACCTACGAATTGTTTTAGAAGATAAGCTGAAGCAAGACAAACGTACCTACAATTACAGGAACTCGTGAGAAAATGCTCGTTCTACAACTTGTCTTAGAAGACTGGTTTATTTCATTCACAAATTTATAACAAAAGTTTGTGATAACTTGGCTCGAATACACTGTTAGAAACTATGAAGTTATCAGGAATAAATTACAGCGACCAGAAGGTCTTCAATTTTTAAAGACCAGACTGCAGTTCAAAGGGTCGAATGACATGAAGGGGAAGCAGGGCTAAGAAGGGAGTAAGACACAGTTGTAGTCTAACCGTGACATTGTTCATTGTGTACCTTAAGGAAATAGTTAACAAAGCACGGAGAAATTTAGAAAGGTACTTAAAGTACAGGTAGAAAAAAAACTTCAAGATTTCCCGATGATGCTGCAATTCTGTCAGAGGCGGCAAACTTGTCTGAAGGCCTGTTGAACAGAATGGATAGTGTCTTTATGAAAAGAGGCTATAAAATAAAGAATATGAGAAGTAAAAAAAGATGATGGAATTTCACTGAGTTAAGTCAGTTGATGATGAGGGAAGTACGAATACTAATACTGACGCTGACAGAAGTACGATGACAAGTAGAAGAGTTCTGCTATCTTTGAACAAGGTAAGAAGATATGAGATGTAGACTAGAGAGAGTATTTTTTCAGAGGAATGCTGAAGAATGGGTGGGTATGTTGGATTACTAATGAAGAGATTCTGAGTTGAATCCGGAGGAAAAGATATTAGTAGCACTAGTTAACTAAAAGAGTGAGGTGGGTTGGATACTTGGTACGAGTCACACTGAGGCATCAGAGAATAGCTAATTTGGTGATGGAAGGAAATGTGAGGGATCAAAATCGGAGACGGAGTCCAGCACTTTATAACAGTGGCCAGCTTTTACTAGTTATGCGTAGATGAATGACCTGCACAAGGTAGACGAGTATTAGGACTGTACATGAAAGAACAGTACACGAGGACGGTTGACAACAGTATCAGTAACCTCTGTACAGATGTTACTGTTCAGTGCCTTGCCGTGTTACATGCGTTTTGTGATCGTAAGTTGTACGTCACTGCAGTGCTTGTCAATCGATTAGCTAAAGCAGCACCATAACTGATGAAAATCCTTCTCCTGTATCTGATCCTCCTTTCATGAGTAACTGGCTGTTGTTAAAACATTCATACTGAACAATTTCCTCATATCTTACGCAGTAACGTTTAGTAATTTCGCGAATCGGAGTCTACTACTAATACGCTGTTTGTCACGGAAATTGCAAAGACACACGACATACTGGCATGAAATGAAGTGTTCCACATTCTATGCAGATGATTAGCAGAACGGCTGGCAACTGATGGACCGCAGTCGGTATTCATAAAGCGGAAGGCTGAAAACTGTGCCAGGAATAAATGTTTTAAAATCTAAATTCAAGAGGTCGTTGTCTCTCGTTGCGCGTGCCGTTAAGTCCTTTCACAATAGCAATAGTACTACTGAACAGAAGGCGCAACAGCTTTTTAGAGTAGACTCGTAACTCTGTCTTACACTAGCATGATGACATGTCTAAACTCAACAACGCTGCCAGGCGGCTGTCTGTCGACTAGTCAATTGTATGTTGCCTTATTGCTGAGACACATCTAGCGGAGAGCAGATCACAGCATGCTTGAGCATATTTCTATGTGGCGTACGGGTGCTCGAGCATACCAAGATTCGAACTGATGTCGCAGATAAATTTCAACATTGCTAACGTTGAAATAAAGTAAAGTAAATTACTCGCAGAAAAAAAAAAAAAAATCTGTGCGTGCATTCTCGAGCATCGCCTTTGATGCGCTAGGAGACCAGGATTCATTGTTTACTTTCCTTCAAAGTCAGCAATGTTTCAGTTTGTTTGGCAGCGAAAACTACGCTGCTAGGATCCCCGCCAGGTGTGTTTGCACCCTTGTCGCCGAAAGCGTGTGTTGCAATGTGGATACTAGCAGGCCGGGGGCCTGGAGAGGCCGGAGAGGATGACATTCATCGACGAGACCTCATGCGACGCGGACGTTCGTTTGGCTCTTTTATTGACGTGTACTAATAATATTTTATGCATCAATAAATAAGTATCCAAAATAGCCTAATGTCGACAGTGAAAATAGAAAGTTTCTGACTGTCGGAGCCAAACAGTAATATTTTACACTGCCTGATAACGCCAAAACAGTTCCAGTTTACCTCACATGCAACAAAGCCTCGCCCTTGTTAAAAATACTAATTTAATGCTATACTACAAAACAGATCCTCACAAGTTCCACAAAAACTTTCCTCCTGACAGTGTAGGGCGTGAAGATAAACTTCAAGCATATTTAAAATCTCAGAAAAATTGCAAGACCATTCTAGCTTGGTGCAGGAGCGATCAAGAAAGCACCGCAGGATGCGAGCTGAAAGTTTAATGAGAACCAGAAAGCATTTTCAGACTTTGACATAGTAAAAAAATGTTATGTTGGAGGTGACCACTGCACTTCATGGGCAAAAAGAAAACATTGTCACCCCTATGCAAGGTGTTCCGTTGTCTGCAAGAAACAATACAAGAAGAACATTAAATTTGGCTGCTGTCAACAAAAGCAACTTGCTCGAACTTTTACAAAAGACAAATGCTAGCCCATTGCTTTACAAGAATATATGACATTGTTGTTAATGAAGCATATCAGTTTTTGTGCGATTTTTTGATATTAAAGATAAGGTACTTAAGGATGAATTGCTAGGATGGCTCTGAGCACTATGGGACTTAACTTCTAAGGTCATCAGTCGTCTAGAACTTAGAACTACTTAAACCTAAGAAAATCACACACATCGATGGCCGAGACACGATTCGAACCTGCGACCGTAGCGGTCGCGCGGTTCCAGGCTGTAGCGCCTAGAACCGCTCTGCCACTTCGGCCGGCCAATTGCTAGGATTATTGTGGTTTCAGGCAAGGCTCACGAAGAAGACTTGATAAAGACTTTTTATGAATTCATTATAAAATTAAACATTAGTTATGGTAAATTTACTTTCCCTACAACTGACATTGCCTTGGCGACGATGGGCAAAGGAAAACGCTTGGTAGAGAATATCAGGGATAGGAATTCTTACCAGTGCATAAACGATCAGACAGTGCTTTGTGGCAAACTCGGTATTACGGTGGATGGGGTAATGGACAGCTTGGTCAAGTTGGTCAACTTTATGAGTTCTCGTTTTGCTCGTCAGCACAGACATTTCAGTGGGTTCCTGTCTGAATGTGATTCGGATTATTCTCACTTACTGTAACACAAAAAGGTTCATTGGCTAAGGGCCGAGCGGTTCTAGGCGCTAGTCTGGAACCGTGCGACCGCTACGGTCGCAGGTTCGAATCCTGCCTCGGGCATGGATGTGTGTGATGTCCTTAGGTTAGTTAGGTTTAAGTAGTTCTAAGTTCTAGGGGACTGATGACCTCAGAAGTTAAGTCCCATAGTGTTCAGAGCCATTTGAACCGATTTTCTTCATTAGCTAAGCAAAGGACAAGCAGTACGACGTTCCTGGAACATAAAATAACAATGAATCTCAATCTTCGAAAACTTATGAAACACAATAAGCAAGTGAATATCCGCAATCCATAGCAAACGAGGGCAATATGCTGGATGTGGCTTTCCTGAAAGACATTCTCCAATATTTAAATGCACTAACTATCGATATATATGGAAACGGGAAGTAAATATGTGATCTTATACAAAGTGCGCCTGCTTTCCGTCACACAATAAATATCGTTGAAAACGATGTGAAAATCAAGAATATACTGATTTTGTCACAATACTTAAACACAAGAGGAAGATTTACTAAATAGACAGTGCAGTAGTTTTAACTTTTATAACAGATCTAGGCAGGAAAGTTTGAGGAGTCCAATACTTTGCAGAAATAGGGAAGCTTAAAATCGCCACATGGTGTTTCTTAGTCAGCACGTTGGACTGATGTGCCTACAAAGTTGTTCTATTTCCCAAAGCATTCGCTTCACTTCACTTCACTTGGACAAAGATATTTCCAAGAAAATGTACAAAACTGTATATAGTAAAGAGTTTGGGAGCAAACATCTTTCCCGAAGTATGAAAATTGCAAAAGACTGACTACTTACATTGCTTCTATGTCTGGCTCTACCGGTATTTGAAACAATGTTTTGGAAAATAAATTGGATTCAAAGTTGACGAACGTCCATTGTGAAGACACTCTTCACATGAGTTGCTCTCCTAGAGAACGGAACTATAAAAACTAATAAAAAATTGGCCCAAGACAGCAAATGGAAGTTTTCATACTAATTTGTAAATCAATCCTATCTTATTTTTAAAAGTAAAAATAAAAACTAAAAACCTATCTGTACCTATAATATGAGTTTCTGTAAGGAAATCATAACCTTCTTAAAAACGAAAATTTGTCAGTATTTTATTTCTCGTTATTCTCGGAAAGTTGATAGAATTTCACAAAAGCGTGCGGATTCCTCTAAAATTTACTTGTTATCCCATGTATTAACCCCGAGTAAGGAGGCGTACTGGTTAGCTCACTGGACTAGCATTCGGAAGGACGATGGCTCAGATGTCCATCCTGCCATCCAGATTTAGGTTTTCCTTGTTTTCCCTAAATCATGTGAGGCAAATGCAAGAATAATACCTCTGCAAGGGCCAGAATGGTTTGTGCCCCTTCTCTAATGCCTCGCTGTCAACGGGACGTTACATTCTAATCTTCCTTCTTCCCCCCTGCCTGAATTTACATTCAGAGCAGCGGTACGATGTAGACAGGCGTAACGTCAGTAATATTCTGTATATAAGGTCAGATTACGCAACGCTTTACTCATTCAGATGTCGCAGTGGAATGTTGTTTGTTTGTGTAAAGACTGTGACTGTGATATAGCTCGTATAAGAAGAAGAAATGTCTATTTGTACCAATATATGTTGGTAGAATAGTGACGTATCGAGAATAGGGTTTATCGTTCTGCGATATTGCTCCTCGTACTGGCCGAGATCTCGCGACCGTCTTGTGATCGTGGAATCATTGGGTTCAGGAGGGCCAACTTCAACAACATGTAGGATTTCAACAGCCTACGCAATTAGTAGTAGTTGTTGTTATTTTAGTAGTGCCCACGTATCGTTGAGCGTTAATTGAAGCACTGTGTTCCAGAAAGTCAAAGAGCAGAGGGCCATCACAGTCAAAGAGAAAGGTCATCATGAGTTTCACGGAGCGGGTGTAACTGTTATTTCTACGACGATGCAGAAGTTTCTCTGGGAAGCCCTTACACATACAGTTCCGATCTCTCCCCAGGCGATTTCCATATTTTTGGAGCTTTGAGCCTTGAATAAAGACAGTCATAAACGTCGAAGAGGTGTACATCTGAGTACAATCATCGTTCCCTAGGCAACTGTAAACATTTTTCCCCATGAAGGTACTGACCGTCTTGTCTAACAGCGGGATAAATGTAGAAGTAGTTTCGGTGATTACTTTTGGATTAATAATACCCCCGCCCCCCGCTTCCCTACTTCCCTCAGCTACAGAACTGACGATTTCTTGATGCCTCAGTACGTGTCCCGTCAACTGATTCCTTCTTTTAGTCAGGTTGTGCCATAAATTTCGTTTCTCCCTGGTGTCACTGCTGCGAGTGGCGCGTCATAACTCCTCTACAACCCAGCAACGCATGTTGCACGCCACAGCCTAAATGCCAAGCTGAGCCGGCCGCTGTGGCCGAGCGGTTCTAGGCGATTCAGTCCAGAACCGCGCTGTTGCTACGGTCGAAGTTTCGAATCCTGCCTCGGGCATGGATGTGTGTGATGTCCTTAGGTTAGTTAGATTTAAGTAGTTCTAAGTCTAGGGGACTGATGACATCAGATGTTAAGTCCCATAGTGCTTAGAGCCTTTTGAACCATTTTTGAATATATGTCTATTTGCATTAAGCACCTCCACAGCAGTGACATACATGTCACTTAATACGATGGAATCAGAAATCTGTCATATAACATAGTATGAAGGTTGTCATGTATGTTACTGCTGTCAAATCTTAGACAGTGACAATTCTTGATAACATTTGACATAGCTGTCATATAGTGTAAAGATGGAACTGGCAGGTCAAAGGGACTACAATACCTGTCTTTTGGTATTTCTAAGATCATATATAGACATCTGCGACATTTATTCATACGTATAAATTACTGTTTTACGACAATTGGCATATGAAGGATTAGTATACAAAAGATATAAAATTGCAAAGTAATCCAACATATCACGTCAAATTAGACAACTTTACATGTAGGATTTAGACTCCAAATCAAACTTATTTACTTAAACCATTTTTGAAATTTTGCATGTACATCTTATTGCATAACTCTCTTTGTTCATTAAGTACGCTGTCCAGTTGTTTTATCATATGGCTGTATATATCAGTTTGTCCTAGAATATTTAATAACCTGTCTTTGATCATGGAGAATGGTGATGTTTTTGTCAGTGTCATTAGCAGAAAGTTTGTGTTCTCTTCAATGAGCGCTGAATGCTGAGTGACTGGTTGCACTAACATTAATTTATTCGCCAAATCTAGTTTTGGAGTTCCTCCCTGTTTGTCCAACATAAAATTGAAAACATTTACTACATGTTGTTTGTTTGGTTCTTATCCATCTCGTGTATAAGACGTGATCTTACATTGCTCTCCGCTCTGAAGCCAGTTTACGGCCTCGATATTCCAAACAAAAGACTTATTTTGTCAGAAATGTGACCCCAGCATGGTAATATTATCTACGTATCTTTTTGTACTTGCTTCCTCTTTTCTAATAATATCTGATTTCTATTGATCTGATTTCTATTCTTACTACGTTCTTTCTGTTTTTCCTCTATAATATCATAACTAATATTGGGTCATAGCCATTGTATGATGCTACCTTCTCCCGTGTGTGTAATTCAGTATTAACATTTGCCTAGTCTGAAGGGTATTCGATTAACTTGTTAATCGCTGTGTGGAAATACACTGAAAAGCCAAAGAAACTAGTACACCTGTCAAATATCGTGTAGGGCTCTTGCGAGCACGTAGAAGTGCCTCAATACGACGTGGCAGGGACTCGACTAATGTCTGAAGTAGTGCTGGAGGAAACTGACACCATGAATTCTGTAGGGCTATCCATAAATCCGTAAGAGTACGAAGGATGGAGATCTCTTTTGAATAGCACCTTGCAAGGCATCCAAGATATTCCTAATAATGTTCATGTCTGGGGAGTTTGGTGGCCAGCGGAAGTGTTTAAACTCAGAAGAGTGTTCCTGGAGCCACTCTGTAGCAATTCCGGAGGAGTGGAGTGTTGCATTGTACTGCAGAACTGCCGAAGTCCGTCGGAATGCACAATGGACATGAATTGATGCAGGTGATCAGACGGGATGCTTACGTACGTGTCATCTGTCAGAGTCGTACCTAGACGCATCAGGGGTCCCAAATCACTCCAATTGCACACGCCCCACACCATTACAGAGTCTCTAACAGCTGGAACAGTCCCCTGTTGACATGAAGGGTCCACGGATTCGTGAGGTTGTCTCCACACCCGTACATGTCCATCCGCTCAATACAATTTGAAACTAGACTCGTTCGACCAGGCAACATCTTTGCAATCATCAACAGTCCAATGACGGTGTTGACGGGCCCAGGCGAAGTGTAAAGCTTCATGACGCGCAGTCATCAAGGGCACACGAGTGGGTCTGAAAGGCGTTTCGTTGAATGGTTTGCACGCTGACACTTGATGGCCCAGCACTGATCTCTGCAGCAATTTGCGGAAGGGCTGCACTTCTGTCACGTCGAACGATTCTCTTCAGACGTCGTTGGTCTCGTTCTTGCAGGATCTTTTTCTGGCTGCAGCGATGTCGGAGATTTGATGTTTTACAGGATTTCTGATATCCACGATACACTCTGAAATGCTCCTACGGGAAAATCCCTTCATGGCTACCTCGGAGATAATGTGTCCCACCACTCGTGCGCCAACTACAACACAGAGTTCAAACTCACTTAAATCTTGATAACCTGCTATTGTAGCAGCAGTAACCGATCTAACAACTGCGACAGACACTTTTTGTCTTATATAGGCGTCGGCGACCGCAGCGCCGTATTCTGCCTGTTTGCATATCTCTGTATTTGAATACGCATACCTATACCAGTTTCTCTGGCGCTGCAGTATATAACTATTTATGTACTTGTGGATGGCAAGAACTCCTGCGGATTCTGCAATCAGATGTGGTGAGTTTCCGGAATATGTTTGAAAAGTGGCTACCTCTCTCTTTTAACTGACAGGTCCAACAACTAAATACTCTCATTTTATTTATGTTCTGCGATAAAACTGATGTTCGTATGTAACTGATTAAATTGTTGGTGACATGTATTACCTCCGTCAAGAGTGCCATCGAACAAGAATGTATCATCTAGGTAATGGCTATAGTGTATGTCTTCCCTAGTTAGGTCATCGGAATTTAAAGAAATTGTTTTCGACAGGATCTAAATTAGATGACCACATTGAATCAGTTTTATCTACGAACAGCTTAATCTTCAGTGAACACACATATGAATAAAAAGAAGGTCTAGCTATGGGGAAGTGCCTGTCAGGGACAATTGAAAATATGTTAGGTGGTTATAATCAAAGTGCAGTTACTCACAAATGTCTAGTGTTGGTTGTAACTGTAGTACGGCAGCAAAACTTGGTAGTTATTCTAAAGCGTTAATGAGGAACTGCTTTACACTTGAAAATAATTATTGTAAATTTGGACATCAGGTACATATCTGGCGCTGTGAATGCGAGAAAGACATACAGGAATAGAAACGTTTCCATATGTAATGATTTAGGAAAGGGACGTGGGTAGAAAAGGCCAAACAAGTGAGAAACGCAGAATGTTGATTTTATTATTAACCACCACTTACATAATTTATTCAGTGAACACTGGAGACGTCGACGAGATGCTGTACAGTGACAAATTTGCACCTGCTGGCCAAAATGATAACTAATTTTTTTCTGGTGTAAATCGTTTCCGGATTAGCATATCAACCAAGTTTCGTTGCCATACGATTAATACAGCCCACACTGGACCTCTGTGAGTAGCTGCACTTTAATTATAACCAATCTGTGTTTTTAGGTCGTATCGAAAGCAAGTTTTTTGAAAATCACGGTGACTTAGCTAAGAAAGTCATATACTTTCGCCGTTATGCAGATGATACGCAAGCGTTTTCCGGTGATATTCTTGGCGAAGCTAATACATGTTACCCAAGTTTTAATCAGTTACAAGAGAATATCAGCTTCACCATAGAATTTGAGGAAAATGGGAGTATTAACTTTTTGGGCCTGACAGTTAAAAGAGACGTATTCCGGAAACCTACCATAACTGACTGCATCATTCACAGCAGTTCTCGTCATCCACGATCCAATAAATAGGCATATTTCCGTTGAGTAATCGATAGGTTAATCAAATACATTTTAAATGAGATGAATATCAGCGCCGAATTACGTACATACACTGGAACGTAGCATCACTACAGTTGCGCTATGCCAAAACTACGGTTCAGTGGTTCTGGCACAGGTATATAAATGGCGTAGTAAATGGTAGGATTCCTGTAGTATTGGTAGCATGGGTAGGGAAAGACACACAAATGAATGTGTAAGAGAAAAAATGGGAACCGATGACATCTCATTTTTTGTTCGGTTGTTGGTTTTGCACGTAATTAGAACCATACATGATTTAGTGATAGTCTGTTGTGTATTTTATGTCCTTACACAATATAATTTGCATTTGATGAGTAATGGTTCAGGAAAGGGGCGTGCGTAGAAAAGGCCAAACAAGTGAGAAACTCAGAACGTTGATTTTATTATTAACCGCCGCTTGTTTAATTTGTTCAATGAGCACTGCAGACGTCGACGAGATGCTGTACAGCGACACATTTGCACCTGCTGGCCAAAATGATAACTAATTTTTTTCCTGGCCTAAATCGGTTCCGGATCGAGTTAAGTCGGGTGATGCTGAGGGTATTAGATTAGGAAATGAGACGCTTAAAGTAGTGAAGGAGTTTTGCTATTTGGGGAGCAAAATAACTGATGACGGTGGAAGTAGAGAGGATATAAAGTGTAGACTGGCAATGGCAAGGAAAGCGTTTCTGAAGAAGAGAAACTTGTTAACATCGAGTATAGATTTAAGTGTCAAGAAGTCGTTTCTGAAAGTATTTGTATGGAGTGTAGCCATGTATGGAAGTGAAACAAGGACCATAAATAGTTTAGACAAGAAGAGAATAGAAGCTTTCGAAATGTGGTGCTACAGAAGAATGATGAAGATTAGATGGGTAGATCACATAACTAATGGTTCAAATGGTTCTGAGCACTATGGGACTTAACATCTGTGGTCCTCAGTCCTCTAGAACTTAGAACTACTTAAACCTAACTAACCTAAGGACATCACACACATCCATGCCCGAGGCAGGATTCGAACCTGCGACCGTAGCAGTCGCGCGGTTCCGGACTGAGCGCCTGAACCGCTAGACCATCACGGCCGGCGCCATAACTAATGAGGAGGTATTGAATAGAATTGGGGAGAAGAGGAGTTTGTGGCACAACTTGACTAGAAGAAGGGATCGTTTGGCAGGACATGCTCTGAGGCATCAAGGGATCACCAATTTAGTATTGGAGGGCAGCGTGGAGGGTTAAAAAAAATGGTTCAAATGGCTCTGAGCACTATGGGACTCAACTGCTGAGGTCATTAGTCTCCTAGAACTTAGAACTAGTTAAACTTAACTAACCTAAGAACATCACAAACATCCATGCCCGAGGCAGGATTCGAACCTGCGACCGTAGCGGTCTTGCGGTTCCAGGCTGCAGCGCCGGCGGGTAAAAACCGTAGAGGGAGACCGAGAGATGAATACACCAAGCAGATTCAGATGGATGTAGGCTGCAGTAGGTACTGGGAGATGAAGAAGCTTGCACAGGATAGAGTAGCATGGAGAGCTGCATCAAACCAGTCTCAGGACTGAAGACCACAACAACAACAAGTAATAAAAATTAGGTGATGGCGTAACTTCTGCAATAGCGAATTTTGACATAAGTTTAAGAAATTTTATTGTTTTCCCTCTGTAACTAGAGTGATACTGTGTAGTTGCACTGGAGCTGTAATATTAGATCTAACAGACCTTGGACGAGGATTATTCGCCAAGGAATAGGAGACAGTTGTCACAAATATAGTGTCGTGTTATGTGAGCATACGAGATTAAAGTAGAAAGTTCATCTGCTAAATGTTTTACTGTAAGAGTAAGCAATTTTAGTTATCTATAGACACAGGACTGCATTAAAGAGGACTGAGACCGGTCTGTGCCTCAAAGGTGACAGCTGCGCTTAATATGCGTCTAGAGAATCGTATCAACGAAACGCGTGAGACAATACTGCAGAAAGCATAAATTCATGGTAGTGCTGCTGTTGTCAGACCTCTTAAAACCACGTGAACGAAATGAGAATACTTCAGCAGCGCTAGAAGAATGAATCTTAGTATGCTGACCAATGAAAATACGCTATAGAAGAAAAAGAAGACGTACCACGAAGGAATTATCCGAGTGGGATTGAAATCAGTAGATGTGATGTACATATACAGACAAACAAATAATTACAATTTGAGAAAAAAATTGGATGATTTATTCAAGGGAAAGCGCTGCACAAATCGCACAAGTGAATAATGTGTTGGTCTACTTCTGGCCCTTATGCAAGCTAGTTATTCGGCTTGGCCTTGATTGATAGAGTCGTTGGATGTCTCGCTATGTGCGGGCAGGTATTACCTTGCTGAAATGTAAGCTCAGAATGGTATGCAATGAAGGGCAACAAACAGTGCATAGAATATCTTCGATGTACTGCTGTACTGTAACTGTGCCGCAGATCACAAGCAAATTGGTCCTGCTATGAAAAGCGGACTATCACTTTTTGTTGTCGGGCCATATGGCAGATTTGTACCCCACTGCTCTCCTGGGCATCTCCAGACACGTCTTCGCGCTGATCAGGGCTCAGATCTAAATGAGACTCCTCACTGAAGACAATTGTATTCCAGTCAATGAGATTCCACGCCGAAGATGGTCTGGAGACGCCATGGACAGCTGTGGGATCCAAGCTAACTCTCTCTCACTATACAGTCTGCCAACCAGGAGTGATGGGCTGGGGTGCCATTTCTTTTCTTACCAAGATCCTTTGGTTATCATCAGCGGCACCTTAACAGCGCAGCAGTACTTTGGAGATATTCTACTCCACGTTTTGTTGACCTTCATCACAAAGCATCGTGGACTTGCATTTCAGCAAGATAATGCTCGCCTGCAAACGGAGAGAGTTGCTTCTGCCCGTCTTCATGCTTTACAAACTCTCCCTGGGCCGGGAAGGTCACCAGATCTCTCCCCAATTGAGAAAGTTTGGGGTATTATGGGCAGGGGCCGCCAACCAGCTCGGGCTTTTAACGATCTAATCCGATATTCGGACGGAATTTGGAACGACATTCCCCAGGAGGACATCCCACAACTCTGTCAATTACTGCCAAGACGAATAGCTGCTTGTATAATGGCCAGAAGTGGAGCACCATGTTACTGACTTCCTCAATTTTTTTCGACTGAACATATCACACATTTTTTTCTAAAATTGCAATCGTTTGTCTTTCTTTTCATGCACATCACATTTACCGATTTCCGTCCCAATCAGATAATTTCTTGGTGGTGGGTGTTTTCTTTTTCTTTCTTTCGGTCTCAAAATGGATTTCATTTCGTCTAGCAACTATTCCTCAACACAGGACGGGTTTGGATATTATTTTGGGTGGCTGTTCATTCAGTATCACAAGATTTGTCACATAAGCGATTAATATGCCCACGACTGAAATTATTGGAGATTTGATAGTTGATTGTGAGGATGACACAATACACGTTTTCTGGACTGCGGAACTATAACTTTTGAATATGAACAGGCCATTGCGGTGTATAGTGTAACAGTAATGACTGGCCTAACACCGTCATCTCTAAAGTAATTCGGCTAGTTCCTTTCCGAGCCGGGGTAAAAGAATCACATGACGTATACCTAAAATGTGTGCAATTCGAGCCACAGGACAATTCCGGTTGTTCTGTCCGCCAAAGAGGGTTCTACAAAATATAATGTGGGTGTTAATATTGTCTTCTGTAACCACTGTATATGCATATAAGTGTAATCACTAAGAGATAACTACGTAACTTTCAGTTTTGACACATCCATTTTACTTATTGTAAATTACACAGCAGGCACGGGTTATAAAAATGACATATCTTTGTAACGTAAACCTACTGTGTTTCACTTTCAATAAGGACTCTAAAGTTGGTTTGCTGAAATCGAATATGGTGCAGTTACATTTTATTCATTACGCGCATCAGAAAAAATTTTAAGTTCCTGTACCATAACACAACACCTTGCAGTAGGCTGAACCAAATTTAGTCGTTCTTGACGACTACAGTATTGCCGCAAAAACGGCCCCATAATGGGAGAAAATTCATTCTTAGTGTAGTCGATATTACCATTGTCAGTAGCAAGACTCCATGTTTTCCGATAACACTCTAGCTGAATTTCAGTGTAAGTCTTTAAGTTTTTACCAATTTAGCAAACAAATGGCTCTTAAATGCAGTTATTCCATCAGTTTTTAGACTCTGCAAATTGCATTTACGGTGATAGTTGCACAATGTCGGGAGATCCATTGTACCCATCCATTATAAAGCAGTCTACAACAATATGTTATTCTATTATTCGTGAATCATTTCGTTTTCTACTGCCTGTGTGAGCCCCATGTCCTGCTAATGGTCGCATCAATCTGTTACACAGTGGGCATTCAGGCTGCTATTTGCTGGGTCTATAGTAAGGAGGATCTGTGTAATGAACATTAAACATAAACTTCTCGGTTCTAGTGTAAAATATATAGCCAATATAGCCTTCTGTAACATGCTCCACACACATTACTGTACGTCTGTGGAAACAATGATACATCTAGTGTAATCCAGATGTTCTTTCGTTATTTTGTTTAGACTTTACAAAATTGAATTGTTTTTATTCCTACTAGCTGTTAGAAGAATACTCGGTTTGAACAAATTTTGTGGCTTTATACTATAATCGCATTTTTCAATCAATATTCCGTTCAAAAAGCCTTTCGCCAATTTAATACCGGCAGCATTTTAATTACTTTTGCCGATCCTGTGTCACCTGCTGTGTACATGCTTTTCAGTTACCGTACCAAGCAGTAGCGACTACCAACTAGTGTTTGTATTTCGCTGAAAATACGAATACTTGAAAGGTTATCGGTATTTATGATATATGCGATCGTCGCCAGAATTTTCTAACAGTATCGTATTACTCTCAAGAGCCAAAGAAACCAGTACATCTGCCTAATATCGTGTAGGGCCCCCGCGAACACGAAGAAGAGCACGTGGCATGGACTTGACTAAAGTCTGAAGTAGTGTTTGAGGGAAATGACACCATGAAAAGTGCAGGGCCATCCATAAATCCGAAAGAGTACGAGGGGGTGGAGGTCTCTTTTGAACAGCACGTTGCAAGCCACCCCAGATATGCTCAACAATGTCTGGGGAGTTTGGTGGCCAGCGGAAGTGCTTAAACTCAGAAGAATGTTCCTGGAGCCACTCTGTAGCAATTCTGGGCGTGTGGAGCGTCGCATTGTCCTACTGGTATTGACCAAGTTCGTCGGAATGCACAGAGTCGGATGCAAGTGATCAGACAGGATGATTATGTACATGTTACCTGTCAGAGTCGTATTTAGACATATCAGAGGTCCCATATCACTCCAACTGCTCACGTCCCACACCATTACAGGGCACCCACCAGCTTGAAGAGTCTTCTGATGACATGCAAGGTCCATGGATTCGTGAGGTTATCTCCATACCTGTACAAGCCCATCCACTTGATACAATTTGAAACAAGACTTTTCCGACCAGGTAACATGTTTCTAGTCATCAACAGTCCAATGTCGGTGTTGACAGGCCCAGGCAGGGTGTGAAGCTTTGTGTCGTACAGTCGTCAAGGGTATATGAGTGGGCCTTCAGCTTCGAAAGCCCATATCAATAATGTTTCATTGAATGGTTTGCACACTGAAGCTTGTTGATGGCCCAGCACTGAAATCTGCAGCAATTTGCGGAAGGGTTACATTTCTGTCACTTTGAACGACTCTCTTCAGTCGTCATTGGTCCCATTCTTGCTGCAGCTTTTTCTGGCTGCAGCAATGCCGGAGATTTGATGTTTCACCATATTCCTGATATTCACAGTACACTCGTGAAATGGTCACATGGGAATATCCGTACTTCATCGTTACCTCGGAGACGCTGTGTCCCATCGCTTATGCATAGACTATAATACCACGTTCAAACTCACTTAAATCTAGATAAATTACCATTGTAGCAGCAGTAAGCTATCTAACAGCTGCGCGAGGCACTTGTTGTTTTATATAGACATTGCCGACTACAGCGCCGTATTCTGCCTGTTCACATGTCACTGTATGGTTCAAATGGCTCTGAGTACTATGGGACTTAACAGCTATGGTCATCAGTCCCGTAGAACTTACAACTACTTAAACCTAACTAACCTAAGGACATCACACAACACCCAGTCATCACGTATCTGGATATGCATGCCTATACCAGTTTCTTTGGCGCTTCACTGTATTATATTGGATATTTACTTACACTTTCCCTCAAAAGTTCTGTTGCTATCTAAAACTAAACTAAACGCCGCCCAGACAGGCCATGAACGCCCGATGGTACTGATCGGCCGCCATGTCATTCTCAGCCCACAGGCTTCACTGGATGCCGATATGGAGGGGCATGTAGTCAGCACATAGCTACTGTGTTTTTTATATCCCCCTTTTTTCGCCCTTTTTATGTATGAGTTCCCATTTTTATATTTTTTGAAAAGCCAGTCGGCTGAAGCGTGGCGGACTGTGCCACTGCAAGCCCTCCCCTACCCATATGAGGCAGGGCGGTGAAATTACAATAAAGGAAAAGAAGAAAATCAGCACACGGTTCTCCCGGCCATATGTCAGTTTACCAGACCGTCAGTTGCTACCTACATGAGGTTATTTTGTGTTATGTAACCTGCTACAAAGAAAAACAGAATACTAACGATTTTAAGTGAAGTATCGTGGCTTGCATGATTAAGTTATGTAGACTGATTTATTCTAAGCAAATTATAAGACATATGCGGTTAATCTAAGTAAAAATCAGTATCAGTAGCGTATTTTCACACCAGAAACTAAAGAACTTCTACAATTGTCCTTGACAAGTATTCTAGCATGGCTAATGGAAGCGGCAGGAAATGCATTTCCCATTTACTGTCGCCCCCATCAGCCACCGTACTGCGTGTCAACTTAGTTTGTGCGTACAACACATATAGGCTTTTTTGCTGCCATTTTACGCTTTGGAAATTCATAAACTGCTAAATATTCAGAAAGCATTCTTTTTCACTAACATTTCTGTCATGATACATAAATATGTTGTATTTTTAAATTACAGTAATCGATATATGTTTCATGTTAGTCTTAACATAAGGAAACGTGTTATCTTGTGTAGTTACAGTGCTCTGTCTCCTAGTACTATAACACCAACATATAAGTGTACAAACTGTAGATAGAAATTCTGCTTTTTAGTTCTCATTTCTCTAATTTCCATCTAACAATTTTACACTTTTTTTTAATAGTAATGACCTGCACATTCTATTAGATTTATAGGCACTATGTGTGGATTAATGGCTGTGGTCTTTTCTATGTGTAAGGGTTCAATGGTAAGACAGGGAGCTGGCATTCTCCATCTCTCCATCGTGCCTGCAGTCAATGCCATTTTGTGTTACATGTAAAACAAATAAATGCCTTTTGTGTTGCTATAATCCAGTCAGCTGCTCTATATAAAAGGGGATACGCCTAGCAAAATTAAAGTTCCTGATTTGCTTCTAAAACGTCTTTCTCCACTTAGAGACACTCACTCTTAAGATTTTCATATTGAAAATCACTCTATCAATATACTGAGTCAAGTGGTATGGAGCACACCTTGGCAGTAGAGCCTGATAGTTCAATGAAATCTCGTTGTCCCTGGGCCAGTGAATACTAAAGGACACCTAGCGTTGGCGAACATTTTGCCTCTAATAAAAGTTGTTCTCCATGATGTGATCTATCGCACCTGTAAGTTTGATGCAAAGTCTTTGAAACACCCTGTGCATTTTGTATCTCCTCTTTTAACATGTACCTGTTTCAAGTACAACCTATTTACAATAGATCTATGGAAACAAAAATTTACCGGTACAGTACAGAATCATACTGGTACATACTTCACAAATATGAAACAGTTCACCGTTTCCTATAATTTCTGAGAATGCGTATCGGTTTGAATAGAAATTTTAAATTTCGTGCTGTAGGCCCTAATCTCCCTTAGTGAAAGGAATACTGCCAGCATCCCTACAGTATGAATATAACATGTGTATTGATTCCTCCAAGATCGCATTGATACGAAATAGAGATGATCCAAACAAAATAAGTGCGCTTTGCCACAGGTCCATTTGTGAAGCGCGAATGTCGTGGAGATTCTCGCCCATCCTGAGTGCCAGGCATTACAAGTAAAGGGTTGTGTATTTTTGGGTTTTTCTGAAGTAGGAGAATCTTGAATAACTTTCAGCTGGGTATTCAACTGACTGAATGGCTGACAATTATTCAAGACCATTGAGCATCATAGCGTGGCTTCTTGTTAAAATTCTGAATGTGTCTGTTCCTAGAAGAGTCAACCAATAAGCACCAGTTACGACTGGAGCAGCAAAGGTGAGCTGGGGTGGGGGAGGGGGGATTTTGGGGGGAAATGGCTGATCAAGTACTTTCAACCAGAGACCATAAAGCAGTTTGCAGGGTTTGGGCGTCATTATAGATAAGACACAGATATATGCCATCTTGTCCGAGTATGTTGTATTACTTCCATCGTATTTTTTATTTAGATAGCATTTACTTTCATTAAATTCCGGCAGAGACATAAAATTTTGCCATAATCTATACAAATATCAGTAGTATATCTGTGCGCCAGAGATAAGGAGCTGTTATAAGTGTCCATAGATGGTATTGCTTTTTACTGCGGCACTGGTTCCGGCCTAAAATTTCAGGAAAAAAGGCGCGCTGTGCAATTGTGTGTAAGTGGAATTATATGATCTTTTCTCGTTTAGTCGACGTACTGCGGTTTTGTGGAACAGCGAGACTCACAAGCCGTAACAGTAAGGTTTTATTTCCTTCTTGTTAAACCTTTTTCAATTCACAAATTTTTCAAAATTCATAAAGAATTCCACTTGAATAAACAGCGGCTAAAAATGTGTGATGATCCTTAAACCTAAAGACGTTCTATGTTTAAATTACAATAACTAATGCAATTTTTTCGTGTTAGTGTTGCAGCAAAAAAGTTACTATTAGTTTTAGTGTTCTTTTGTCTAGTATTCTAGTAGTGTCACACAACTGAGTTTTCATCTGACTAATTTTCACCCAACATTTTTCAGCCGTGTTTATTAACTTTAATTTGTGCTGTTGCATTAGAGATAGGCCTATAGATTTTTCTTTTTTTTTTTTTTGGTGGAAGCACATTATGCAGTGTGTGGATAGATGTAGCCGTTACGATGTGTAAGGATTTCAGATATAGGGTGAGAAACTAGCGTTCTCCAAACAGCTTGCAGTTAATAGCATTTTATGTATGGTGTTAGACAAACGCGGCATTCTGTCAGTTTCGTCTCTTTGCAACCATTGCAATGCTGTATTTCACTTGCACTTTCAACCTAATACGAGTTCAAGTACTGAGTAAAAGCACAAAGGCTTCGCAAAATCTTCGCTTTATAGTTTGTTGCGTTCATTGTGATTTTTGTAACCTCATGATCAACTTCAATACTACGTGAAAGTTTTCAGCTAAGCAGTTGTTTTTCGCGACGCTTGTAACTGCTCGAGAAATGGTACCGGTACTCAGTCCGTCACTTTAGCGCCTAAGTTTTGATCCTTCTACTTGACTGCACTTAGACACAGATATCTGTTGGACCACTTCTCAGAATCTCTATCCCTACAAGATATAGCGTTTCAGTGACCTTTTTCAATCGTTTTTCCTCCATATTTTGTGAGGTATTCCTACCTTTATTGTCTAACATTATTTCATTCTAGCACAAAAAGAGTTTTGTGCAAGACTTAAAATTGTTATCTTCTTTGAGTACAAGCACATCTTAAATAATGAGAACAGTACTTACTGTGAAATGTTGAGTAGTGCTCTGCTGTATATTCACATAATTAAACTGGCTGTAGAATTTGTTACTTAGGAGTTGCAAATTACATTGCCTGACAAAAAAGTGAAGCAACCAGAAGACATGCTCGGATGTCAATGTAACTTTGCACACATGCACAGTGTGTATATAAATGATTAAGAGTTGTAATTTTTTGTGACACGTAGCTCAGCTACAAGAGCGCGTTAGTGCTGTTTTCATTTAAAATTGTTTCCAACCGTGGTGGGGTGTATAAAAGACGTAAAGAGTTTTGATGTCTAACCGTAGCTAAAAAACACATGGAGATGCCTCATAATTATCTGAGACAGCATCAGTAGCACTTGACATTGTTTGTAAGAGACCACAGTGTGCGTCTCCATTTGGCTGGCTGATCGAATTATGCAATATCCACGTTTGTAGGACATTTGGATTTAGAGTGGCCTGATGTTGGACTCCCTGGGAACATGTTGCAAGGATTCTCATTTCCAAGTTTCTGGTTGATCAGTGTGACCAGCACAAGCTAGGATTGACATTTTATGTACCAAGCACACTCAAACCGTTCACATCTGTGCTGGCCACTGCAGATCAAGTGATGAACCCCCTACAACATCCTGTGTTACCCTGCAGCATGAAAGTGAGCCTAGTTGGATCAGGAGTAGGGAATTACCTTCCAATGTGTAGGCTTCTCTTAGCACTACAACACAAACAGCTGTGTTGGGAGTGGTGCCATGACTGGAATCCACGGACTGCTGATGAACAGTATCACATTGTGTTCAGCGATGAATCACTGTTCTGCATTATCCCAGATGACTATTGTCTGTGAGTATGGCAGCGACCTGAGGAGAGCTCCTATTCTTATAATGTTTGGATGTCACTCTTGGTGGCATGGTTGTGGTAGCAATTGGGTGTGACTTCAGGTCATGGTTGTAGTGACTGAGAAGTCTCAATGGTACAACAGTATTTTACAAATTTCCTGTATCCTCAAGAGTTAGCTCTCATGTGAAAGTATAGTGATGCATTTTTCAACAGAACAGTCCTCTTGCATACATGGCACCTGTTTCCATGAAACGTCTACCTGATGTTGTTTTATTCCTGTGGCTGCTATTATATCCACATCTGTCCCCAACAGAGTATATGTGGGACCAGGTAAGACATCAGCTCTGCTAATAATATCCAGGGTATGAATTTCCAGTTGTTGGCAAATTTGCCTAAGAGAGGATGCAATGGCCAACGTAATCAGTGAATGCATCCATGCCAAGCATCTTACTGATAAGTGGGCTCATACAGTCATGTTCTTGGCTAATTTGATTCGATTTTGTAATCACTGTAATATGATCACATACACTCTATTTTCATTCCACCTCCCATTCTGGAAGCATACCTCATTTGTTTAACAGTTGGATAGCGGCTTACTTTGTTTGCCTGTGAAGTGTAGTGTTCGTGTTTATGAAAGCTCTTATGTGTAATGTGAAAAGTTCTCTTAGGCAGCAATTGGTTTTATGAGAAAATATCACTCTGTGTGGTATAAGAAACTGAAAATAGCCTAATTATCCGTGTTTCTCACCTTCTGAGATGCAAACTTACTTATTTCTTTCTTTTTTAGTTGCATGGATCCTTGCTGTGAGGTTTAGCTATGATGTAGAACGTTTCAGATAATTTCAGTACTAATCACATGTAAATGGTCATGAGGCTTTCAATCTAAACCTTATGTAAACAGATACTTGAACTTCAAGTGTTCAGTTGATAATACAGATCACAGTAGCAGAATTGGTTACACAAATTATAGGGCTTACATTCTAATTCACACACAAAGGTCGCTGTCAAAAAAGGATATACCGGGGCTATACAGTTATTTCTTATAGGAATGTTTAAAATTAAACACATTGCATTAAGTATTACATGTTTTCAAAAATATCATATAAAGAATAGAAAGAACTATTCAAAAGATAAAATTTTACATGTTTTTTGAATTTAGTGTTATTTAACATGAACTGGAAGTTTGTTGTATACTTTTCTGCTTGAATAATGTCCCCATTTCTATACCATGCTAAGACATTTATTTTTTTTCAAGATCATGTTTACTTCTTGTATCATGCTCATGATATTCATAGTTTGTTCTGTAAATTGTATGATTATTATTCACTAAGCACATGAGTGGAGCAATGTACAGGCATAATAGCATGGTGAGGATCTCCAGTTTCTTGAATAAATTTCTGCAAGAGGATCTAGGGTACACTCTACCCATATTTCTGATTACTCTCTTCTGTGCAATAAGACTTTATTTACTCCTGACTCGTCAGCCCAGGACATGATGCGACATGTCATAAGTGAATGAAAACATCCAAACTATGAAACTTGGATTGTTTTCAAGTCACAAGCAGATTAAAGTGAGCTGCTGAATTCATTCCTTTATGTAGATTCATGTGATGAACTGACCGAATTAGAGAACTGTTAATGTGCAATCCCAGGAATTTGGAAGACTCAACTCTCAATATTTCTTTGTCACCACATTTTATTTCAGTAGTTTGCAGTTCTTTGTTTGTAGTTTGAAACTGAATGGAATGACTCTTGTTAACATAGAGGGACAGATCATTTGCAGTGAACCAATCTAAAGTTTCTTAGAATATAGTGGTTGCAGAGCTCTCTGGAGTTTGGTTTGGTACTTTGTCTGTCATAATGGTTGTGTCTTCTGCCAATAGGGTGAGGTGTGCTTTTTGTGTCATGGCAGATCATTGATAGAATTTAAGAAAAGGGGGGGAGGGGGGGACCAAACTCTGAGCCCTGTAGTATTCCACATTTCACTGTGCTCCTGTCAGAGCATTCAGGTGCCACTGCAGAATTATCCAGTACTACCTTCCACCTTCCGTCATCTAGATATGATTCAAACCACATCTCTACTTTACCATGTAAGTTATAATGCCTTTGTAAGTAGAATTCTGTGATCTACACTATTGAATACTTTATTTAGACAGATCACACAAGATTTGAAGTGGTGTCATTTTATTGTTTGTGGACTTGAGGATTTGGTTGACAAATGAGAAAATGGCATGTTCAGCTGAATTACCCTATTGGAGCCGACTGATTTTTTATAAGGATGTTATGTTTATTAAAATGATCAATGATTCTCTTGGACATAAGTTTCTCTAGGATTTTAGAAGGACTTGCTATCAGTGAAACTGGCCAGTAGTTGGAAACTTCAACTTTATCACCTTTTTTGAATGGTGGTTTAACAATTGCATATTTGAGTCTTTTAGGGACACTCCCTTGATTTGTAGTCTCATTAAATATGTGACAGAGAACTTTAAGAATAAATTTGCAGCAGTGCTTCATTACTTTCATACAGAATTATCCACACCAGTAAAATTTTTATTGTTCATTTGGCTTATTACCTTCTCAGTCTCATCTATTGTAATGTAGGGTATATGTGTCTGACTAATTTTGTTCTGCACTGCATTTTAACAAAGGTTGATGGTTTCAACCACAGATCCTTTAGAACCAATTTGATCCTCTACTGTCAAGAATGGTTGAGCAAGCCTAAAAATGTTGATCAACACAGTAATTCTTTTTATCTATATATTGTTTGGAACACACATTTAGGATTGCCACAGGTTCTGGAAATTAGGGAAATCAGGGAATATGAGGGAATTTCAAATATGTCAGGGAAATCAGGGATATTTGAGAAATACACTGGAAAAATCTTTTTTTTGTCTCTGTAGATGAAATGGTTTGTGGTTGCATCATCACTGGTTGGGTGCAGCTGAGCACATGCTTCACTTCCCTACCACTCCCCTCATCTTGCAGTCAGCACTGTCACCACTAGCCTAGCAGCTGCTGATGAGAGGCTGGGAGGCATGAGAAGTGGTTTGTTGGATCTGATTCTCAGAGACTGTGGACGCAATGGCTGGAGACAGCAGTGGTGTGTGCATGAGTTGTGTCTGTGTGATTGTGTGTGTTCTCTCATTTCCTGACCATGGCTATAGCTGAAAATTTAGTTGTGCGAGTGTGATTGTCTTTCCTACATGCCTGTCTACAGCTCAGCAATCATCTTTATGGTGAGTTGCTACCTTTCCTCATTATTATTGATTCTTGTAGTATTTGCTCAAGTTATCTGTTGCATGGATTGATCACCGTGGTCACATTTCAACAACATGCTGCCTGTGACTCCTGAATAGCTGACCAAACGACTGGGTTTCCACCCCAAGCCAAAATCACAGGCCATTTCTGCGGATATCTCTAACAGATCGGGACTGCCGATCTGAAGCCCTTTGTTTCCCACTATTGTGCAGGTCTCGTCTATCAGATCTATATTCACTGAACTGCCTGCAGAATGGTTCTGTTGCTGTGTGGTGTTATGCAGTGGATTTTCGTGTTTTATCCATGAATCAAGGACTGCAGTGCTCCTGGGAAGGCCAAAGGTCACAGATGTTGGATTTCAGAAACTGCAACTGTCTCACTGCAAGTATGTTGTATAGTGTGATGTTTTATAAACTTTTTATTTATTCTGGTACATTTTGACTCTTGGAAAGTAGTTTATTAGCAGAAAGTATGGATGATAAGAAGAAGAAAATTGTGGCAGTTCCTGGTGGTTTGTACTGACTGTAATGAATATAGTAGAATCAAAATATTATAGGCGGTCACATATATTGTTGACTTACACAACTCCTCCTCATCTTGTACATTTCTTTCAAGAGGCCTATCTCTTTCTGAGTTTATTTCTGATATTGGTGAAGGTATTTTAACCTTGTTTGTGACTGCAAGGGAATGTGTATTTTAGCCACCAAATGCATGTTTTTTTTTTTTTTTTAAATAAAATAACGTGAGTGGTCTTAATGAAACACGTACACCATTTGACATACCTTCTCCTTCTAAAATCAGTTCATTAAAAAAGATTTTGATGTTAGTACTTAAGATTTTTTGCTCACATTAGGAAACACTGTCTGCTTGCAATTTTTTTTAGTTTTTTTCTTGTTTGGCACTAATGTGGCAACCTTGACATTATTACTCCACCTCAACCCATTGTATTCCTAGTGTGAGAAGCTGCTAAGCTGTATTTGTATACCTGCATCGTTTCAATCCCTTCCTTCAGATGATGTTCAGTAATACATAATAAATAGGTATTGTTTATTGCAGTGTTGTCATTAATGCAATTAACTGGTCCAGTTTGTTTGTTGGACTCTGTTGCGAAGTACAAAGTATGCTACTTCCTAAACTCTTTGCTATGATGTCACTGTAAATTACAATTAGAGGTCATAGGTAATGTATCGGCTGGTTTCTGACTTACGTTGGTACTGGAAACGAGGCCATGTACCAAACATTCTGTAAAGTTTTGCATTTACTGGTTCTTGTGCTTCTTCTGCTTGCCTTATTATTGCTGAACATGGTGGAGACTCACGGCTGAAGATTGTAGGGGACTAATACTAATGAAAGGTCTTGAGCCACTGATGGAAGGTCAACAGCATGTGAAGTTTCTGACACTGCTGCTTATGAATGCAGGGAGACAGTATTAGTATGTTTGATGGCTATGTTTTAAGATTACAAGATCACTGTTGCTGCAGTTGAAGTTTGTGGTAGTGTTCCTGTTGATTCTTGAACTGTTTGCACAGGCTGTAAAGTTACTTACTGATATAAAATTGTAGGATCCAAATAAGGTTTCCAGAACACTTTTTGGTATCAGAATCCTTCAGAGAATCTGCAATGAAGTCACTGCAAGCTATTAACTGCTTGCTGCTGTCTGACCTATAGAACAGTAAGGAATCCAGATACTTCATAAACCATTCATAATGTCCCACTGCTGGTCTACATATAGTTAGTCAAAAGTGAACTACTTTTCGCTATTAATTCACAAGCACAAACTTCTATGTGCTGTTCACTACAAAAACTATATGTTTCAGTGGCTTTGAACTTATGTTCTCTCTTAACATATGTTACAACTTCTTGTTTTCCCATATTAATTCTGCATGTATAAGCTGCTTTTATATGTGACTCGTCTAACACTGTGGTCATGTGGTGCTCAGATATGCAGGGAAAGTCTATCTTTTAAGTCTAAGTTTTCCAAACAGACAAGAAGCTCTTCTACTTAATTACTGAACCCACTAATATTTTGATGAAATAAATTAACCTTAATTTTCTGTGCAGTCTTAAGCATTTTGTGCAGCTCTTCTGTTATTTTGGCTTCTTTCAAAACAAGGTAACTGAATCCTGATTCTAAACTAAAAAAGATGGCTATCTGACACCAGTAACTACCAAGGGATCCAGGATTATGTAACGGTGCCCCCCCCTCCCCCATATATTATTGCAAGAAGCTCAGCTATTCTACATTTCCCTCTGCTGTTCAGACATAAACTCTGTCTAGTCTAGTACTTCCCCGTCTCCCAATTGCAGTAACAAGCAGTGCTCCAAGAACTGCCTTTAGTTTGGAAACAGTTCCAACAAGTGAAAATGAAGTATCAAAACTAATTAAAAAGCTGAAACACAAATTGGCAACCTTTGTAAATGAAGTACTAGTTTTACTTCTAATTAAAATAAGTCAATAGCTGTAATTACCTTGATAACCATTCCTAATTTGTTACATTTTGTAGGAGAGTTTCCTACATATTAAAAATTTCAAAAGTAATTCATTCTTTAAACGTAGGAACATGTACAAATTTTAGACCACCACTACATATTCATTACATTACAAATGGCTCTGAGCACTATCGGACTTAACCGCTGGGGTCATCAGTCTCATTACATTACAGTTTCAACAAACTGGAATGGTTTGTATTCAAATCATTTCATGTGGTTGCATCTGTACTGTTTTCATCCTCATTAATACATTTATATCATTTCAGTTCATATAATTCACTGCATGTGTGCCCCTGGTGGCAAGGGTAAGCTATGTTCCTATACTGACTCTGATAACCCTGTGATGGTATTCTCACATACCTCATGGCAAAAAATCTGGTAGTAATGTTAAGAAATCATTGATGGAAACATCTGTGTTAAGTCTGTGCCAAGTCTGAGACAGGCAAGGAGGCATGCTCCCACAGCTTAAGGGCTAAAAAAGTGCTCATGACCAGGGAGAAATCTGGGTTTGAGTCTGCTCATGACCAGGAAGACCTCTGCGTTTGAATCCTGTCTTGGCACGAGTTTTCAGTTCTTCTTACATATCAAAAACTCTAGTTCAGAATATGTGACTGGTTTGCAATCACTTTATTTTGTGTGACTGCATCTTCACTGATTTCATTCCTATCAAGTCATTAATTTCATTTCTGTGAATTTAACACATTTCACAAAAGGAAAGAGTCTAACAGTCAGGAAAAAAAGTTTTCTTTATTCTGCTATATGACATAAGATAACAGTAAAGCAAATTAAAATTCCACACTCTTCAACAATCTAACAAATTTTTTTAAGCCTAATGTAGGCTCAGTCTATGAGAAGTTACCTTTGTGCGATATAAGGCCAATATTTTGACAACAGACTGAATTGGCATTGCCAGTTGTTATGGTCTGATTACATCATGTTGGACCAGTCATACTTCATACGTGCTGATGTCCTTGATTTCTTAAATGCAATGTGACAGCAGTATAGAAGTTATATTGTAGTATTACTCATCACACTGCAATTGGCTTACAGTCACTCGGAGCAGCCACCTGAGTATTTCTACAGCCATCTGTGTTTGATACTTGTACCATGGTCATTACCTTGACTGCCTGTTAAACACTTGTAAATCAGATCCTGCATCTTACTTATATATGCTCTCAGTCATCGGTAATAAGTGACTGAAATTTCGATGAACCCTATCATGTAACATTCTGCCAGGCTGGATCACATACATTATGGAAAAGCATTATGCTGGTGCATATTTCTGTTACCTACAGAAACTGGGTTGCTCCCAAGTAGTGCAAATGATGACCTGACTCTGAAAGGAATATATATATATCAGAGTCCTTGTCTGCGCCCAGTATTATAGTACTGCAAAATAGAACTGTGGAGAACTGTATTAACCAGCAGCTGGACATATGACAATCTGACAAGTCAGCTTTCATGGAGTTCAGAATGGTGATTGGACATTTGATGGATTTGTAACAAAGAGTAATGTAAGATCTAAAACTGAATGACAACCATCAACATGCTAAAAGAATGGTGAAAACTAATACTGTAAATCAATTGGATAGATAAAATGACATGGTAATAATGATATTGGGAGTAGTTTACTAAGAAACATGAGGTGGCCAGTGCTGCTTCAGAGTACTACATTAGAATAGATATTTGTATAATGAAATAATAAGCAATAAGTTGTATAAAGGAAATTTAATTTCTTTACCAGTTTTGGGCATATACCGCCCTTCTTCAGACTGTTACACCTATCGCATTATTTGTGAGTGTGAATGATAAAGTGCTTACAGCAAAAATGACATGGTCCAAAAAATGTATGCAGGTGTGATAAATAATACATACTAAATCTGTTAACACAATAGCAGCTTTCAGATGCCTTCATGTAGTTCACAGTGTCTGTGAACTACAGATGCCTAGATTACTTGATGAATGTGTCTTGGTAGAAAAATAGCTACTTGGAGAAATGCCACTATTCACCTGCTGCTGCCTTTGCTTACTTTAAAAAATGTATTTATGTAATTTTACACAGTTGACTATTTGCTGCCTTTTTTTGCTGGCAAATCGGTGTCTATCTTATATAAATATTGAATTTACGCAGACTTCACACTGCTGTGTCCAGATATTCTGACATATTACTGATGGATTGATAATGAGATATTCTTTTGCTTTAATTTTAAATACTGAACTCTAAAAAGAGATGTGTAGTTTATACGGAAATTATTTCTACATCTACTATTTTCATTTTGAATGTTTGAGTTTTTCCTCAATTCACACTTAACTATTAACCACGTACCAGTAGGATGTATACCCATTGACACATAAGTGTAAGAAACTGTAGACCCCTGAAGAGGCTTCTGCAAGATTTTCAGTTAACACAGTATTCTTACTGTTTGCTTCTGTAGAGCAAATACTTGTTTTGCATTAGTTGCAGTGCTCCATAAGATTATGTCATAGAACAGAACAGAATGAAAGTGTATAAAGTGTGCTAGCAGTCCTGTCTACAGGTCAACGCAGTGAGAGAGATTTATGAGTATAAAGTAGGTGGAACTGTGGGTCGTGGTAATCTTATTCACATGCTGGTGTCAGACCTAGTTTGTTATCCATCTGGATGCTGACTAGCTTCAAACATAGAGTCTGATCTAGAGGATGCGCAGTGATCTGTGCTTTTGGTACTTGTAAGTCACTGTCTTCAGTTTCAAGTTGCACAATAAGAGTTTTTGTGAGATTTATTATTAATAAGTGCCACTGAACCAGTTGTAAGACTGTTCCATTGTTCTTCTGGTTATGTGTTGTAGTGGTGTGCTTGGGCCCTTTATCAATATACTTGCGTTATAATGGAGAAGTCCAGTTTTTCAAGAGTCCTCCAGTATCCCAATGATTCACTTACGTAGAGTGAGAACAGGAGCAGGCAGAGCACTGAAGCTCAATATTATTCCTGACATATCATTTGCTCACGCAAGCCTCTTGTTTTCTATTATTCAGGTTTGACTCCATCCATGCAGGATTTTGTGATCTAGACAACCAAAGGCCTTGTGAAGTTAAAAAAAAATCCTTGCCCAATAATTTTTATTGTTTGGATCTATTATAATTGTGTTTATGATATGATTCATAGCCTGCACAATAGGTAAGTCTTTACAGAAGTCAAGCTGAACTATTGTCAAAGGGTTATTCTCAGGAAGATAGTTCAGTATTCTTTTGTAAGCCAGTTTTCCAAAAAACTTTGACAACACAGAAAGTAGGGAGAATGGTCTATAATTAGAGGTAGTCACTTACCCACACATTGTATGTCACTTTTACTACTGCTTACTTCAATCTTTCACCAAATAATCATTTACTCACGGACTGGTTACAGAGGTAACTCAAATGTGGCACTACCAAGTCAACATACCATTTTAGTTCTTTAGCTGAGATACCATGGTACCCAGAGGAGTTCCCATTTTTTACTGACCTAATGATGAGTTAGGAAAGCTCATGTATAATGGTCAAGGATATGTTGTCCGTCTCAGTAAGTTTACTGCATTTGTTTTCAGTGCACCACTTTAACCCACGTTTTCAGCTACTGTTAGTTAGAATACATTGAATTTGGTAGCCAATGATTTGACTTTCTTATCATTTGTCTTGTTGATATTGTCATTTGGGATTTTAGTATAATTTTCCACACCTAGTTTATACATTTCATCTCTATTAATACTCCAAATTTTCATGACATTGGTTGCATAATTTCGTCTTTTTCTGGCATAGTGCGTGGTTTTCACATTTTTGACGATGTGACGAAGATTTTTGAACAAATGCTTCTAATGCATTTTTGAGTCTCTTGCATTAAATAAGTCTCTGTGCTCCTAGTATAAGATAATTCAATCCAATATATTAGCCATCTGTTTTCTTGGCTGGCACTATAAATGTCACTGACCAGTGTTAAACAAAACCTTGATTCATATAGTTTTTTGTTTTTCTAATGATTGTTGCAACAAAGTCTATAGTTATCTGGCATATTTGTCTTTCAGAAACTTTTACCTAAAAAAGGCTTAGAGAAAATATTGTAAATCACAGGGACTCGACACACACCACACTGGTTACACAAAATGCTTCTGAATATTAGTCACTCAAGTAACCTTGTACCAGAACTATTAACATGTAGACCATACCATGGGTTGTGTGACCATGTGACAAGTGACACATTAGTCACACCACTGTTTGATTACTCTTTTGAGCTACTCTTGAAGCTCTGCATTTATGTGTTCAACAGATCATTTCAGCCATGGCTTATTAGCTTGCTAAAAGAATGAAATAATCTTCACTTTTCTGTTAGGAGCATTCCCAGCAATATGCCTAATATCATCCTTAACTGTTCAGTTGAAGTTATGGTCAAAACTGTTGTTGGCACCCTCAGTAACCACCACACAATATGTTTCACCTAGAGCTTTTCCCAGGAAATTTAAATGCAAAACGCAAAATGACGTCATGGAGTCCAGCACCTGGGATGAGCATGTCTGCCACAGTAATTTACTTTCAAAATGAGAAAAATCATTGCATAGAATGTTACATGAAAAATGTTTAAGTGCAATATGAATGGTAAAGGAACATATTGAACATCAGCAGTGTAGATTGGTATAAAACAAACTGGAAGCTGGCAACATAGAATTTACATACTTACCATAAAGCACAATACAAGTTTCTCC